>NC_034410.1:97862807-98045571 GCF_002078875.1 Numida meleagris
GAGGGTGCTTTTTAAGTAATTACCTAACTTTGCATCAATCACACTTTACAAATTATTTCATAAAAGGATGTTTTAACTTAAGAAAAACCAGGAATACATTTTTAAAAGTAATAATTTCTAAGAAAACTTCACTTGAGCAGCCATTTGGTAATTACCTTCTTTGACAACACCTGCACTGAGCCTCTCAGGATGTAGTTTGTCATTTTAATGAATACCACGGAATCCCAGAGCACTAAACTTCAAAAAAAAAAAAAAAAAAAGAAAATCCATACTCTCTACTTTTTCAAAGGATTTTTATCTTGCAATAATTGTTGCATGTGACTGCATCTGACTTCTACCCCCTTTAACATTCTTGCTCTACTGGTATAGCGTTTCAGGAGAATTGCCCGTGCACCTTGAGTGATGTTCTTCAACCAAACTGTACTTTGATTAACCACTCACATGCTTCAAACTTCTTAAATTGGAGGAAATTATCAAATGAAAAGAGCTGATACAGCAGCTTTTCTTTAGAAAAAGGAAAGTCTATACCTCCATATTATGAACCACATATACCTCCATGTTAATGAACTACTGCATCTCAGCATCTCTGACAGATGTACTGGGAAGTTAACGCGAACAGCTTCTGACTTCTGATGTGCTGGGCTGTGCCAGGAGAAAGTCTGTCAAACCTACGGAGGTACAGCAATGAAGGAAAAGTCTAAAAAGAAAATATACAGGCTTATGTAAAAGAAAGCAAGCCCAAGAAAACAAATTGATTTGATTTGACTAAGTGCCACGCATTTCAAAAATTACAGGGTATTTACTTTAACTGTTGGTGAGGTATAATTTAACACAGCTGAAGAGCGGCATTATGTGTAGGACTCAACCAGCCTGAGTTTTCTTCCACAGCAGGTTTTCATCAAACATAGCTGGAAAAAAAACTCTGCCTACAATGGCTAGTTTAAAGAATAAAAAAATTATAAAAAAAAGACTACTGACTAGCAAGTCTCTTCGTCTTTGAAGAAGAGATTTATGAGGTTTATGCAAGTGCAGACTTAAGGAGCAGCTGTGTCAGATCTCAGAGAAGCAGTCTGACTGACAGGTGTACAGCTTCGCAAATGCATCCTGACAGTTACACACACTGCAGCACAAGGAATCCTATTTTAAGTAAAGTTTGCAAAACCTGAAATGTGACATTTAGAAGATTTTCGAGCAAAAAACCCGAGGGACAAATTCTGTCTGTACTACCTTTCATTGTATCTTGTTTTTCCTTAAATGTATTGTCCTGGATTCTTATTCTGATCTATTATGATACGAATCCTAAAGCCTAGGATCTATACTGTCTGTTAGAGTCTGCCAGGAGCTTTCAAAAAGCATTTTTATCTTAAATATAATGTGTTTTCCTGCTTGTGAAACTGGCAATACATCTTGCAGAATTCTTCATTCATCCCTAGTGATACCACCTCCTGTGGAAGGTTAGATCTGAATCATCTTCCCTCACGGAAGCTTGACAGATCATTTCAGAGATTTCTTTTTGACTCCAATCACTAAGCCATGTATGTTCAGGATTCACAAGCTGCTGAGAACCACTGTAAGTGCCACAGAACTAAAATAACGTGGCACAGAATTGCGCCTGTCAAGAGTTTAAAGCATTAAAATTGTGAAGCAATTCTCAAGTGACATTGTAATTATAGAGTGCAGCCGCAGTGATGCTACACTAAAGGCTGGGAGAACTATTCCCATCTAAAGCAGAGGCACTTCACTTATTTATTTTTACATGGGCCTCCTCAATTCTGATTTTTCCTGACTAAACAAACTCTCGTTCCTTACAGATGTCAATATTCAAGGAGCAAGATTAAGAATTTACTCTGAAGAGATCTTGAAGGAAAAAAATTCAGTGAAATGATACCTTCTTGTCCCACCGTGTTTCACTTTGATGATAAAAGCTCTGCGTGCAGTTGAAAGCACAGGTTCTGATAACAGTGGGGACGCTTATCAATTCACAGGAAAAACTGAATTAAGAATTAGTACAACTTGGAGAAATGCATGGGAAAAAAAAGAATATCAACTGTTGTTGGCTGTACCTGTTTAGCTGCTCCCACTCCCAGACCACCTGAACCTTGATGCACTTCCAGGCCTGCAACTCTGTCTCCATGAGTCTCGGCAGGCCCTGTGAAATGCTGGCATTGCACTCCTTCCTCCAGTCTACTTCTGAATGCCCAACTGAACTGTCAGGTGCAAGCTCAGCCTTGCCACTCTTTCCCTACCATCCCACCCTGTGCCAGATGCTATCAGCCCTCCATAAGTTAGGCATTTTTTTTTCTCTTTTTAACTGCAGACTCACTACTT
This sequence comes from Numida meleagris, assembly GCF_002078875.1. Taxonomy (NCBI): domain Eukaryota; kingdom Metazoa; phylum Chordata; class Aves; order Galliformes; family Numididae; genus Numida; species Numida meleagris. The sequence goes on from NC_034410.1 coordinate 97,865,136, forward strand.
ACAACACAAACCATGTCTGATAGAAGCCACGGAGGAAGAAAAAAAATCACACAGCATGGCAGAGGACACCTTTCACAAAGCAGCAGCGGGAGGAGCTTGCCCTTTCCCACGTTTACACTGGCAGATCAGACTGCAGTTTACTGGCCAATGCAAGCCCTGAATTCTTGAAAAGGAAGACGGTCTCTCCAACGCTCTTGTTAAAACGCACTGCTGTGCAGAGAAGGATGCAACGCTTACCAGAGCAGAGAAGAGGGGACATAAGGACTGCTGATGAGACTACAGCCTCATGATGAAGGAACTTACCCTACAGCTGAAAAGCTTTAATCAAAGCTTTTTAAAGCGCAAAGAGAGTAGATTTAGGTTAGATATAAGGAAAAAATCTTTCACAGTGAGAGTGGTGAGGCACTGAAACAGGCTGCCTAGTGATGTAGTGGATGCCCCGTCCCTGGAAATTTTCAAGGCGACCTTGGGCAACCTGATGTAGCTGTAGTGTCCCTATTCATTGCAGGGGAGTTGGACTAAATGGCCTTCAGAAGCGCCTTCCAACTCTAAGGATTCTATGATTCTGTGATTCTATATAGTAAAAGGCATGGAAAAAAACATAACCAAGAGAAGTGGAAGTAGACAACTGCATGAAAGAGCAACTTCTGGACTCTCAAGTAGATGCACATACCAAGAGAATCACTGAAGGTTTTGGAGGATTCACTTGTCATGATGAATTTCCCTGCTGGTCAGATCTCAGCAGGTCTGGCAAGGTGAGCTGCCTGTCTGCTCTGCCAACCACCCCAAAATGCCTGACTTTCTCCACATTAGGAAGAGCGTGCACACTCACATCAAGCACCTTGCTGAGGAACCCAGAAAACTCAGCTGTGTGGTATCTAACATCCTTTAATTACTTTTACTGGATTTCAAATGTCAAGGAATTAAGCCTATCTATTCTGAAGAACAGGAGTGGGAGGAACAGAAAGACCTCTTATAAAAATAAATACAAGTGAAATCTTTCTATAACTAGAAATGCAGGAAGTGAGATGCAGCGACCTTAGTAAGAAAGTTCATTTCAAGACTGCTAGATAACAAAACTCTTGCCAGAGTTCAGAAATCCATGCACAGAAACCAATAAAGTCTTTAAAAATAAGACCTTGGATCTTCCCTTTCTTTGAAACTCAAGAATGCAAAGAGAGATCAAAAGAGTCAAGTATGCAAACCAATTATTCAGCAACTGTTAAAACAACAGTTAAAGCAGTTTCTCAGAAACTGTCAGAGAAATGGTAATTTGTAAAATCTACCACACAGATTGAAAATGTGTTAAAGCATAATATTTTTTAATATAACATTGTTTCAAATAATTTTGTTTCTTTCCAACTTCTGATCTTATAGCTTTAGAAGTTTATTTTGGTAAGCCTTGAATTAGAGCTTTTGAAAGAACAAGATACAGGTAGAATGGGAACAGTGAGTACATTTTCTACCTGCAATGACTAAACATCAAAATGTACTTATGTTGCACATAAGTCACCATCATAAAATATGCATCAAATTTAGCCTAGAAAGCTGTACTTCCTGTCAGTTCAGCTACTAGGATACTACTTTTTCCCCTGTAAAGTCAAATAAAAATTCCTAAAATGTTGTTTGGTACGGAACTTTCATACATGTTAATGGAAGAGGCAGTTAAGAAGTCAGAATCCATCCTTCAAACAATTAATATCAAGAAGGTGAGATCTAGAGATGCTCCTCCATGTTTAGATCTGATGCCAATGAATGACACCAGTAACAATTAAAGAAGAGGCATTTGTATCTAGGTCCTGCTACATCAGACCTTTCTGAAGTAATTTTAGTCACTGGAAATAACTACAAAATATACGTGTTTCCTTATAATCTATCATCTGATGCTTAAGAAAATGCCGGACTTTACATACCCCAAGACTCCTCTGAGACAGCTCATAAAAGGACCATACTCCTTATATTAATAAAGCATAAACCAAATACATGAATTTGCAGTTTACTCAATGATAGCCACAAAGCATTACTAACTTCAGTGTCATAAATAAAAAGAGTCTACATGTTATATTTCAAGTAACTGCTTGGACAGCTCAAAGATTTGTCTTAAATAAAGACCAGAGTACTGACATAAATGGTACATATTTGCAACGGTGTTTTTTTTATTAAATAATCAAGTCATTTAGGAAATCCATCAATCATTAGAAATTTTTTATCAAGTTCTAATGATGTTCAAAACCAGGCTTTCTGCCTTCAAAACTAAGAATACAACACTCACTTTCTACATCTTTTTCTATTTTAACAATGTCATTTATTAGTTGTCTTCACAATTTGCAAAAGGTCATCTTGTTGTACACTGAGAAAAGAACTCTTAGACCATAAACTAACAAAGTGAGTTATATGACAGTCCTATCAGCTCTAAAAGTTATCCCCCATTATGAAAGTTTCATTGAAAATACTATGATGTAAATTGCAAGATATTTATAAGTACACCTCTTAACTGTTAATACTTAGCCTTTCAAATACATTATGAAAGACAGGAAGAAAATAGCTTGCTACATATAAAAGGCAAAGCAGTGACAGACAAGAATTGATTTTTTTTCAGAAATAATTCTTCATGCTTCCTGTACACTACAGAACATCAGAAATCCATTCTTTGATGATGCTGTAATGAAAGAAAGTTGCTCTGGTAATATATACAAAGACCCAGATAAAGCTTACAGGATTAAAGGATTACAAGAAGGTTATTAAAGGGTTGGGGTGGGAGGGGAGTGAGGTGGAACACTTTTAAATAATGATGATCATCATCATTCTTTTTGGAAATGTAAGCGATATGTTTGTATTTTGATAGTTTCAAATTTTGGCAATAAATGCTCTACTTCCTTCTGAACAAAAACAAACAAGTAATATATAAGGAAATAAAACAAGTGCTTAACTTCATCTTCGAATGCGTAAGGAAGATTTGTTTGCAACATAAATCTGTTGCATTGGCAGACTTTGATTAAATAGACATTTCAGTTTCTAACTGGCACACTATATATTGCACTTTTATCCATAAGACTGTCAAGCACCACATTTTCAGTATTTCTACTCATAAAAAACAGATATAAATGAAAAATAGACATATCAGTGTAATGAATTATGCTGTTTATTACCTCTGAAATAAATAAGTGACTATTATTAATATACACATCATCTATATACATTATGCATAAGTTTTGAAGTTAACTGTTGACCAAGATTAAATCCACTGTGGCCTCTAATTTTCACTTACTGCTGAAAGTAAACACACCTCTTCATTTGAGCAAACATCTTTTGAAGAACTGGGATTTTCTCATGCATTGCAAATCATCAGGTTTCAGTGCATCCCCAAAAGAAAATTCAAAAATTAAGTATATGGAACTGCCATCCCAAGGGTGATATCCTCCGTATTACTTGGAATTACTGTGATTATTTACAAAAGCTGATTGGAGCATACCCACTACGGTTTTACTGACTTGCACATCAGTAAAAATGACTTTACTGAATTTAAAATAGTAATCTCAGACATTAGATTAATGGGCTACTACTTTCTTCTAATGCAGCTGGGTATTTTACAATTAAAGCTTCCTTGCAAATTCTCATTTCTTAAATTACCAGAAGTGAGGGATGAAAAAGTAAAATTCAAACATTTTTAGATTTTTCAATGAACATTTTCTTAACAAAATACCAGTGTTCCTGGTGTACGGACTACAGGAACCAACAAGTGAAAAAAAATCAGAATAGCACTTAAGCTCTTCTCACATGTAACAAAATACATGACATCTCCTTGGGGATGTATTTGTTCTTAATAATTAAGCACGACCTGAAACTTACCAAGGGCAGATCTGTAAGTAAATGTTTACTGTAGCTACCTAAGAAAGCAGGATACTGCCTATTCTGCAAATAGGAACTACTAGCAACTTTTACGGCAATGCATGAGTGTGCAGCAAAAGAAGGCGATGGCAGTGCCTTCTACTGGGATGCTGGCCATCTCACCTGGTGCTCAACCACTGGCTCAGGCCACGATCTGGCAGTTCCACTGGACAGTTTAAGTATAAATCTTTGGTCTGTGCTCAGTAAGTATGTTTCCTTTTACACATACCAAATTGTCATGTTATGCAGTTTACTGAAAAATAATTTGAGATAGTTTTTTTTTTTTAATCACAAATTTAAAAGCAGCTTATTTTACAAGTTCCCATGAATAAATATTTTACTACAAAGTATTTCTTCTATGCATCTTAGTATATGCATGGGGTAGAAAGGATTCATAGTTATCATCATACTCCCTTTAATGGATGCTACTAGTTTAAATCATCACCATCAGAAAATACTACAAAACAGCATGCAGAGTTCCAATGCATGCATACTTTCGCTTGCATTTGTAATACATGAGTCAGCCACAAAACCTTGTGTTTCACAAAAATTGCAGAGAATCCCATCCAGTGGAAGAACCTGACACCTATACCCTGGAACCCTGAAAAGTTACTCCTGGCAGCAAATTCAGACTGCAATCCAAAGATTTCGCCAATATCTTCTGTGGATGGATGGTATACTTTACTTTGGAAAGCTCTGAGATGCACCATCTTGGAGTAGTTTCCTCCAACACATCGTTGCAGTAGGCACACTCAAATTATCTTTGTTGTGGTTTATACCTTTTACTTGCACTATTCATGCAACTTGCTCTAGTTATAAACCTTTATACATATGGATAATGCTGCTTTGTATAGGCTAACAATCCTGGCAGGTTTCCCTTAAACATACCACTCCAGATGTTAATCTCAGTAATTATGTCTGACATCCCTCAGCTTCGGTAATGAAATACTGCTGCTACAATTCCTTGTTTGTATTTCAACGGATCATCTTCAGACAAAATCTACCAAGTTAAAACAGCCACATCAACAGGTATGGAATGAAAATCTGCTAAAATGAATATACAGCAACAGTACAATAAGCACAAACAGGATAAATACAGAAACACAATGTTGTATGAGAAAACTTTCAGTTATACAGTATATATCGCTCTTCCACTAAATAAATATGCACTTTCATATACTCTATATTACATATATGTATGTCTGACAACGTGAAAGACAAAATAATGTTAGGATATAACCGTTTTCTTGTTTCAAAGAATCAAAATTAACTTTACACAATGGGACTGCTAACAAGGTGTGAGAAGAAACACGCACCCTTGAACTTCTAAACTGAAAATTCAAGATCCAATACATATCTTTATCTGTAATATTATATCATCTGAACTACATATTCTAAGAGCTCACGCAAAAAAATTTGGTTCAATATTTGCACACAGAAAGTTCCTATTTTGTATATGTGAACTTAGAGGATGTAGATTCTGAACAGTTTCTACACTGATAAATAAGCTTGCTCAAGAAGAAGAGATTGGATCACACTGCTTTCTTGGGATTTTTAAATTATCACATTGAATGTCAACGCTATCCATAAAAATGATTGGAGTGGTACACAGAAACTCCTGTCACCTGAAATTTCAAATACTGCCAGTGTTGTCAATATTGTATGGGGCAAACAGAAATGAATTCAAGCAGGAGTTAATTTTGTATTACTTAAAAACATTTCTTGTAGTCTTAAGCTATTATAAGTATCACGTCGTTGTTCCCAGCAATGTTAGCTTACTTTAGATGAATTATCCAAATAATGTTATTTCTTAGTAATAATAGCTTTCCCATAAATTACACAACATGTTAATTTGATTAATTCAGAACACCTAGCAACATTAACCCCCCACCATTAAGAAACAGCTTTCAGAATCATCAGCACAAACCACTTTTCATTTAAATAAATGAAAAAGGTGAAAATCATTTTAACTACTAACTTTTGAGAGACCAAAATGAGGCCAAAGTTACTCAAGACTGTTTTAATCACAAATAATTCAGCACATGCATAAATGAAAGAACTTCCCCACAGGCTACACAAAGTACATGAAATAGGCTATTTCCCAATTAGTGTTATGGCTGTTCATAGCAACTCATTCTGTAACTTAATACCATAACTGAAAATCCTTTATAAAAACACACATTTGCAATAATGATAGAAAAAAAGATGTTCCATCACTGAGTATTTTATTTATATAAATATGAGCAAAAGCACATGGCCACCTACCCCCATGACAAAAAATAAACCAGAGAATCTTGTGAAGGACTGGATTTGCTTTCATGAACCCAAGGACATCTGAAACAGTTAATGGCTCTGAATTTCTGAGTAGTTGTAGGGTTCAAAGTCAGCAAAATTTTGGCTAACTTCAAAAATCAGTTAATAAACAAATAAGAAAACTAGTACTAACGCAATAAAATCTCATTACTATAGTTTACTAATGAAGCTATAATAATGCTTTCTAAGAAATAAGGACATTTCAAAGGGATTCACACATTACAAAAATAACTTTAATTCTCGGAAGAATACACTAGGGTACCAAATGACAGAAGGGTGAAGAAAAGTCAGAGGATTATTATCTGCAATAATGAATATCTCAGTTTGCCAATCACATGGCCTCTGTTAACAAGAACCACTGCATTTAAGCAAAAGAGAATCAGTGCCAATGCTGTCATTCATAATGAGGTATGTGAAATGTCCTGAAGATAAGGTGATTTCATTTAACCTACACTGCTAATAACTTGGCAGGTTATTCTTTTCCTTGTAGAATGAAAGGATACAAAAGAAAAACAGTTGAAAAAAGCTCAAGAGAATCATTTCAACAGAAAATGAAGAGTATTTTGGAAGAGGAGATCTTAGAAGACACATTTCCATTGTTTCTGGTAATTCAGAATGTTCAAGTAGGTGGGTGTTAAAATCTACACAGAGAATTGTTAAGCTCAGAAACACAAAATAGCGCTGCATATTTAAGCTGGAATTTTAACTGAACAGATTATGTTCCCTGTATTTTCTCCTAGGAAAATCTGTCCAAAGCCTACCTTACAAAAGAGCTGACACAGGGTAACAGTCTTCTTGAGTCACTCTGAGCTCACACAGGAATTCATCCCCCTACACACAAGGTAGAAAGTGAAGTCCAGTACTAAGTAAGGTCTTTTCCAAGTCTCTCAGATGAATGACTGCAAGATCTAAACCAAAATCAACATGTTAGCAAATGAAATTCAAAGGTAAACTTTCCCTTTGTCCACATTAATCTTTACAACCTACCAGGTATTCTGTGGACAGGAATAAGTTAAATATCTCAGCAGTGGTATGTGAAGCATTGAAGGCACATACAGTGCTTTGGCTTCCTGTATTCTAGGCTACCGACCCGTACTTTGAAATATCCACACCACAGAAAATAAAATTAATATTAAAATAGGAACAGAATTGTACAATTGGAAGGGACCTTCAGAGATCATGTCCAACTGTCTAACTGCTTCAGGGCTAATCAAAACCTAAAGCATGTTATTCTGGGCATCTTCCAAACACCTCCTGAGCAGTGACAGCCACCAACTACCTCACTGGGAACCCCACTCCAATGTTTGACCACTTCCGGTAGTAAATAAATCTTTCCTTACATCCAGTTTGAACCTTCCCTGGCAGTTCTGTGTCATTCCCACATCCTGTCATCGGTGACCAGGAGCAGCGCCCAGCATCAACCCCTGCTCCCCCCCCCACAGGGAGCTGCAGAGGAAAGAGCCAGGGGAAGAGAAAAGGGTAATGGTTACACTGCAAAAAACATTAGAATATGTTATGTAAATTTCAATAAAACTACTTCCAGTAGTTCTAGAGTATTATTTTCTGCCTTCTCTCTGAGAGCTCCCTCCAGCTGAAGAACTCTCTCTTCATCTCTCTGTCCTTTGAACAGAGCCTTCCATTTCACTGACATAGGTCCAAATTCAAAGCAGCATATAAACACATGCTTAATTAGGATCTGAGGAGCCTCTTTAAGAGGGTTGCCCAAATGACAATAAGCTTGTGCTTAGAGTACTTTGCTTAATTGGGATCTAAAGGCTGAAGTAATGAGAGAAAAAGCACAAATGCCACCGTACTCCCCGTAGGTAAATTGAATGAGGTGAGTCACCAATTTCTACAGCCAAAAGTTTCTATTAAAAACTGCAATTCCTTTCAAATTGCTTAGCATTATAGCTTAAACATCACGGTTTAAGGGAGCTCTCCAGAGAGAAGCCAGTACACATCATCCTGAAATCCAGCAAGAAGAAACAGGTGGCTTACGCCATACATGGAAACATTTCACAAACAAGGTTTTTCACAGGAGCAAGGCAGAACATTATGAACTCAGAGACAGCCTAGTTTTGTTTGTTCTCATACAATATGCAGCAATACCACACTTCCACCTGCTCTTCAGTAAAAATATTCTGAATTTTCTGAAATAAAAACCATACCAATCTTCTATTACCACGCATAACAATAGTACTAGTTTGGTAAGAGCCTTGAGTAAGCTGGTATGAAAGATACATAAAAGAAATATTCATGAATTCTTCAAAAATCTTATTACTGGCCTTTTACCTTTTGAACCATGCAGGAAGTTCTGCACAAAACAAAGCAGCAGCTTTCTCCCTCCCAGCCTGCAGAGCCCCAGTCAGTCATTCTTTAAGAAGGCAGATTCTTATTTGTGGTACTTAATGCCAAGGCTAAGCTAGCTGCATCCAGACAATAATAACTATTTTTATTACTTGGTTTCTGAGATAAGAGGATTCTGTCATTAAAGTGTTCCCTTCTGTGGTGCTTATTCCTGCTGTAGTATCTGGCCAAGACTAGGAAAGCTCAGAAGAGATAACTTCCATTTGTTTCAATAAACATCCCTACTTAACTTTCAAGAATGTATTGGCTTCATTGTTCAGGAGATTCAGATGATGCTGGCTAAACCATGTAATTGCCAGATAAGTTTTAACACATTTTAAAATGCAGAATTAATTTATGATGCATTTTCTAGCAACTTATGGTACACGGATACCCTCTGTAAACAATGGAAATGTAAAAAGCCCTGTTTACATTCTAAATAGAATAACTCTAAATAGAATACTTTATCCAAAGTTCCTGTACTCTTGGTCAAGTGTCATGTAAAGAATTGCTAGGAGAATTGATGAAAGTGTCTTTCCTTCTGCTTGTGAAAATATCTTGACAGTAGCATTGCTTGAATATGGCTCTGCTTTTACATCATCATGTGGTTTTATGTACATTTTCAAAAAACAATTTCCATTTCATTTTCACTCTGGCAATGCTGTACCCGTGTATGCTGAGCACTGCTACTATGTACTTGTGCTATGTTTTAAGGAAAAAGTCCAGTTCAACGAAGGGAGTCTTGCATTATTTCCCCCTCAAGTAAGCATGCAGAACACAACCAAAGCCAAACTTGAAGGACCAAGGAGAAATGGCCATATGGCAGACTCATATCACTGATACCACACCAACACCTAAGGACTGAGGAGCACATACACTGTAACTAAGCCTTTCTTGCGGCACTAACTCACAGTACAAGCAAGAATCAGATACAAATATTCAGACAAAAAACAACTAAAAAAATTCTTCAATCTTTCCAAATGTCAGGCTAGAAGACCACAACAGAAGCAAAACAATGAGTTGGGGGCAAAGTAAGAGGTCTCACAACCTCAGACTCTCCCCAGCTGCTTGGAAATTGTCACTCTTCCACTACTCATATTAGACTTATCTCCAAAAATGAAGGAAATCTGACAATTTAGGTCATGCAAGAAGTAACGCTGAACAACCAAAGCAAGGACAGTGCAAAAGGAAGGCACTGAGAAGGAAGGACGTGAGACAGTACTACACTGCTATTGTTCAACTAGCACTGGGTTTTATCAGTAAAGTAGGCCTCAGATATACAGCTCTGAATTCACGCAATAAAGATATGAAATGAAGTAACTCACGTTACTCTTCCACACTGAATGAATAACCTCAAAGTACGTAGGTTTCTCTGAAAGTAATGCCTCCTATTTATTTCTATGGAAATAAAAACATACAAGAAGCACAAAGACACTACTTGATAGAGCAAGTTCTCAGCTACAAAACACTATTTTTCAACATAGCCACCACCATTAGCCTATGCATTTTTGCCAGCAATGAACAAGAGCCTCCATGCTGCACTCATAAAAATCTGCACCAGCAGAGGTGACCCACTGTCACTGTTGCCACTGCTGGAACGCACCACCCACCACCTCACTGTGCTCATATCCACTGTTTGGTCTCCATAAGCATTCAGCAAGTGTCAATGAATGCCAGTGGGTGCCATTTTTTCTGCACAGAGGAACTCAATGACACACCTTTGCTTCATACATACTTCCATGTCAGGTGACTTTCTGTCAGACTGCCCGTCTGCTGCCATCTGTCACATGGCAACAACACATAATGGAATATTGGTGGGAAGTTCATCTTCTTACTGCCATACCACCAACATCCACCTCTGATACTGTGGGACAACATAGTAAAATAGGAGGCATTACTTTTGGATCAGCCCTAGTATATTAAAAAAAAAAGCTGGTGGGAGAGTTGATTTGTTTTCTTACGGAGGCACCATTTCTCCTGAAAGCAGCACTTTCAGCCACGTCTGCCCAACTGGAAAGCAGCTTTGCAAAAGAGAACCTAGGAGGTGGATGCCAAATTGAACACAAGCCAGCAACATGCACTTGCCACAATGAAGGTTAATGGCAACTTGAACTGCTTTGGGAGCAGTGGTGCCAGCAGTTCAAGCAAGGCGATCCTTCATCTCTAATCTACATCGGTGAGGCCATGTCTGGAGTACTGGATCCACTCCTGGGCTTCCCATTATGAGAGAGACATCAACACACTGTAGAGAGTTTAATGAAAGCCCTCAAAGTATGAAGGAGCTGGAGCACCCTTCCTGTGAGGAGAGGCTGACAGATCTGGGGCTGTTCAGCCTGAAGAAGGGGAGGCTCAGCTGGGATCTCACCAATGTCTATAAATACCTGAAAGGAAAGGTGCAAAGAGAATGAAGACACGGTCCTCTTTTCAGTGGTGCCCAGTGCCGGGACAAGAGGAACAAAACGGAGCACAGGAGGTTCCCTCTGAGCAGCAAGCAGCACTTCTGTGCTGTGCAGGTGACAGAGCACTGGCACAGGCTGCCCAGAAAATGTGGGGTCTCCTCCTTGGAAGCTGACTGGCCACAGGCCTGAGCACCCTGCTCTGGGTGGCCCTGCTGGAGCCAGGTGTGGGCCAGAGGGAACCAGCAGGCCCTGCCAGCTTCAGCCATGCTGGGATTCTGGGAATGATGTAAAGGCTGAGAGGAGGTCAACAATCTGTGATCCTGCAACACCAAAATTATGACAGTGCTTACTGTAAATTGCCCATGATCAGTTCTTTTTACCTTGACTACTAAGAAATGCATGCAGTATTTTATATTACCCTAATCAGATGAAATTAAACTACTGTAGGAAGAAATTCAACTTTTCAAACATCTTCTGAAGCAATCAAGTCAGCTGTGAATTCCTGTGTGATTTATCTTCTTTAACTTCTGGCATGTTTTGAAACATCACATCAATTTCTAGGACCCAACTGAGGTTCACACATAAAGCACCTGATGAAACAGGACTTAAACAACTCATGAGTATCTTTATCTTACAGAATTTTTAATGAATGTTTCTGTGGCAACATGGGAAATGTAATGAGAATCAGAGTATTTTTGGACTTTTATAACTTGGCACCTCTCATTATGAGTTTCAACTGAAAATAAGATGTATTCATTTAGTTCCCAGTAAACAGGCCTACTTTTGAGTATCTCATAACGTGGAACAGAAACTTTAAGCGCGAGCACTGTAACTAATTTTGTATTACACAGTATTATCATTTATATTCTGATGCCTATAAGCTAGCCCATATCATCCTTAACAAAACCAGCCAAACTTATTTCCTGTATGTTCACAGGAGTATTAATTTAAAAACGTGTTTACTAAAAAATGTGGTTTGCTCCAGATGCAGAAAATACACTTACTTTTGTACTGGCTATTCTTCATAAAGCAAATATTGCAACCTGTTTTGCAAGCTGTTACGCTCCTACTTGAATTATATTATATCTTTCAGCTTTCTGTAGTTGTCATTAACTTTGCCCTCTTCTTTATCTTCAATCTGAAGTTAATTCCCTGCCCAGCATGTTGGTTGCTGCTTTGAGGGATTAAATATAAGGGTTTATGAAGAAAAGCAGCTTTTCATACAATGCTATTACACCATGATAGCTTTCATGGAAATTGTTGACTCTTGATAAATGCATGTTAGACACACATGTTGTTCATTTAAAAAGAAATATTATCATATTGCAAAATAATAAAAAAGGATTATTTTAAAGCATTCACTACATATACATGCAATCCTATTACAAGAAGTGGACAGTAACAATCATTCAGCACAGCTCACAGATGTACGTTTGAAATTGTTTGTTGTTTAGATATATTGTATAATTGTTCTTCAAAGATATAGTTAAAGTAATACTTAAATTTTTACTTCTAAAGTAAATCCTCTTAAGGAAACAATAAATTAAGAAAAGCATTCTCGTACTACAGAGTTAGAAATCTGTGTTCCTATTGTAGCAGCCTTTCACTTTATCTCACTTCAGCTGCTGATGAATTAAGGCATTCATCTACAGACCAATTTAGAAATTTAGGACAGTAATTAAATAGTTTATGCTAACCATAATATAACACGTCTCTGCTGATATCCAAGACCTATCTAACCATCAGATGCAGTAACAGAGGAAAAACGCTATGCATTTGTGAACTTTTTTTTTTTTTTAAACATGTGCTTCAAAACAAAAACCCACAGATGGTTCTTTAGTTATAAAATTACATATATACTTCAACTGAAAAAAAAAAGAGCAACTTCAGCTGACCCTGCTGATCTATCTGAGCAAAAAGTAAGAGCATCCCAGGCTTTTCAATTACAAATAAGTGGGAACATGTAAGAAATTTAAAGTACACGTGGTATGCCAGCCAGACTTAACCTTGATCATATCATCTGCCTGCTGGAAATAACAGCTAACAATTTATTACAGATATATTCTGTACAGTTAAGGGAATTTGCTTCAATGTGAAGTAAGTACCTAACCCATCACTGCACAACTTTACGCGCTTAAAGCCCCAGATTTTGCATCACAAAAGAATTAAGAAAATCATAAAGGGGACACTTTGGTCAGCATATCTGTCTCAGTGGAAAAAACAGCTTGCAACATGATTTCATTTCAGTGTAAAATCCATTGAATGCAAAAATGAACATACTGATCTCAGTATCTTTCGCAACTGATTCTCATTCCACTGTGCTCTGTTGCCTGAGATGCTCTGAAATGCTAAAATGGAGAACATCTCTAACTTCAGTTAATTTGCACTAGATTATAGCCGGGAGACTTAAAAAAATATTATTAATATTACATCTGTAACAGATGGAATAAGCACAGATAAGCATAATCTTTTCATTGTTTTATGGAACTGCAATCCACCAGCAAGTGTACAAATCTACATGATATCCTGAGTGCTGGATTTAAATTTGGATTCAGAGGTGGAAGATCTTAAGTAGGCAGAGAATCTTTAGCTGACTAAATATATAAGCAAGGTTCTGCAATTCACGTGCAGGGATAAAGCATATTTATATTTCAGCATGATCAACAATTTCTCACTTGTTGTTCCTGATTTTTCAAACAGTATGGAGAACACACACAGTAACATATACTGATTAGGGACTCGGGTGGGGAAGAGCTGCTCCGTATGGTCCTGTGCTATACAATTCCTCCGGGTCCACTGGGAAAACCAGAGAGGAAAGCTTTGCTCTGCCAGCAAAAGCCCCAATAACTCAAACCCATTCAGCAAGGGAAACAAACTGTGAGCAAACCTTTTCAATTTCAGTACAATTCCGAATACACCAGATTTTAGCACTTGAACACTAAAGAATAAACTAGCTATATAATCATAGAATTGTTTCAATTGGAAGCGACCCTTGAAGGTCATCTGGTCCAACTGCCCTGCAGTGAACAGGGACACGCACAGCTAGATCAGGCTGCTCAGAGCCCCATCCAGCCTGACCTTGAGTGTCTCCAGGGATGGGGCATCCACCACTTCTCTGGGCAATCTGTTAGAGGTTAGAATAAATACAGTGATTTTGATTTACTAGAACAAAAGCATGCATTTGCTTTCTCCCATTCTCTTATACTACAAGAGAAGGTGATTCTAAACTAATGACTTCTTTCCACCTCATTTTCTGGTAAGGAGTTCTTTTCTGTACATTATGCTGTTTGCGATAGCAAACTGTAACCCAAAGGAATGAAAGACTCAGTAGTGCTTCAAAATGGCATGAGATTACCTACCATATTTTCACCACAGAATAACCTACGTACAAAGAGTTCTAGTGACTGCCTTCTTCTTTGTATCTACCACCAAATTCATCCATCATGCAGCACTGCTAAAGTCATGAAACTTACATTAGGAAAGAATATGCCCCAAGAAGTTACATACTTTGAGTTTCTATCATTAAATGGAGAAAGAGAGTGAAAAATTCTTCCAGTTAATCAAGAATGACAAAATCACAGAATCATCTGAGTTGGAAGGGCCATCTACTCCAACTCCTCTCCAATGACCAGGGACACCTACAGATAGATCAAGTTGCTCAGAGCCCCGTGCAGCCCAACCTCAGGGAGATCTATATGCAGTATCTGTTAAATCATACTTGGAAATATGCAAATACCCCTATCTCACATTTCTAGATGACATCACCCTGCTTGAGATCTTCTTTGCATTTAGCCCTTTTGCCCATGGCTTCAGGCCAGAAAAAACAATAGTATGAACAGCTCAAGAGGACCAGTACATTTTAAGATGTTGAAAGATTCCACATAATCAGAGAGAATGAATAGACAACCTTCCAGCAGGACATCTGAAGTATCAGTCCTTCCTGTTAAACATAAGGCTTCCCTTTCCTCTAATCAATGAAAATGACAAGAATTCCCAAAGTGGTTCTTGAGCTCACCTTCCCATCTTTAAATATGCTGAATATGCAACCACAAAATTACTGTTACTCTCATCCACAAGAAAATTTATCTTGCTAAAAGTACTTTTCACCTACACAGAATGCACAGGTCAAGGGGAAGATGGTAAGAGGACCATTACTTTTACACTCTTCTTTTTACCTAAATACTTCAGGCAATTAGTTCCAAACATTTTACGTCTATGTTACACAGAACTACTTCTGGCAGATTGGCTAAACATTAGAACAGCCCTTCCTTTCCTCTCTCAAAGAAGCCCTCAAAAATTGAAATAGTCTATGCATCCTAATGCAAAATTCTCCCCCGTGTTCTCCTAATTACCTCCTAACAGTGAAGAATACCTATTATAAGCACACTTCTCCCAAGCTGAGAAAAGTCCAGAGTATTTTGAGATAACAGGTGTCAGAAGGATGGCAAAGAGGTTTGCATTCCAGCTCCAACACCTACATCTTTTTGTGTACTATGAAATTTCTCAAAACTTCCTCTCAAACGCTTTCCTCACAACAAGATGGACCACGCATACAATCAACTTAAGCAGGAAGAGCTTACTTCTCATCCATTTCTCAGAAACCTGTAATTCTCATGTTGGGCTGTATGAATTAATGATATCATTGAGACAGAACTGCAGAATTCTAAAGGTTTCATTTTATGTGCTAATGACTTCTCCATTATTGATAGTATGGAAATAAATCAGCTAGCACCACATAGTAGAAGGTGGTACAAGTAAACCCCTAACAAACAAAATTTCAAGCTCCTACCTGAAGCATCACCCTACCACAAGAAATAATCATGCAGCAGCACATTTCTAAGTTACATGGTGTCTCACCTTCAGATGCCTTGATACACAGCAAACATGAGTGCTTCTGCAATACAGAGCTCCTAATTTCAAGCTTAATTTGTTTGCTGGGTTCTGGCCATGATGGAGTTAATTTTCTTCACAGCAGTTCTTATTGGTCACAAACATGAAACACTCCCCTGCACTAAAACCAATGTTTTAGCTCCTGCTGCACAGTGCAGCACAGCATGAAGGCCTCCTCTGCTTCTCACTTTGCCCTTGGTGACAGACTGGAGGGTGCCTATGAGGTTGGGAGGGGACCACAAGGCAGATGACCGCAAATGATTAAAGAGATATTCCATGCCATACAACAACATACTCAGCTACTGAAGGAGAAAATAGAGGTTCATGGAAGTTAGCTATCCTTTGCTCGGGAGCCAGCTGGGCATCAGTCTGCCCATGGGAGGTGGGGCATGATTGCCTTTTCATTGATTCTTTTGTTTCATTTCTCCCTTCCTCCATTTCTCTTTCATTCATTAAACAATTTTTATCTTGATTTACAAGTTTTCTTGTTTTTATTATTTCTTCTCTCTTCCTCTGTTCCACCATGGGAAAGGAAGTGAACAAGCAGCTGTGTTGTGCTAGAGGCTACCAGGATTAGCCCACAATGCTGTAGGAAGAAAAAAGTCAAGTACCCACCTCCCAGCTACTCTTGCTGTTTCCTAAGTGAACTTACAATAAGAAAAGGCTACAAACTGATTCAGTCTCACAGCATTCACTTTCACCTGTATGCACTTACAGCAAATTTAAGAATTTAGCTAAGCCAAAAGATTTTACGTCCTTGCAGATCATGGGACATCAAATAGATATCACAATAAAGTACGGTTGGCATTACTCAGCAAAGAAATGAATGAGCAACCTACTGCCACACAACCTACACCAGTGAACAAAGTAACACGTCCCAATAATAGTCACCAACCACTGGCAACTGGAAGACAGGGACAAGCCCTCTCTTCCACCTCCAAATGTGACAACCTAGGAGGACCCCTAAACACAGGAACAGACCCTCCACCATGCAGGACTAACAGCTCTAACAAGTTGGGGCACCTGGCCCTTAATAGGCAGTCTGCTGATGTCTGAGAGGCCAAAAGCAATCCACAGAAGGGAAAAAAAATGGCTCTTCCTTTTGAAATGAAATTGCTTAGTCAATACTTCAAGTACATTGTTAATTACTGGGGGAGGGAGGTGTTGAGAGATGAGAAATGGACAAAATAGACACAAGGTTCAAAGTGAAATCTAGCAACATGTACTTGGTCACTTCCATTACACAAGCTGTATACAGACAGCACTAATCTCTTTGAACCATATACCACATCCAAACATTGACCCAGCTTGCACACAAAATCGAGAATTGATTTACTTATGATTTTAAGCTAGGTAGGAAGCAATTGAAACCTACAATGCAGGTATAAATTTGGATGTAAGCAAACACTTTACTGAATTCACTGCCAGCACAGAAACCCACAGTATAATCGATGGAGTTTCACACAAGCATCAGGTGAATGATTATCTAATTAAGTCTGCCTTACAAGCATATCAAAAGAAGCTCTAAACATCTGGTTCTCACAACGAAGAGCCAAAACCAAAAAAAAATTAAGTTTATATAGCAAATTTTGTCTTCATGGTGTTGTCTAGCTATTGACAAATAAGACTACTGCATCTTGTGAATGTCTAAATATTTTCTGTCACCATTCCTACCAGCTGCCTACTAACTACATCTGCAAAACTGGAATAAGCCGGGGCAGCTAACAGCACTACAGAGACCAGTTAAAAAGCCCCTTAATGGCTTGAAATAGTGGTTTAAAAATAACGTAGTAGTTCCACATCCTGAAGAAACTGAATGCGTTCTAAACAACTTCAAGCTTGCAGCACTTTGCCCAGTAAATTTCAGGACACCATCAAATCCTGGTTGTAATTTTCAAATCTTAGAAAATGTTTGTCTTCCGGAATCACCTAGTTGGATCTGAATATACTATTTTATCTTCTGCATTAGGTAAATAAATGAAAAAAAAAAAAACGGTGGTTGCAGCTAAACCTGACATTTATCTCTCAAAGGTGGATTAGGTATAATTTTAAAAAGTAAGAACAAACAGCCAAGATGAAGGAAAAGAGTGGAGAAACTT
The DNA here is from genome assembly GCF_002078875.1 of Numida meleagris. Taxonomy (NCBI): domain Eukaryota; kingdom Metazoa; phylum Chordata; class Aves; order Galliformes; family Numididae; genus Numida; species Numida meleagris. The sequence goes on from NC_034410.1 coordinate 97,883,071, forward strand.
GAAGTTTTTTAAAAATTAAACCCAGTTTAGAACTTCCACTCCAATACTATGAATATACAAAGTATGTTTTTCCAAAAGGAAATATCCCATACAGTAGATCCAGCCTGGTGGCTGAAAGACTTTCACTAAATAGCAATCTGAAGTCACCTGAGAGAATGAGATGAAACAACTTTATAACAGAGCTTTATGTTTGCAGTATTAAATGTCTACTAAAGTTGAACAGATTAACACAGTCTTGCAAGTACAGAAGTTTCAATTGAAATCTTTGTGGAAAAATTACACAACGGTTAAACATAAACATGACACAGCAGGTCAAGCTAGCCTGATCTTTGCCCTGGTATCAAATACACAACAGAAGTGCATTTCACACAGCAGAAAACCTAAGGTATGTGTAAAAGACAATGAACCAACTTAAACAACACAGGAAATGTTAGCAACAAAGACTGAAAACTTATTCAGTCGAAGTGGTCTCACACTTAGCACAAAGCGTTCAATTCAATACCCTTCTAAGACAGTAACAGTGGGTGGAAGGCAGCAGGATAAAATGCTGCAGCAGTAACAGATGAGATATGAAGGCTCATCACAGAGAACACACTGCCAGCATACAGCACGTGTACCCGGGGTATGGCTGCAACCTCCAGGCCTTGCTGCCACCCACTCCAAGACTGCTCGGTCGGTTATGCTCTGAGACAGTACAGAAACTGAAGCTGGAACAGCATGCTGCAGCTGCTTAGCAAGAGGAGTCCCACACCATAACATTCAGAATGTCAGGTAGTCATTACTCTCCCAGTTGAAATTCAAATTATTACCATCATTTTATTAGAAAAACTCCAGTGGTCTTAGTTACCTCAGAGATCACACGCCCTCCTCAGTCCAGCATCTTCTGAGATAAGAGTCGCATTCTAGCGGCAATTACCCTCTCCTCAGAGAGAAGGCAATTCATATGAGAAAATCTGCCATAAAATACTGTTAACATTGGTATTTTTTCCTCCATTTCCACTCTTAGCACCACAGTTTTCTTCTTACAGCCTTACAGACCGTCCATAAGGTCCAACTTCTCCTCCAGATTCCTTCATCTCACCTCAGGCTCAGACTGTAGACTGAAATCCTTGAATTTATCATATTTGATCAGGACATTCTCTCAGTAAAATTAAAAAAATCTTTTACTATATATGTCTTCTGTGCTCATTCTTTTATTCTTGGGATAGAATTCTAGAGCATTGAACGAACAGCTTTAGAGAAGTAATCTGAGAATACGTTTGCAATCAATACCATTTGGTTCCAGGAAAAAAAACACCGGGTTTCTTCCTGAAACTGAATTTTCAGTTTGCTCAGTTTGAACAGAAGAAAATCAGGAATTTGACAGATAAAGTGGGTCAACCCAAACTTCAGTTGCTCACAAAGCAGAGGATGGCTCAGCACTGTGTGTCAGGATCATAACTGGGTTCAAGTTTGTCAACTGAAGTTTCTCTGACAAGGGTTGGTAAGAAGTCAGCTTGCATGCTTTCACCCCGGGTTAAAAACAAATGCTCTTTTAATAATTTTCTTCTATCTGACCTCTTTGTGCCAACTCATTCCACTTTAAAGTGATAAATGACCAGCTGTATGGAGCCCCACTTTTAACAACTTTAAATAGCACAGATGACCAGTAACACTAAAAGGTTTTGCTGTTTTGACCTACAACGTTGCTACAAAAATGCACGAAAAGGTAGAGGGTGGGGGGAGTTTTGGCCTGAGGGCAGAGAAGAGATGCACATTGAAACGTGAAATGATACTTTCAGTCAAGACATTAGGAAATTCACTTTTTCATGTCACTGCAAGCAATAAATATATTTATTGCAAGTTTAAGGTCAGCTACTGTCCTGAAGTTTTTCTCAAGCCACCTGAGAATCAAAAATGGAACCAGATAAGGTATAACTTTTTTTTCCTTTGTATATTATTACTCAATGTTTTCCAATTTAATTAATACTGTTGTTAACAATACAATTAACAATTGTCAGTTCCAACTGACTCCACTCCAGAAGTCTTTAGCATTTTTTTAAAACGAGAATTCATTTGCAGCATCAACAGATGCGTAACTAAGTCACTACTTACACTCTTGTAAGGGCCCATCCCACTCCTCCTATTTGCAAGACATAACTGTTTCCTACTGAAATCAGAGTTCATAGTTGATTCAGAAAGTCCCAAAGCATCTTTAAGGATATTTTTTACAATAGTTACGTAGCAGTATGGAGTACCAGCTATAGTTTTAAAAAAGCTCTAAATTTCCTGTTCAAGTTTTGAAAATAAAGGACCAGACATCTCTAAGAATAAATAATTTCACCAAGTTGACATATTTATTACAGATTTTCAAAATAATCTTCCATCATTCCTATTCCCACAAAATCCGTATATACTTTCCTACCTATGCACAGAGAAACCTGGAACGTGTCTACATAAAATACAATCAAATGTAAATACAATACATATTAAGGAGAGCTACTGCCATTTGATTCATCTATTTCAAAGCTACACAGAACATGATTCATCAACAGACAGTAAAGGATAAAAACAAGAAGTGTTTCCACCCAAGAAAATGCTCCTCCACAGAAAGATAAAGAGGAAGCTGGGGTGCTAAGTCACTCTAACAGCGCTGGGATGGACTGAAAGCATCAGAGTGAGAAACTGATCGGCTGTGACACCACAAGAGCCTGGGCTATACAGCAAGAGAGAGGGAAAGATCCCTAAGGACCAAAGTGCACATCTCTGTAATGGGAGCAGCTGTAATAAATCTAAGCTGACAAGTATTCAGAGACTGAAGCAATGTTCCATCAAATATTTTTAAAGTCAGTTCCACACAAGTCAACCCAGCTTTGCCTGGAGATTTATCAGACATTTAGCTGGTGCACATGTGATCACTTGTTAAAGTGAAGAGGAAAGCAAGAGAAGTGGACAAATGAGAGATACCAGACCGAGGCACAAGAAGATTTTAGTGCCTAAGGATGGACTTTCATATTTCATTAAAGTTTAGAAGCTTTTAAAAACCACTTCTTATACCTTGCCTTTTTTAAATATCAGAGTTTACCTTTTTCCTTAAATAAAAAACTTTAGGGAGAAAAGAATTAAGAAACTGTTTCCTTTCGAAAATTTGAGACTGAGTTTCAAAGTTATTACTTTTTTTTTTTTTTTTTTTAAAAGACACACATTTAAGTTTTTGTTCATCTCCTAGCAAAGTTGCACTTTCTTTTTTTGAACTTCTGAACCTTTACAGAAAAGTTTTTTGTCTTCATAAAGTTCTGCTGGGAAGCCTGCTCAATTCAACAAATAGGAGTAAAACATTTGACTAAACTGGACTTCAGAAAACAGAACTAGAAAAATAAGATACTATTCATTTGAGAAAAATGAATGTACTAATATCCTTCAGCATATCAGCTAAAGTAAAAGAATAATATAAGTCACAAAGTCACTGTTCACAAAACACTATCCTCAATAGCAGTCCAAGTCTGTTTAATACTGGGAATTCTTAAAAAATATATAAAACAGAATGTGACAAAACCCTCAACATTTGGCAACAAATATGAATACAATATAAATATAATATTTCTATATGAAGCACCTGACTACATGCCAGGTTGCCCACTTCCACCTCTGTGGACGTGAGGAGTGTGAGCCAAGGAGCTGCCTCTTGCACACTGTAACTTCATGCAGTTCAAATACAGAATGGTTAAGAAAACTCTGCTAAGACTAAGGCTCTCCCCAGATTGAGAAATATGTAACATGATAAAACAGTGAGTGGGAGTGGAGCCATAAAAGAAAAATCAGCTAAAGGTCATGAAATCTAAAGAGAAGGCAGCATCGTGAGCTATCCACAAAGACCTTCAGGAGCAGCGGAGCTCGGCAGAGCTCATAGTGCAAGCACAACCCAATTCACTGTGTTACTATTAGTCTTGGAGGTGGAATTTAAAAGATGCTGTGGAAACTCCCCCAGGGAATTCAGGGCTGGAGTACCCCAAAGATTCATGAGCTCAGGACTTAGTGGCTCCCGGTAAACCAATGTAAGGATCCAACAGTATGAAGCTGCTTCTACAGAAAGTCTCTGAACCTCACCAGCAATAGGAATTTCTTGCAAGTCTTCTACTACTTACATTCTCATCTTTATGTCCAAGTCTGATGACAGCCATCTAGTAGTGACAATGAGGTTTACAGAGAGAAGGGAGATGGATAAACTGTCACACAAAGTGACACATACAGTTTTGCTCATAAGACAATGGAAGCTGGCATGGACTCGTCCACAAAAACGAGAGCTGACAGGACAGCCTGGAGAAGTGCTGTGAGGGGGGCTGAAGACCCCCAAAGCCAGCAGAAACTGTTTATAATTGATGAGGTAAAGATGCAAGGGTCAGATAGATTTCCATCACACTGGCTTTTCTAATTCTCAGGTAGGTTCTCCTCTGTTCAAGACTCCATCGGACTAGAAATTCCAAAGAGCCACAGCTACTCAAACACTAATAAAACTACTCACTAGTTTGCAACTCTCTGAAAGTCTATTTAATGGAAATTAGATGTGGTGGAAGCTCTATCCCTGGAGATATCCAAGGTCAGGCTGGACAGGGCTCTGAGCAACCTGATCTGCTGTCACAGTCCCTGTTCATTGAAGGGCAGTTGGACTACATTACTTTTAAGGTTCCTTCCAGCTCTAAGGATTTTATAACTCTGTGATTCTATAAATTAGCCTTTTCACTGTCTATAATAAGTACAGCCGCTCAATCAGGCAACTCATCTCATGCTAAGGAAGATATCCAAGGCAAACAGGAGGAATATGAGACCTTTCCAGACATCATTTGCCACCAAGAACTAGAGAAGCCTCAGTAACTAGGTTACACCAGGTGTCTGACTTTAAGAGACCACATGAGAAGAAACAAATCCGTTCCCTGTTCACAAGGCTAAACCGTAGGTGGTTGGTTTTCTGTTAACTGCAACACAGGAGAACTTACTTCTTGTGTAAGTAACAACTTACAAAAAGGAAAAACTCCTTCAAAAGATGTAAAAATCAGATTATAAAAGCAATTTAAAATTCAGTTCTAGCTCTCCCATACTTGAAAAAAAATATCTTAACAACTGAAAACAACTGTGAATGACTTTTGTCATTCACAGAAATGCTACAGAAATCTTGGAATAGAGTGACAAAAATCTGTTTCATATATATATATATATATATATATATATTTCTCTGAAGCACTTTTTACAAGAGCAGAGAAGCAACACTGACATGGACCTGAGCACCCTTCTGGAGCAGAGGTTGGACCAGATGGACCCAGAGGGCCCTTCCAACCTCAGCCGTGCTGTGCTTCTGTGCTACACATGCACTGAGCACCACACCACTTTACTGAATGAGACTATTCACATCTGTAAAAACATTTGTACGTGAGGCCATTTGCAGAATTAGACCTAATGCCATTTTGTTCTACTTGGCATTCTGTTCCATGCAGAGAGCTTTTATTTTCCATATACCACACTCATATTTTAAACATGGCAGCTTGGAGAGTCTCACTTTCATCAGCGCTGGCACTTTTTCTGAAATCCTTCGATGCGTTACCGCTCATGTCAGAGCATAGGAAGTCTGTATTCCCCACTTGAGACAAAGTAAGTTGTTGCTTCAAAAACACAACACCGCAGAATGAAATAAAATATAAATTTTGGTGAAGAATTTTTAACAAAGTTTCATGTTTTCCACGGCTTTTAGGTCGCAGAGAAAGCACAAGGTAGACTTGGATAATTTAGGATTAAAAAACTGAATAAAAATAAGTAAAATAATTATCTGAATAAGCAAACATTAATAGGAAATAATTTTCTTCATTTTCACTTCTCTGAATAATTATACCTGTGGGCTATTATGAATAATTTATGAGATTGCATGCAGTTTACATGTAGCCCTGAAAGTCTATGCATTTATAATATGATCATTCCAAATAATTCTGGGGCAAACCATGCCTGGTAAGTGACTTGTGCACAAACAGCCTTTCAGCCCGAGGATACTTCAAGCTTCTGTTAACAGAGCAAGGCACTGGAAAAAAAAAAAAAGTATTTTTGGTTCATTTAAATCTCTCTCCCTCAAGTAGCATTCAATAATTCATTAAAATCTTGTAACTCCCAACTTCCTTTAAGCTTTGTGAAATATTGGCTAACTACTTTATATATTGATCTTAACAGCAATTAAATTTTAAGGCACTCAAAACTACATTCTGGTAAAGGCAATATCCTCTTTTTCCCAGCAGCATATAAATTACAGTGAGCAGGCCAAACCTAAACCACTCCTTGTATCCCATGCTAGTTTTAAAAATACAACATTTCAAAAACAAAAACTTGACTCACAACACCAATGTTTTATTTTCTGACCAAGAAGAATACATGAGTACCATTGGAAACAACTACATACCATTTCTCTACTGAAACTCTTGTTTGCCAAGAAACAGTTTATGGTACACATACTAAAATAAAACATAACAGCCCCCCCTCCCCTTTTTTTTTTCCTCTACAGTGAAATTTAGTCATCCAAGATTAAAAACCCACTTCCAAGGACACAATAGGACTACACATTCTTTTCTCTCAAGAACATTGTGCAGATTTGTAAACAGGCAGTGATTTGTCTTACAGCAAAGAAAACTACTTCATGACTAGAGAAGTACTCTACACAAAGAGATAAACAAGAACAAAGTATTTTCTGCAATACACAATTCAATCTTTATGCATAAATTATCCATTCACTACTGTCATCTTTTAATAAATGTTAGCCTTTAAAGTAAAAACTTTCTGGCTTGGTTTGTTTTTAACACATTTAGTGCCTTCATAGTACTTTTTTTTTCTTCCAAGATGCAAAAGAAACAATAGGTACCACCAGAAATTATATTTTCATAATCTTCGTAAATTTATGCACTAATTCTTTTCTGCTTAAACTATACATCTCAAAAATATGTCCACTGTGTGCCTGTGCACCCTAAGTCCATCAGCTCAAGTTTATATTTTTATCCATATTTCACTTGATTTCTCCAGAGTACACTATTGTGTTCTTCAGAAATTAAAAAATTTTTGAAAACCAAGGAGAAAGCTCCTGAAAACCACCCAAAGCAGTGATGTAGCTCTATCTGCCACCCACCGCAGTTTGCTAATTATATCTCAATAGTTCAGCTCTCAGAAGGCAGAGGAGGAAGCACGCTGACACTGTCAGCATGCCAGAGGAAAGAGTAAGACGAGTAAGCATGAGAACCCCTGAAGGGAGGAGAATCGAGACTCTACAGCTACCAAATCCCAGCTCAATTAGGTGCAAAGATTACATGTGCTTCAAACTTGCACTGTATGCCAAGAACTACCACGTGTATTCCTTCTGCTCAGAAAAAGGGTGGCTTGGAGACAATCTGACATCAAAGTTGGAAGAAGGAAAAAAATGTCCCAAGTCGAAATAACAAAAAAGTTACTCCAAGTTCTCTCCTTAAAATAACTTCCTTTGTCCTAACATCCTTCATCTCCTGCTACCATTTATTTTTAATCCTCTTCAACAAAAACATGGGTTTTAGAGGCTGGGCTACTCTCTAATGCCCTGGAGAGAACTGTACGAACCTCACTGCCTACCTTCATCCAGAGCTGCTCCCAACCCTGCTGGTGTTTTAAATTACACAACAGCTACTAAAAACATGATGTTTATAAACAAAGTTAGTACTGGACTCATGACAAAACTTAGTAAGCGTTACTCCTGCCAGGAAAAGGCAGTGGACCTACTCTACTTGGAAGCTGTCGACGCACTTGAAAAGTTCATCAGCTTCCTTCACATAAAAAGCAAAGCTCACTGGCCAGAGAACGTGACTCCCATCATCCCTTCTTGCCTTTACTGTTTGCCATTTTGCTTCAAGACTGATTGCTCATATAAAAATCTCTCCTTCCATATGTTACATCATATCCAAATTGCTTATAACATTAAAGTACACTAACTAGTTTCATAATCACAGTTGTAGCATCCTCTTCACTATAAATCAAACATTTAAGATTCTTAATTTAGAGATCCATTCAGAGATAGGAAGGGGAGAAACACATACTTAGGTTATAAATTAGGAGAAATGCTATGTGAGTAAATTTTGGACAGGAAAAGAAGTTGCAAAAAAGACTCCAGATACTTGAACTTTGCATCAGCAGAGCAAGCACCTAACCTTCGTAGGCATCCATTGCTAGTGACACATCACAAGAAACTTCATCGAGATTAGTGATACATATAATAACTGGAAGAAAAAAATACAGGCAAGGTATCCCTGTGTGTTATCTTCAGAGCATGAGAAAGAGAGAGTTTCTGTTCTGTGTAGTGATTCCTGACAGCGTGCCTTAGCTGATTTCCTACCCTCCTGGCAGAACAGGCATATCAAGAGGAGAGACGGCAGGACCAATAACTACCAGGTTCTGCCATATCCTATCAAATGCCAGCACTAAAAGAAAGAGCATTAAATGCAAAGATGATTCAGACAAGTTTGGCCCAGCTTTGTGTGAAAGACATATCTCCTATATAGGCAGGAAAAGCTCTCTCTGTTTCTCTGATATCACTTTGAAATGGGAAATATAGCAAATTATGCCAAACGTTTTCTTTTTTATAAGACACAGATGGTACCAACTTATGTGTAACTTCTTACAGAAATAATTAATCTTAAAACAATCTAGGTTAAAAAAAAAGTTAACAAGCATACGTGCTCCAACAGAAGAATCTTAAGATTTGAAAGAAAATGAATCTTCGAAAATCCCACTGCAGTGCCCTGCCTGTCCCAGCACCAGCTGAGCTCTTCCCCAACAAGCATGTGTCACCTCCAGCCTTTCCTCATGCATGCCTAGTTCCCATTATTTGCACCAGCTCACATCTCCTCACTCTTAGCTGCAAGGAAGTGCAAAGGGAGGCCAAGAGAGGAGCCAAGTTATTAGTGCTTACTTGTGAGCTACTTCAGAATAAGGAAATTGGGAACTGGATTTCATCCATCCAATGGAAGACATGCCTAACACCTCACCAAGGCTTCAGCACAGCAAGAAAGAAACTCCTTTAGAAGCAGCATCTAACTTTCATTTATTTAGGTATTTCACATGAAACTGTGAGTACTCACCAAACTGGGTCCTTATTTGATATTATATTGTTCTCTGAGACAAAGCATTGGCCAGCCCTCAATTTCTTAGCTAGCAAGCATATGGAAATAGACACATTTCATAAAGCACAGAGGTCACCGAATATTCCAGTTCAGTGCCACCCATTAGCTGAGCACACTCAGGGGAGGAAACGATCTGTTCCAGCAATGAGACACAGAAGGGCAAGCAAAGTAGCACACTTTTGGATCTGAAATGCTCTAGGCTTGGTAACATTAAACTTGTTGGAAGTTACTCAAATAACTGCACATAAAACTTGTCCATCAAATAAGGGATCTGTTTTTGAAGGCAGACAGAGAATAAATCTGTTCTGCAAACTCCTGGTCATAGAACTTTTATTTGGATGGGGTGCTGGGATTCACGGGTCTACAGAACACTGGGGGAGTTGAAACTCACAAGGAGTATGAAGTACCACAAATTCTTCCTAACTCCACAAGAATTCAAAATTCTCTTTCTTAGATACAAATTAGTACCTCCACAAGAATTCCAAGTTCTCATTCTTGGATAAAGATTAGTTTTGCTTTCTTATCCAGAGGTTAATCATCTAATAGAGTAACTTTTATAAATTTCTGTATTCTGAAAGTTAAGCATATGTGCATTGTGTATGGAGAAGGCACACCGAAGTGTCTATGACTAAGCAAATATAATATACTACCCCCACTTTCACATTACATTTAAAGATAAATATGGTACAAAGCAGCAAAAACACCAAGATGACAAAAACCTTAACCTTTTAACCTTAAGGTTAAAAAACCTTAACTTACCAGAAGAAATTCGGATTTTCTGTATGAGAATCTGGTGCTACATCATCAGATATGAAATCTATACCCTGTCACGTACACTTCCTGCGAGCACAAATGTCTGGAAGAATACAACCTGAGACAGGTAATTGTTTTAATGCAATCAGAAATATTATTTGCACAACTCTTGCTAGGCACCCTGTTATCTTAAATGGTTTATTAAAAAGGAGAGCTGGCTTATCTCTAGAGATCAGTCTCCCAAATTAGTGTCTTTTATGTTCTAAATAATGTATTGAAGTTAAGTAGCAGAAAAATTGGAAAATTTATGAAAAACATTATAGACAGTTATCAAAAATTAACGCTGGTTTTTTCCCCCCCCTGAAGGAATCTGACAACCTATTCTTTTCAAACTCACAGTGAAGTATCTGCAAATCCTCAAGACGGTCCTCTTTTTATATTTTCTGTATTAATGCTAAACTTGCAATAGCAGTATCTTTTTTGGGAAAGTACGTTTCATACATCTTATACCCATACAATAAGTTGGCGAACCAAAGCAGTCCCACTGATCAGCAGAGCTTCACAGCCTAGAATAATGAATTCCTCAATGTAATCACAGATAATAAGAGAAATCCCATGTTTTTGAGAATGGTGGATTAGAGACAGATGAAAGATGCAGACACTCACAATATCTGTGCAATGCCTGAACTTTTCTCTGTCTTCATGATCCCTCTCACAGTAGCTCAATGCACGGGAGGATTAAATGGCATAAATTCATACACACTTGAAGAATGAAGAGCCAGCCGGAACAACATAGTTCATCGCTCATCAACTCCCCATTCTCCTCCTCTCAAAATACTGGCCTTGTGTTGTATACAAAGAAGGAAGAATCACTTTTTCCAGTCAACAAAACACCTTCACCAAATTTGCAGAACTCAATTTAGCATCGCATGTCCATATCACAGTCAGGAGGCCACAACAGAAGGGAACAGATGCTCTCATTTCTGCCCTGCCTCTAAAGAATGATGTGATCAGAGCCCTTCATAATCTACGAATAAACAAACGTATATAGCTCAGTCCTTCAACCATCAAAATCTGCAGTTGGTGAGCCTTCCCTTCCCATTATTTCCAGCAACACAAAACAATACAGGAAAACCAAGCACACTTTACAACTGAGCGGGCTTCATCTTGTCTGCAGCCTGCAGGTGGGCTCCCTCTGCCTAGAGAATCCAGAAAAACTTGATTTAAATTCCTCTGAACCGCATAAAGACAGCGCATTACCACTTGAAAGACTCATTTTCTTTTAATTCACTCTTATCAGCATCATTTGTATTTTATTTTCAGTGGGTTTGAGTAGATAAAGATTACTTCCTATTCCAAAAAACTACCTTCCCTTCCCAGACTAAGACTAGAGCTCTACACCCACACTCACAGCACAGGATGGAACAGTTGGCTGCAGATTTCTGATGAGTTCAGTTTTTTCTTTTGAAAGGAATTCATCCTTGGAGATGCAAATGAAAAAGAAAACCTCAGTCTAAGTGTGAGCTGAATATGTACAAATGGACAGAGGCATGAATTAATCAAAACCTCTAGATACCTTTCCCAGCTAATGGCCTTAGTTAATCTCCCCCAGTTAATCAAAACCCTACACTAATGTATATCATTAAGATCAACTTATATCTGTTATATTTACCATAATTCTATCTATTTAAATCTTATTTCTGAGCAGAAGCAGGAGCAAAGAGGTGTTAAAGATACCCTCTTAGGGCAGCAGTGGAAGGAGGGAGAGGCTGATGTTCTTATTCATGTTTTGGATATAGAACATGGGGCATAGGGAAGAACCTCAAATTCCTGAAACTGTACAAGAAAGTCTTCATGTATTCATGTGAGCTTATATGTTCTCATAGCTCTTTGGAATCACGCACAGCACTTCTGGAAAACACATGAACGTGCGCACATATCGATCTGCAAAAGACTCTGCTTTGCACTGAACTTTCCAACTTCTTCACTAAGATCCCACTCGAGTAAAACACAGTAAAAAAACACAATAAACATGAGAATGTGGAAACTACTTTATGTGCAAAGCATATTTTGATAGTGGTACTGTGACTGCAGTAAAAATGGGAAAGAATTATGGAGCAATAAATTGAATACCTGCATGTTCCTGCATATCTGTGCTTCATGAAATAATAAAAAAAAAATAAACACTCATGCTGAGTGATACTTGCATAAGGTCAACGTCAATTAAATTTTAAATGCCCCTTTCGTGGTTCAGCTGGTGAGGTTTCCTATATAATTTGGTAGAACATACAGCACATAAAATGAATAATGGAGCTTGTATTTGTATTCCATCATTCTGCATTAGTGTTGTGTACAGAAAACAAGATCCAAACAGTTCGTGATGAGTGAGGTGAAGAAGGGAAATGAAAATGTCAAATGCAGGAAGAAACTGTTAAATGGCACCAAGTGCCTGGGTGAGGTGTTTGTCTACCCGTGTGCTGCTTGTCGTTCTCAATCTATCATCACAAAGGACAAGGAACCTCAGGAGGGATGAATGTCCTAAGTCAGAAGGATGGAGTGGTCTACACCCTTGACTGCCTCAGGCAATAGCATGCATGCCCTAAACTGTCAGTTTATGGTCTTCACTGCAATCTGCCTCCTGTCAATGTGAAATTCGGGAATTGAAATCTGATGTGACTTGTAGCCTTCAAAAATAAAGACTATACATATTTTCAAATGATAGAACAATGATTACAGGCATCTTCAAGGGGGATCACAGCACAAGACGGGACGTGCACTGCAGTGTACTGGTTTGCCCCATTTTTAACTCCAACTGATGTTGAGAGATGAGAGAAATGACTGGAAGTGGTTGGCCCAAATGACCATCTGACCATGAAATAGAAATATGGGCTGGAGCATGAAAAGTAGTCCTAACGGAAAAGTAAACTGGAGGGAAGCAGCTCTGTCATCACTGTCACTAAAAGAGGACTGGAATAACAGAAGGAAATCAAAGTAGTTAAAAAATGAGGACAGACACAATGGTGCTGAAGTTCCTGCATGTTGGTTCCTCTCATTTTGTAACAGGCAAAAAGATAAACTGTATATTCACCACCACTCTCTGAGATGAGCAACAAAATAACATTGATTAAAAGCCCACAGGGCACCTACTTCCACAAATGACGCCAACATGAACACCTTATGTATGTCCCAGCTTACTTTAGTTCTGCTCTGCTGTTTTTGCGTTTGTTTTAAATGTATTTTTATTTTTCCATGTGACATTGGGTGTCTGAGTACCTGGCAAACAGAACAGGTTTGTACGAGCATGCATTTTAGAACAGCCACTCTGTTTCCATGCTGTAAAAGCTCACTGAGAGGATTATATCCTATTTCATCAGAAAAGAATGATTTAGATTTTATTTCATTAAATCTTTCTTGTACTTGGGGATTTAAAAGAGTTATGTTTACATTTGCTGAGAATATTTTATAAATGAAAGCACATTATTCATATTAAATATCCTGGAATGTTTACAACAGTATCACAAATCACGGAAGAAGTTGTCCCTCAGTAATCCACAGACACTAAGTCAAGTACAGCTCTGACTGCATTTTACCAAGAAAGAAATCCTGAGATACAACACTCGTTACAGAAATCTGGACCATGCTGGGGCCTCACACTGAACATACAGAGTTCTCATTAATTTATCACAAAGCCAGCTGAAACTATTGAATTTTGCCATTTGGTTTCTTATTTTTTTTCTTCCCAATTCCAAGTCCATTTTTATTTGTGAAGCATCCTAGATCTACCTTCCCCCCCCCGTCCCCCAATGAACTCCACAGTGAGAGTACTAATGAGTGCAGGGGCATCACAGTTTCACAGTTTAAAGCATCTGAGACCTCAACCCTTCCACATGGCAAGGAGGAACTCTGGCCTTTGGGGTTTACACACATTATGTTCAGGACTGTTACAAGAGTAGCCTACTGCTACTCTTCGGCAAAAACTGAGGGTTTCCCCATCTTCTATAAGAAGTCAACAAAGCCCAGGCAAACATGCAGTGGCAAGTCAGGAACAAACAGAACAGGTGAAAAGGATGCTGAACACACCCTAGCTCTGTGGATCCACGCCCATTTAACCAGGTGCTTTAAGCAGGAATCTAGGCAAGCTGCACCCAGTGCAGTCACTATCATTAAAGCAACTGCATTATCATCAAAAGGATTTTATTTTATTTTTTTTTTGAATGACCTCCAGAATCTTAAACAGTTGCTGGCTTAAGTTATACCTTGGCAAAGACACAGGCTTTGAGTCTGATACAGCCATTGGAAGCTGTGTATTATTTTCTGACAAGTTTCTATCCCAAGGCAGGCTGTTTTCACCCTCTCCCCAACCGTTGTGCACTGCTTCTGTCCTAAGACCCGTATACAAACATGAAATAAAACTGCTGGTGGAAGACCATCAGACAGCATGAGTATCTGTTCTGGATTCCTCCAGTGCTGCTGTTTAGTACAAATGTGTTAAGGCAGCAGAGCTCTGTTTGCTCCTATACATACACTACAAGAATGTGCAACCTGCTTACAGGTATTAGATATCTGAAAAACACTTAAGTTGAGTCAATTTTTTTTTAATGCTATTTACATGCTGGTTTTGCTGTGTTACACCTATTATTTGATCTCATTAAAAACAGCAGCTGAGAACTGGAGCAAATTCAATCAAGTGTTTAGGTTTTTTTTTAATGCAAAACTGTCCAAGTATCTCAATTTTCAGTCTTTTCTGGCTAATTGCACTTACAAAAGCACAAACACACATATGCATCTTCAGCCCTCCAACCCTTAATTTGCTGTGATATCAAGTAACAACATCAGAATACCAGCATGATTGCTGGGGAGGGGGGAGTCTTTAGCAGACAAGATGATTTTTTCAGGAATTCCTCACCACTCTCTCAATAATCACTTTCACACACAGAAAAAGTCTGAATGCAGTGACATGGCTAGAATTGTCACTCTCCTTCTGCCAGCACAATATGATCTGTGAGAAAGAAGGGAGGAATATAGGGTTGGTGGGGGGCATGGATAAGAAAAAAAGGAAATAAGCAGCCTTGATGACTTGTGACACAAAATTTCTCTCATAGCAGGACTAATCTCCATTTACTCTAAGATGAAACTTCTTTACGGAACACTTCATATACAGCAGGAGATTATTGATTCACCATCCATCAGAGAGAAGTTGGTTGGACTACTTTATTTTTTGAGCCTGATAGCTTTATAGCGTTCTACTGAATATATGTAATAAAATTGTTTCTTATTTAGTGGCTTATTCCCAGGTGCAGAAATAGCATCTAAAAATTCAAAAGTAATTCAGCAATTCAGCTTCACCCTCATCCCACCATAATTATATAGCAATCTTAATAACACGATCATCACTGACCAGCTCCAAGTTGCCTCAGGTAAGACAAATTTGCAGTGATCTTATAATACTAAGATATCTTCATTTGAAGAAAAAAGAAAGCCCCAGAAGATACCAGACAGCAAATTGCCCAGTTGTTCCCTCTAAATGCAGCAACTGCACAAACAAGGGCTCATTTCTGAGACAGCAAGAGAGTGTGAAATGAGAGCTGGATGGCACAGCTCCCCTCCCCATCTTCAATAAGGGAAGCCAAGAAAGGTTCACAAATAACTGAAAAACAGGAAATGCTGCTCTTTTATTTGGCCCAATGGAAAATAATCCTGATAGCTTTTCCACTACATTCAGATTGCAATCATAAAAATACTCTGCTCATTTTCATTGAGAACTTAATTTTTTAGTTATTTATTTTAGCATTCTTATTACTCAGCCATTCTCCAAGATGTGATAGCCTCTCCAAAGCTTTAGCAAATAGGTCAATTAGGAAAATTATAGCGAGCTAGTGCACAAAGCAATGTAGTAGCAGTTATGGAAATGTAACAGTACCAATTTTAAATTTGATTTTCAATTTGGTGTTGCTTTTATCCCAGCAGCTCTTATGAGTTGCTTAAGGTTCTAGTTAATAAAAAGGTCACTCAATAGTGGCTTTTTCTATATTTTTTTAATGTCAGAGAAAGCCCAGGGCCATTGCAAAGAGCTCTGCAAATGCCATAGCAGGAAAGGGAATGGCTTTTTTTGCCTGTAAGTGGGAGCACCCAACTTAGAGACCATTTGAGAGAACCCACACCTTCCTGGTCCACAAGCTGACAGCAAAGACGAGCACACTGTGAGAGCCACTGCCACCTGTGATGGTTGGCTCCCAATGCCCACGCTGAAGATCAGCAGAATGATCACCGCTTCCCAACAAACTTGCACATGCTTGTGTTGCACCTAACCCTCCAACACCACAGAGTCCATTGTATAAAACATTTCCTGCCATATGGAAATAGCACAAAAGCAAACCAAATATCATGAGCTGCAACTGTAAATCATAATCAAAACATATTGTAATACATAATTACATTTAGTGATGTTTCTAATATTCTAAAGCAGCGGTACAGATATAAATGATACTAATGTTCAAATAAAAGCAATCTCTACGATGAGTTCCTAAAGTCTGCCTCAATTATCTGAAAGCACATGATTCCACCAGAATCATTCAAAGAAAGTTACTCTGAAGACAAGCAGATGAGCACAATACATTAATCATTTCCAGACAGAAAAGCCTCATTGATTTAAACAACCACAATGCAATATGAAAACACTGCACATCAGGGAGACTTCTGGCCGTACCTAGGTCCTGCTGACTCAACATAACTTCAAGAACTATTTATTTCCTGAACGTACAGCTGTTATTTAAACTAAAATCTGGTTATAAAATACTTAAGCCCAGTATCTGTTTATACAAGCTTGCATCCATATTTCTTCTTTAAGAATTAATGAGTCTATCAAAAAAGTTATCTTAAAACCTAAGCTTTTTGTTTAATTTCCTTTACTTATTTCCCTTTTTATGGCTATTCAAATCAGAACATGACAGAAATCTGCAACAGAAAAAGAGTTCCAATTTTGAGTACGTAAAAAGCAGACCAAATATGAGCTAGAAGCATACTGAAAAACTTTGGGTAAAAAGCAGTTTTAATTAATGATCTTGACCATTTAATTTGGAGATTTCTCATTTTCTGTGAGATGCCAGAAGGAACAAGCTATACAATAAAATCCCAAGCTTTGAGGTTTTGTTCAAAACAGGACTGAACAGTCCTCAAGTAAGTCACCACAGTTCCCCCAGTAAGAAAAGAGCAAGGCCAAGTACATTTTGACCAGCTGATTTATAGGTCATGGTTGACCTGGATGCTACATCATTTTGTTTGGAGAATGAGCGAGAAGCCTTCAGCTCCTCAGTTTCTGGGAAGCAGAGATATGAGTGGGACTTGCACTACTGGCCCACGCAGCCACCCCACAGCTGGGCAAAAGACAGGCCTTACTGGGACAGGGCAGAACCTGCTCCCTCACGGCACTCTTTGTGTCCTAACGGAAGAGGAAGGCGTACTCCAAATGGTATTTTTCATTTGCTGCCGCTTAGGTGCGGCCATCAAGGATCTTTTCAGGGAAGGCCAAAGGGAGTTGGACAGCCAAACAACTCATCTTAACAGGCTCAAGTACGAAGAGGTGGCAGGCTTGCAGCCCAATGCAATGCTGACAGACTTTGGGCTATGGACAAATTAGGCAGATGCACTCTGGCCACAGAGAATGACCTCTCCTGACCATGCAATAAAACTCTTATACAGGACTCAGATTTCTTGAGATAGGACCTAATATTCTGCATCAAGTTAACTAGACCTAGTTGTGATTACGTTGTATACAAGTTGCAACCTGACATTTAGTCCTGTGCGGTTTACCTCTACTTTCCTACCTCTACATATGAGCCAAACAATTCCTCTGTGTAAGGGCACAATAATTTGCAAGTTTAATATATTGTATAAGTTACAAATTAAATCAACTGCTAGAGCTGTCATTTTTACCAGCTAGTACTTCTGCACAGAAATGAAACAGATTCTTCTGAAAGCTCATAAGGAATATAAAACCTGGTTTGCTTTAGTATTACTGCTGTGTTTCATAATGAACAGACTCTGTAAAAGCATTTTGCATTAATAACAATAAAATAGATGCATTGACAATTACGAAAAATAGAACTACTAACAGTATAAATTTGATAATGTTATGTTACACTGATGTGTTATACATCAGTATAAATGTGATATTGTGTTGCTGTTAGATTTAATCATAAAATGGCTTGGGTTGGAAGAGACCTTAAAACCCTAATCCAGTACCAAACCCCCTTTAAAGGACAGGCCTGCCACCCACTAGATCAGGTTGCCCAGGGCCATCCAGCCCTGCCTTGAATGCCTCCAGCTTTTCTGGGCAGCTTGCTCCACTGTCTCACCACCTTCTGGGTAAAAAAAATTTCCCCTAACAAGTAACCTAAGCCTGCCCTCCTTTAGTTTCAAGCATTTCCTCCTTGTCCTATCACTATCAGGCCTTGTTAGAATTCAGCCTCCCTCCTGTTTATAAGCTCCCCTCAAGTACTGGAAGGCTGCAATGAGGTCCCCCCAGGGACTTCTCTTTTCTTCAGGCTGAACAAGTCCTGCTATAAAGACAGGTTGAGGGAGCTGAAGTGCTTCAACTCTCTGATCATCTTCATAGCCCTCCTCTGGACCTGCTTCAACAGCTCCATGTCCTTCTTGGGGTGGAGGCCTCACAGACACAGACAATCCCCTCCCTTTCCCTGCTGGCCACCCCTCTTTTGATGCAGCTCAGCATACAGGAGGCCTTCTGGGCTGCAAGCACACACTGCTGGCTCATGTCCAACTCTTCATTCACCTGAACTCCCATGTCCTTCTCAGCAGTGCTGCTCTCAATGAGTTCTTCTACCAGTCTGTACATACATCTGGGATTGCTGTGATCCAAGCGCAACACCTGGCACTCGGCCTTGTTAAACCTCATTAGGTTCATGTGGGCCTACTTCTCAAGCCTGTCCATGTCCCTTTGGATGGCTTCCCTTCTTTCTGTTCCATCAACTGCACCACTCAGCTTGGTATCATCATCAAACTTGCTGAGGGTACACTCGATCCCACTGTCTACTGCATTGATAAAGATGTCAAAGAGCCCTGGTCCCAAGATAGACCCCTGGAGGACACCATTCGTGGCCAGCCTCCACCTGGACATATGGCTGTTGAACACAACCCTCTGGCTGTGACCATCCCAGCAATTCCTTCATATAACCACCTATGATGTTTCTTGCTTACGTACACATATAAAGCTGTTCAGAATTAAGTCCTATAGTGATTTTCAGATTTGAATGCTGGCAAGTACTCTGAGATATCAGTCTGCTGGTATACACAGTCATTTAGTAAAGCTACTTTGCTGATATAGGTTTCTTTTACCTTAATGAAACATATTTAGGGAATACAGTGTTATTTTAAGGGATTCACAAAACACAGAAATATAAATACCATCAAAATACATAGCTATTAAATTTATGTAAGCTACAGTAACCATTTAACAATGTGGGTAAATACAGGTAAATGGACGTTGTAGCTTTATGCACAGTACGGCAAAACTGTCATCTGATTTCAGAGCATGGGCAACACACCACTCACTGCTTTAGTTTACAGCTGCACCACCGCTCCTGCTAGCGACACACCACAGCCCCATGCACCCAAAGCTAATCTCGAGGTTTAAACAAATGATTCCCTATTATCTCTTAGTCTTAGAATGTGCCGCATCAGAAATCTGACGGATTAATGAAACACTGCTACTGCTAATTGCTGACACAGGAGTATTTAGGGCACTGAGGCAATCAAAGGAATACAAAATTGAAGAGAGAGAGAGAGGGAGAGCACTTCTTAGCTTCCTTCTACACTGCATTAATCAGCCATGTTATGTCCTGTTGTGAAAGACCACCAAACATATGCCTTATCACTTAGTCCCAAACAAAGCAAGTATTTCCCGTATTAACTATTCTTTGGTTTAAACAGCTGTATTACCAACAAGCAAAGAAGCCAAACACTGACACAAAGCAGAAGATGAAGAACAAAGAAAAACTTTCATTTTTACTTCCTATAAAACTGAAATACAAGAAGAGGCTAGTAACTCTTAAACTAGGTAAAACTTGGGGTATGATCCCTAGGAAAAAGTGCAGAATTTGCATGGGTACACTGAGGCTCACTTAGTTACTGACATAAGTCACGTTTGATATTAGAAAAAAAAAAAGGCAAGGAGACAGACAATTTCACTCAGTAAAAATCTCAGCTTACACTGCCAAAAAGCAAGGGTTCTTCATCATGACATGTAAAGGAGGAAGAGTTGTTTTGTTTTGAAAAAATGACCAGAAAAAGCCCCTAAACGCGTACACTTCAGTGGCTGATAATCAGAGTACTAAGCACTTCCACGCACTCAGCAACTTACTCACAAACAATGTTAAAGTTCATTAAGTTCTGTTTATTCAGATCAAGCTTGCACTAAAATCCCTGAAAAACACGACAGACCAAGGAAAAAAAAAAGAGAAATTACACATTTGATGGAAGTATACAACAAATTTTCTTCATATTTAAAGAACACCAATCATTTTCTGTGATGCAACAAAAGCACATTCGACACGCATTTTCATTTGGGATAGCACAACTATACAGGTGAATAGAATGGACAGGATATCACTCTTGGACAAAAATCAAATCAGTAAAGTATCCAAAAAGCATAAGTACTATTTTAAAATATGCTAAAAAACTGAGATACACACTACATTTAGAGACTTGACAATATTTATTTTGAAGAGCACAAAAACTTAACATTCACGCGGGTTGTTTCTAAGCTAAAGGCAAGTAATCATCAATTATTAACATATGCATATCAACTAATTCCTCATGACTTCATGCAATGACCTTAACATACAAACATCCTCTCTTAAACCTCAATTGATGAGAAGCTGACATAACAGTCATCTTCCAGCACCATAGGCAGTTATGGATTTCAAAAAAAATCAGAAAGCTCTCAAACTGTCAAGATCTGCCAGTTAAATGACACAGAAGGCAAAAGGCTGCGAGTCTTAAGAAGGGAAGAGAGATGAGCCTGTGTCTGCATGTTGCACTGCAGCACCGTAGCCTCCATCTGCAAGGCCTTCCAACTGACCAGGTCTAAAAACTTAGAAGTCTAAGTCTAATATGTGGAATTGCTTTTGCAAAGTGAAGTAGCCCCTGCATTTAAAGCCTGGGCACTTCTCATCCTTTATCAAAGTTCCTATATCGTGGTTTGCTGTAGAAATCCTAGTGGTTTTTCATTACCACAAGTGGTTGAAATTAGCCTCCATCGCCAGTAGACTACTACCCAGAAATCTCACTCCTGCCAACACAAGAATTTAAATTTAGCAACAGAACTGAAACAGCACTCCCGCTTCATCTCAAAGAACAGTTAATGAAATTAAACAAAAAATGTCAAAATGCTAGAAAAAGTGGTATTAATAAGATCTGCTACCTCTTAGTAGTACTGCACAGTAAAGACTAGAGGTTGCTGCTTCTTGACAGTGTTTTGAAGAAATACTTTAAGTGGAACAGGTGGAAAAAGTATTTGCCAACATAATTGGTCCATAGATTAAAACAAGAAAGTGAATAATGCGAACACAGGAATATATTGAAATTCTGACTAATTTGTCTTGCCATACACCTCTCCACTAAAATCCTATTCAAATGCCCTTACATTTCTATTTTGCTGTACTTTTTGTGCTACAATGATGAAACTCCATCTTAGAAATCAATTAGACATCAAAGAAATTATCTGTTGCAAGAACAGATGTTATATGAAGATTAAGAAAGGATTAAGATGCTTTTCTCTGGAAAAAAAAAAGCTTAAGTACAAATACTCGCTGTACCACATTTCTGAATACACACCATAACAGGCTGAAAAAAAGTTTTCTGGAAGTCTGAATTTCTACTGGTGTGTTTATAATGATAGCTAAGCTTCAAACAACTCATTTTTTTAAACTACATATTCCTGAAAATTTTAATGCCTAGAAACAATGCAGTAGAAGCAACCTCCAAGTACCAGGATGCTCAGCAGTGATACAACATGCAGCCTTCTGCTAGAGGTAAATAATGTCCAGGTTGTACAACTTCCTAACATCACTTGGAAATACAAGCAAGTTAGTATGTATAAAAGGAATTTGGGAAAACAGATGATTGTTGAAGATAAGATCATCAGACAATACTCAACTAGTATACCAAACTTAGCATCGCGAGAAAATTGGTTTGAACTCAAGTGATATTTTTTTTTCTTAATCACCTGGAATTATCCCCCTGGTATTCTGGCACTAACAGAGCACCAAGAAAACAGCTGGCAAACCAGAGCATATGCTGCAGCCCTGACTTAAATTATAGCACACAACTTGCCGCACTTGCAGCTTGCTTGGCTAGCAGCAGAAATCAGGGCGCTAACATATATTTTGTTAAGTATAAGTGAAATGTATGTTGCTTTCAGAGCTTAAGCTAATTCAGCACTCCTAAATACGTACATTGTTTTTGGTTTCCATTTATTCTTTGGCAGCTCTGTCAACTACAGCACGGACAATCCAGGCCAAGTCTTTGCTTTAACAACTACCTGGCAGTGCTGCCGTGCAGTCGCTGTGAGACCCAGCAGGTACTGTGGCATTCACATGCAGTTGCTCCCTCACATGTGTGCAGTGTGGGGCTAGAAACCAACTTGCAATAATCACTGAGTAGCTCCAAAGTCCCCCATGCACTCAAGAGGGGGCTCCAGCAGCACACATTGGAGCAGGAACCAGACCCACGCCCCAGTTCACTCAGGCAGGAAACAGACAGACTGGAAATAGCAGTCGGACAAGCTGCGCGAACGGTTTCATCCTATTACTTTCTTCTTTATCAGACCTTCAGGATTCTGAAGTAATAGGATTTTCATTTTTGTACCACACTGAACTTCTGACAGATATGCAACTTCAATAACTGAAGAGCTAGGAACAGAAAGCTCTTGAAGATATTTTAGATGGATTAATCTCTAAAGAGAAAGCAATAGATAACCTCATGCATTTAGCCTTAAAAAACTACAGATATTTTCACAATTTTCTAATTCGCATTCTAGCCTACATCCAAATATTACCACTTCAATACTTACAATCAACTGGGATGCTTTTTGCCAGACTTTATTTTTGTAGTAATTATTATAATTCTGTATGCCAGTTGCTGTGGGCCTGGTGGCACAAACAATAGCAACAACGAATGACAAAGCACACAGAAGTTGGGAAATGGAAAAAAAAATCATGATCAGATATAAATTTTCAGTAGAAAGAAGGAAAAAAACTTACAAAAGTGACATTCTGCAGTGTCATTTAAGCTACAAGAAGAACTTTAAGTCAGAAATTTTATAACTTTTAATACTAGAGTAAGATGACCTATTTTACTGCTTCGAAAAGCTCTTTTTTTATTATTCAACAAATAAATTAGTAGAACGCTCATAAATGGCGTCTCTACATTTTCCTTAGACTTTCCATCTAAAAAAGCAGTAATTTCAGCTGAAATTATCAGCCAAATATGGCAAATTTATCTTTTCATAAAGATCAGATTTTCAAGTGACTTTCAAGACTAATAATATTCATGATTTGCCACAATTCTCTTCCAGGCTTTTTCAGATGGCACTATGATGAAAATACATTTTCTACTGAGAAACACTTGTTAGCCAAAATCCGACTGTGAACTACAAAAAAAGTTATTATTCCTTCTTACTTAACTACTCTTCTGGCAGAGCAACCACATCGCCTACTAATATCCAGAGTAACACCTGTAGTATTACATCTACTCCTGACTAGAATAGCCAGATTTTGATTTTAAAATTTTGTGAGTGGAATATAACCAACCTACTATTATTCAGCAAAACTGAGCCACAAAACATGTAGATTAGCCTTTTTTTTTTTTTCAGGCCAGTGGAAGCTATTTAAAAATTCAATTTCACTTTTGAGGACATATACCTCAAATGAATCTTCAGAGACAGTAGTAAAGTCTCCTCTGCTTCATTTAGAGCTTTAAATTAGTACTGCAGTCCTAATGTTTTAATTATTTGGATTTTAATCTGCTGATTATTTTGTTGAGGTAAGTTTATTAATGGATGGGCTTAGTGCCCCCAATTAATGTCTTTAATTATTGGTTCACTTGCTGGATTTTCCTTCCCGTTGTAGTTGGTAGGAAGCCTTTTGGTTTTTATAGGCTCTTGTTTGCTCTTAAAGATGCAATGCTTGCTTGGTAACAAGGACAGAAGAATACCAGTAACAGCAGCGAGCATTAAACTGCATTTCCACAACTGGCACTCTTACCAAGGTCATCACATTGAATATTGCTCTCTGCTCCCTTGCTCTCTATCATCTTCGTGGCTGTTGCTCTCCTGGTCACAATCTCATTTAGACATTTTATTTTCTCATCTGTTCTCTGTTATATGATGCAGCTCTTGTAAAAGTCACGGTGTTACACTGGCCACAACGGGACATGTTTGTTTGCTCATGCCATCTCTGATCTCAGCTACACGGCAAGTGATATCCAAGGATTCAGCAAGTTACTTGTTGGGAGGCAGGGGAGTGGAGGTGTGGGGATCGGTAGCACAGAAATTAATTTCCAAAGTCAGATACTTATGAAAGCATTTTCCTTTCTGTATTATACTCCACCAGGGCTTTTCAGCAGGGGATGCCTAACTCTGAAATTGGTTTATTCTGCAAAAATGCATAATGCTGACCTTCGTGAAAAGATACAAAACATTCTGGTTCTCCCAGGACTTTTCAAGGAGAGAATGGTTACTGAAGTGCAAGCAGATCAAGAGGGCCTAGAGCTTTTGGTCCTTTTCGTGAGGACAGCAGTTCTTAGGACATTTTTGTTTTTTACATATCATTAATAGTACATTTCAATTGCTGGTCATGTAAATATTTTTTGAGATACCCATTTTTTTCAAGTATTTTAAGTTGCTTTTCTTCTTTCGTATAAACCTGGCTTCATAGGCCCTATGTTTGTAAGCAATTCTTCAGTTCACGGATTAACTAAAACTTAAGCAAGCTAGAAATTCTAATCCTTAAACTAGTTTGCATGCAGAACCCCCATGAGCTGCCAGGCAGTTTGGAAAATGGGGCAGCAGTCTGAGTGGAGAGTTCCATTAGGGCAAAGGGTTCAGGTGGTACCATCCTCATCAGCACAGGACTCTCTTTCCAGTTTAAGTCACAACAACAGAAAGTGAATGTTTTCTACCTGCAACCTAGCAACCAGATCATTAATCCAAAACTGAATCGTGAAACTTATATGAAACCTTGTGTCCTGGTTTCGGCTGAGATAAATTTCTTCACAGTCGCTGGTACAGTGCTGTGGTTTGGATTTTTGATGGCAACAATGTTGGTGACACGCGGATGCTTAGCTCTCGCAGAAGCAGCATTTACACAGAGCCAGGACTGCTGCAGTTGAAGGTGGACCTCACAACTTAGAACAGTAACGTAAAGATGCAATGCATCTGGCAAAGCTTAAATTTCCATTTCTCACCCAAGGTTTTATATAAAGAGTTCACAGCCAAGATAAACAAATGTTAATTACATCTGAGGTTTCCCAACATCTATGTTCAAATAACACACTTTTGTGACAGTGGGGTGCAAGATTACAAGGCAGTTTCATTACAGTTATATTAGTATTAATCATATGCATTTAGTCCCATGTACCTGCATTTGCTTCCACTGCATTTCCCTGGTCAAATTCCAGAGAAACTCACCTAAAATTACTCCACTGTATCACTAAGCTCCAAGCGCGGCCAGATGAACCTGAAAAAGCTACTGACTGCTACTGGCAACTTACTGGAGCAGAGGAACTCCAAACTAGAAAATGATGCCACATTACCCAGTTTATTAAATGAGGATGTAACTAAGGTTCAGTTTTACAGACTTGCTTCAGCTTTATAAGTAACGAGTGCTAGGAGAAGCAGCTAAGTCTGCAGGTAGGTTGCTTATGTCATAAAACACAAGAGGAATCCTTCTCATAATGATACAGAAGTATGTTTTAGTAAAGGAGAACATTAAACAATGACTAACATCCAAAGACAGCTCTACTAAGATCATACAGTTCAGAGTTTCCAAGAGATGATGACTTTAATGATTTCTGAGTCTGTATAGATCCCAGAAAAATACCCAGTGAGGGAACAGCTGCTTCAAAGCTTGATTAAATCGAGTAACAATAAATCAGTGTCAGTTTTTATGGAGAGTACCTTGAAAAACTGAAGTGTCATCTTAAACATAAATTTAATCAAAATGTTACGCTTCTGATGCAATCATTTATTTCATGAGGGTTTCAAATATTGCACCAAGAAGGTCAGAATAGTAAAGAAAAAAACTACACGCACATTAAATCAGCTAGGATCTATTCAGCGAGGCATCTCAAACAGTAATTATTCCCCAAAAAAACCAACCCACACTACCGGGGTGTTCTTGTAGTGGGTGGGAATATCCAAAAATGCTGGCTGTGTTAGCAACCTCAAAGAAAGTTGCATCATTCCCAAGCTGAGTTTGAAGACTAAGAAAGAAACGTTTAAATAAAAAAAAACGCATTACACAGCAACTTCAGTCATTCATTTAGTCAGGGACTTGTAAATGATCACTGTTACAAGCACATGTAAAAACTTGCATTCAGAAGCAAAGGGTGAGTGTGGAGAATGAGAACCACCTTTGTGGGAAGGAAGAACCTAGAGAAAAATAAATAAATAGAATAAAAAATTAAAAACCAACCATAACAGCCAAACACAGCAGCAAGCCAAACATGGACTCTTCATAAAACAGTGGGGCTGGAGAAACACAAAGAGAAGTAGGGAGTAAACTACCTGGGCATCGATCTGGGGTTCAGGCAGGACTTAGATGTGGAAATTGCTACAGGCTGGAGGACACAGGTAACCACAGCAACCTTCCCACAGCCCCTCCCGGTGACATCATCTGAAAATCCATGCAAAAGTTTCCACAAGCCCCCAAACTAGATTAGCTTCCTTTGAAAGGAAAGAGAAACAAAAGGAGGAAACTGATCTTTACTAAGCAATTCATAATCCCTCAGCCTTTAGTTTTGCTTGCTCAAAGCCACTTTTCAGTTTCAAGTTACTGTTAAACCCCAAACATGGGAAAGGTCCTTGTCTAGAAAAACCAACTTTTTACAGCAGCAAATTATGTTGGTTTTCTAAATAATAATAATAATTTAAAAACTCTACAGGTTTTCATTAAGGCAAATACATGGAAGAATTTCTGCACAAAATATCAGTGAAGTCATGATACAAGATGCAGAGGTCAAACGTGTGGATACTACTGAAGCAAGAAAACACAGAAAAATGAAAAGCTATAGAAGAAGGCAACCCTGAAGGTCGTACATATTCAACGAGCAGAAATGTAACTGGTACCCACTGGATTTTTTAGGAGCTCTTTTAGTAGCTTCCAACTACACTTGTGCCTCTGTGATGTATGCAGACTATGCACTAAGTACGTGTTATTATAGATGCACAAATTTCTGCTTTACCAAAAACACAGTTACATATATTTACCTAACCACCAGAAGTTTCAGAGGCAAAGACGTATGGGAATCACTACTTGGTATGTACGCATTGAAGGAATAGTGACTGTAAAAGGTACAGGAAAAAGATGGCAACACATGCTTCCGAGTATTCATAGCATTTTTCCTATCTGTAATGAGATTTCAGCAATAACAACACAGACCTTTTAAAAATACAAGTGCAGAGGGCAATAAAAACAACCTAGCATTAAACTATTGACCTTATTCCACTAGCATTAAAATGTTCAGCAACAAATGAGCCAGACAACACTCGTGTTGAAACTCCAGGTAAAAAGACACCTGAAACAATCCTTTTTCTAAGTAGTACAGGAAAAACTGATAAATTTATGAGGAACACTTACTGAAACAGTAGAGTAACCCAAGGAAAGCTGAATGATACTACAAGTTGACAAATAATGACAAACGGAGGGCTCTGAGCTAGTCTAGCTGGGTTGTTGCCTCTTTCCACAGGTGACCCTGAGCTTAAAATTCCCTGTTACGTGTTCATAAGAGGTCTGGAAGACTTCTTTGCAAAAGAGCCATTAAGGAGAAAGTTCCATGACACTGTGACTCATAGCAGGCAGAAATGGTCTGAGACTCCGTATCTCAAAACTCGTAAACAGAGATTTCACCCTAATTGGTGATTACTGGCAGACAGACAAGCTGTATTTACGGCATTGTAGAGAAACACAGGGAGTCATCGAGCCCAGTGTCAGCAAGAGCGTGCATACTAACCTGCACACACTGGCAATTTACATTTCCAGAGTAAAGAACGATTCATTAGTTTTAATTAATATAACGCTCCTCCTTTTTTTAACTTTGTTAATGATGTACCGATTTAACTAAATAGCTGTTATATTTGAATTAACTGGTTCCTTTCAGCAGCACTGGTTGTCACGATTGTGACAGACTGCCACATCCACAACAATGACAGCAGCACATACAGCTGGAGTTTTGCCAGAGGCTTTCAGATCCCTCCTCATCTTTTACAAGCACGCAGGGACTGTCAGATTCTAGGCATTAGTCCTTAACGATCCAATCATCAAACTGCCCAATCTAACATGACGACACATGATGCTGTTCTTGTAAGATCAAGATTTCAGAAGTCCACATTTCTTTCTGAAGCTCAACTCCCTGCTGTGCATGTACTTTCACAGCAACTGAAACATTACCTTTTGGCTACTGTCTTCCTAACGTTAGTCCAGCTGTTTCACCAGTAATCTGACCTTTTGCCCCTCTGCAATCACACCTGGCCCAGGAGCCAACAGGTGAGCATCAGCCACCACTCTGCCTTCCTGCTGCCTCCAACATTCACCAAACCTCTAATCCACAGGGAATTCACCCTCAGCAGTGACACTGGCAAACACTTAAAAGATGTCTCACCGCACTGGGTCCCAAAAGATTTAAACAGAACAAGCCTGCCCCACTGCATATTCGTGATTCTCTGTGCCTCACTTCACCAGTGAGGAAAACAAATGCTTGACCCAGAAGATGGCCCTGCATTTTTATAACTGGAAAGAGAAGCTTGTAAAAGTTGGCCATGCCTGAAAACAAGAGGAGAATTCTAAGTATGCTATTTCTTGAGTAACAGGAGGGGACCAGGCTTCAGGTTCCAAAGAGCATTTCAAAGTTCAGCCGAGAAAGTCCCTGAAGAGATGTTCCGTTTTAAAAGGCAGCTAAATGTAACAATATCTCAGGACCAGGTCTGCCGACCTGAACAAAAGTGCCCTTACTTCCACAGCAAGAAGCCACTAAATGGATTGTTAATCGAAGGAAGCTCTGGGACAAAGAAAAAAAAGCAGGGAAGCGACTAAAAGCTAGCATTACAAAGACTGTAGGAGAGGGACTCTATTCGCCCATTCTCTCATGGAGAGCACAAATTCAATATCTGCCATTTTGACAGAACCCTTATAGCACAGAGTGCCCATACGGATGGATGTTTCACACATTATCTGAAAGTCTTTTAAGGAAAATTTCTGGCTTTTCTTTGGTGTGCCCCTCCTCTACCCCCCAAAACACACATACATTGATAAGGCTTTCTCTCAGAAATAAGCAAAATATTTTCAGTTATTACACATTTTACTGTGGCTTTTGCCTCCTTAGAGGTGAGTTCTGCTCAAAAATAACAGCATCCTGTTAACTTGGCTACAGAGTCAAAGATATTTGCCATTATATCCCCATACAAATTTTGGCAGAGGAAGGCAGAACAAGACCAAACCAGAGTAGATGCTCTTTTTACTCTCAAGGAATGCTCATCACAGTAATTCTGGCTCCACAGCAGAGTAACGCGTTAAGTGAGGGAGCAAACATCATCAGTGGTAAAGGAGTGGTGGCACACAGCACACCAACCTTCAGAAAGCCACACTAGCAGCCTTAAGAGTATTAAATGCATGAAGCCACAGTCAAAAAAAAATGGCTTCTGCTAATACAACCGCAGCATTCACCAAGAAAAATCCAGTGCCATTCTCTTCAATCCTCCAAGTGATGATATCTGCTACTGCAAAAACTTATCTCAGATTCAGCCGATTAGCCATCAGATAGTTCCTCTGTATTAATATCTTTCCAGATGCAAGTCCAAAAAGGAGTAAAACATAATGGGAAACCTCATGTGGTCAGAGAAGATTCATTTATAAATTCACAGATTTTAATCATTTTGCTCTTGGATCATCTCACAGATGAAACACAATAGAGACTTGATAGCCTTCAGAAGAAAAAATAGAGCAGCTCAAAGTTATGATTTCAGTACCAATGTAGCCATTAGCACGGGCAGAATTCAGATGACTTGAGAAAGCAAGAATCTTTTTTGAAGGGTGAAAAATTATCCCAAATTTGCAGGGACTGAACCAAAACAGCCTCTCATGTTACACTCCAATTGCTGTAGCTATTAAAGCTTCTGAATACCAGACAATCCATTAGCCGTTTTAATAAGAAGTTTGAGGGGGAAAAAACTATTGAGGTAAAAACATTTGTACTCAGTAAAATTGGAATCCTAAATATTGTTGTTCTATTTGGCAGAAAACAAAAAGAAATCCTAAGATATGTAATCCTACTATTTCTCCAGTGTTATTAACCTTTCTGTTGCTCCCAACTTTCAAAGAAAGGATCCACTCCACTTACTAAAGAAATCTTGAAAGAAAAAAAAAGTGAAAACAAAACCGAAAGTCTGACTTACATGTTGAAATTAGGATCAATCTATGATCACTGACAGTCTACTCATATTTTCTAATCATTTTAGTAAAGACCTTAATAAATACTATTTATCAAAATCATCTTACAGTTAGGAAATTTAACAGCGAATGCATCTCTTGCTAAGAAATCTTAACTTTTCCATATCAAAAGTTATAAAATTATATAACTGCAAGGCATTTGCACAAAGACAAAATATTTCTTTTCATGAAGAACACTTTTGAATCTTAAATACTTCTACAGAAACCCCAGTCAATCCCAACAGATATTATTATTATTTTGAATCATCAGTAAGTGTTCCCTGGGGCAAGGCTCACATTAAAACTACATAATGTCTCCTGGTACCAAGCCTTGTGTGAATCAAGCTTTTAGATTCTTGCAGCTCTCTGGCATCAAGACATTCTTACAACTCTGAATTATTTATTCACCGATCTTTGTGCAACTTCCCAAACACCAATGGAGACCCAGAATACTTCAGCTATTTGATGTTACATCTTCTCAAGTGGCTAAAGAGGCTATAAAGCACCCCATTGCTTAAGCCTGCCATCTCAGTTCCATTAGCAGTAAAGACCTCTCTATTCAAACTGCTAAGTAAATCCTCCGAGAGCCCGGGGACTGTTTCATGCTTGAAAGCAACTGTTAAGAATTTGACAACAACCAAACTGTTCCTATTTAATCCTTCTCCCAAGGTAAAAAGAATTATAGGTAAACATATGCCTTCATTATTTGCTTTGCTGCATTTCAATACTCAATCCCACACAAAATTGCCAGCCAAGGATTTAATGCAATCACTTCTGTATTTCAGAGCTACTGCCTTTACAGAATGGAAAAAGCTTAATAAGGGCTGCAGAGTTGGTTAGCAAACAACTGTTTTCTATAACCCGCACTAGAGATTTTGCGGTAGCAACTTCAATAACACAAGGATTTGGGGGGTTATTTTTTTTTTCCAAGGTGGGATTTTAAGGTAAGCCAAAATAGATGTTAATCCATTCATTCTGCCAACACGTGTTTCTTTTTAATTAAGAGAAACCAAATTGATCTATGACAGAACACAGAACCTCTACTTTTACTACATATATAGGTTTACATAAGATTTTGAGATAATGAAGAAAGGATAAGGTGTCCTTGCACAATAAGAAAAGCTGAAATTGGGACAACAAAGGAAGGATAGTGACATTCTTGCAAAAAAAACCCACAAGATAAAGCTGATGAACGAAGGCTGAGACTAACTGGTTAAACAAACTTATCTTGCACATATATGGCAGGAGATGCTCACTTAGCACCTGTTTGTAAACCTTGCTTGCTTGACAGGACGAAGAGGGATAGACTTTGTCAAACAGGACACCAAGACAGCTCTAGTTGAGCAAAACAACGAACCCTGAATCCAGATTACAAAGTACACATAAACAACGGAAACGAAAGAGGGGCACGTAGTAGGGGGGGGGGGGAGCACGTGGTAGGTGAACCAAGAAAAACAAGAACCCCGAGTACCTCAGGCAATGGGGAAAGGGAGAGGACTCACTATAGTGTCAGGGTACCGCTAAAAGGAGGCTGCGACCTCTGATGGGTTGAGAGATCCTACAGGGGAAATGCCCCCAGTACACTCTCCCTTTATTGAAATAAAGAACACTAAAGACTCTTCTGTCTCTTTTGGGGATAAAGATAATTGAACAAGCCTATCTGAGCAGAAATTTTCCCAATGCTTTCTTTTGGGTTAGCAATATACATGTTAATCATACACAATAATACTGTGGAAAGCTTCGTATGTACGCACCAGAATATACTGAAATGAAAATCTCAAGCCTTTCATCAGGTTCATTCAGAAGTGGAAGAACTTCAAGTTTTTCAAGGAGCCTGACACTCTGCTACTCTCTCAGCGATGTACAGTGCTCCTGCCCACGTAGTCTGAGCGTTCACTGCCTAAACCTTATTTTTTATGAAAGGCTGCAAACCAACATAAATGAAGAATAACGATGGAGTGAAAACAAACTTATAGTTGCACTCTGCCGCAGCAGTCACTGACTGACAGAAGGAGCAAGGACATCACCAAGCAGCAATTCATATTGAAAGCTGTCACAGCCCCAGCTGCAGCAGCATCACAGCCAGAGTGGTTTCATAAGGAACATGGAGTGTTGAGGGTGGGGACAGCAGAAGGGCTGAGACGAGCAATCAGCCACACTGTCTAGACTTCAGAGTCAGTGCATTACAGTCCCAAGGACTGGACACCTGTTAGCACTGGAGTGTATTGGGCACACGCCTGTGGTGCATCTCCTGCTTTAGTAACATCCCAGAAGAACCCAGATGTGAGAGCTCCAGGAGGGCTTCGCAGTATGAGCTGACATGCACAGCTCCCACCTTCATTTCAGGACATTCCTGATCCGAACTGAAACAAGTGTAAATGCTCCCTAAGAATGTACACATGGCAAGGATAAAGAGGAGAAAAAAAATAAAAGTATTTGACCTAATAATGATTAAAAATATTTTTAAAAAGAACAAAAAACCAAAGAAATCCTCCCAAAAAGCTGACAACCTTTCAAGCAAACAAACCTTTATTCAAACTGCCATTTCATGCAGTGCTGGAGACAAAACCTGGGCAAACATTAAGTTCAGGGATTTATTTAAGCAGACAGTAGAAATTCCCAATTTAATGTGAAGGCTGTGGGCAACCCACTAAGCACTAGAAACAAAAGGCTAAATCCTAGTTGCTCATTAGATTTCATGGATTTTGACTCAATATACAAAACAGAAAAAAAATTTACATACAGCACAAGTATGTCTGGAACAATTCATATTGTTAGTGACAATCAAATACATCAGAGGATTCGTTTGGAAATTGCCCCTGTTTTACAGAGAAGGAAGAAGAGGAAGACACATGCTGTGAATTACCTGACTGGCATGGGGACTGGTCATCACAGGGAAAGTTAAACCCAAAATTCAGAGCCTTGAAAAGCAATGCTTGCTATGGAATTTAGAAACAACATTCCCAAACAATTCATCATACCGTTATTTATTATACCTATCTTCGTAAGTGTTCTCTCCCACTCTAAGGGACCAGAGCCAGGCAGTCATTTTAATAACACTTAGCACAAGTAAGTATGCAGGTTAAGAATGCAAACAAGATGTGAAGACACTCAGTTATTGTAGGACTAATTATGCTATTTAGTGGAAAAGAAAGCTATCTTCTTAACTTAATCTAAGGAGTGAATAAAAGCCACCACTAACTTGGAAAGCTGCAGCTTTCCCTACCAATTAGGCTTTCTTTTTTTCCTTACACATTCACACGTTAAAAATTCTTGTTCTTTCCATAAACACTTTAATAATATATTCCTTTTTCAGTTCTGTACTGCTTTAAGAAATGAGCACAGTCCAGCCACTCTATCATTTGTAAGCTTTTTTGCCATGCCAAACCACTACACATATCTTGGTTGCACTTAAAGTAGAACTACAGCAAGTGCTCAGTGCTAATGTGGAATGCATTATAAGTGGAACAGCAGATTAAATGCTACCACCCTAGCAGTCATTGCTCTTCTTTTACATCCACTCTTCAAAAAGTTCTAAGAACAATTAGGCATTAAAAACCTCATTCTTTCTGCTTTCTAAGTAACATCAGCTGTTTTAACTTGCACTTCCTTCACAATGAGGCTTAATATGACACTTAGTACGTGAGTGAACTCAATAGCTACCTTTTGAAGACAGCAAAGGTATAGCTAATAACATCATCTTATCCCTGTGCATTAAAAAGCCCAAATAAAGACTTGTGTGAAGTAATGCTTAGGTAAGTTATTTGAGAATTCTTCCATTATTTACTGTATTGCAAGCTTTTCATTATACTTCCTGAGAAATGCTGTTCCACTAAGGAGCTTGTTCATTAGCAAAGTTTATAGGAAAGAGCTGTAGACAGCAGTAAGTGGAATAAATGTGTAAAGTCCTTCATGCAAAATGAGATGGAAGAAGGTGTAGGCACCAATGGAACGGGTTATACTTTGTTAGATGCATTTATACATCTTCATTAGCATTGCATTTGCAATGTTTTGCACTTCTAAAAAAAATACAGTTCTATACTGTATTACCTGTATCTAACAATTATTAAAATAATTGCACAATACAATAAAGTATTTCACCCACACAGTAGTGAAGCACAGAGTAATAAAAAAAGATATTTGTGAACCTCTATAGACAGCCAGATACTTACCTGTATTTCTCTTGATACACACTTGACACACATGAATTTTTATGAAGTTTCGTGCTAGACAGATTTCTGCTATGTTATGAACATGAGACAAAGCTACACAGCATCATGCATGCACAGTTTTTCAGAAGTTGCTCTAACGAAGCTGCTGGGATCACTGTTTTCCTCTCTGCCATCTTAACCTAACCCCTTCCCTTCAGCTCTTCCCACTGCAGAGCCTCTGGCTGGGAAGCATGGTCCTAACACAGGATGAATGGCAACTTCCTTTCTTTATACATGTTTTCATGGCCCTTTTGCCTAGCGTTTTGGTGTAGTAATCGACCACTGTTAAACCAAAAACACTGAGGGACAAGAAACTTGAGGGCTGGATGCAAACACATCATGTATATCCCCCCTAAAAAAATTCACAACTGTATGAGGCACAGCTCATTTACATTAAATGTAAACGTTCCTTTCTATAATTATGATACTGTATAGCCCACAAACACCCTAAGCACTAAATGATACACTGGAGTTGTCAGTGTAAGTCAGTGGCAAATTTACAAGGAAAAAATCCAGCCAGTGTACAACCCTCGGAAATTACCAATAATTAAGCTGTCTCTCCATTAAGGCAGGCACAACTATAATTATTTATTTGTTATGAAAATTTCACAAGAAATAAGATATAAAGGTTCATATAGCAAAGACAGCAAATATTTTGTGGCATTCAGAGAATCTGACAAATGTTTTTGTAAAGTGCAGAAGCAGCTCAGAGGCCAGGTGCCCAAGCACATCAGCTACTTCTAGAAAGGAAACAACAAGAACACCTCAGTTGTGCCAACACTGTTTCATAACCAACCTGCCTGCTAACCATAATGCTTTATTTAGATGAACTGCAACACAAGTATTCCCATTGTTGAGTAGTTTCAATGAACTGTTACTATCCCTTTTAAAGTCAATAACGATACTCCTAAAAACAAGATTTTTAAAGACTCTTCTGCAAAAACAGACCCATGCAGCAGAGCCAAGGGTTGGCTTATCGTTACTTCCCTAGCTTATACACTTTGAGGCAAAGAGCAGAAGCAGCAGAAAGATTTCATTCTCAAACAGTTCAAGGAGGAGAAAAACTTTCTAACCATCACTGTTCTACTGTCAGCATCTCTACGCATAATCCTATTTCAAATAAGACAAATCAACAGTAGTTTGATTAGACTTCTCCATAACTTCTCTCAAAAGAAGTGGCTGTTTTCTTCCACACACAATTTTTGGAAAGTGGAAAACATCCTCTTAACAAGTTTTTTATCAGAAAGTGAACACAACAAATTTTATAGATTCTGACACAGAGCACTGAAGCCATAACAAATTTTTAATATCAGTCTAACTGATTTTATTAGAACTTTGTCATTATGGTAATAAAGAATTAATGGCAAATTAGGAACTTATGTTAACCACGTTTTAAGGCAGTGATATTTAATATGATGGTTTAATTGTGGTTGGTAAAAATAAACAGTTTATTTGCAGAAAGAGCCTCATAGTTGATATAAATCCTGTTTAATAAAAACAAAATTTAAGTTAATTTTGTCTGGTATTCCCCTAGATCACTTCACACCGCAGAAAAGCATTCTAATCTATCTTGCGCAGTATTTGTTGAGAGGATTTGAAAAAATTCTAAAAATAAAATTTGCTTTGAGAAAGTTTGTATCCCGTGACTTTGTGCTAAAGAGAAAGAAGATGTCTGCTGGATGGGGAAAGATGTAGGAGATAGTTCTATTACAAATGCCTTCCTTTTATTTTAGGGATAGATAAGCATATATCCAGACACACACATGCTTATTATCATTCTTACTTGATTTGTTTCCTACCCATTTCTAGGAAGTCACACTGAACTGACAGTGCACATGTTTGAAAGCACCCAGCAGAGAAAGCAACTGGCAGAACACACAGTGAGCATCCTGGAGAAGTATAAGTTCCTCCACAGTCTCAACTAAATGAAATCAACCATCCTTACAGTAAAACATCCGACAGAATTACGTGGTATCTTTCTTGGGAAGACGAGACACCCAGTCTTCCGCAGTACAGTACCCATCTGTGAACCACTTGTTCTGCTGGGAATAAGCGAAGCTGGAATACCTGAATATAGAAAGTGATAAGCTTAGAGAAGAATATACTACTGCCGAAGCACAGCTCAAGGCTGCTTGAAACATTTTTAAAATGCTCTCCTCTTAACTCTGTTTCATCACATCCTCAAACTGCCCCTCACATCGCATCCTATGCCTACCAAGCACATCATAATCTGCTCCATCCTCACCTGTCCCTTCCCAGTTGAAGGAGAGCTGTTTCATGTGTAAACACTAACAGTCTGCACTGCATGTTTGCAGCCAGTCCCTAAGTCACTACCAATTACAATACAAACCAAAGATGTTTCTGGCTTATCAGAGCCTATCACTCACATCACAAAAGCAATACCAGAGGCATTATTCCCAGGCTGTAGCCATAACTGCATAGGATCATGTGGCTTCCTACACACTCAGGACCGCACTGAACCCAGAGCCCAGTCTGTGAGCACAGACAGAGGTAGAGATGGAGACTGTCTGCCAAGGCCCCCACAAGCTGTGCACCAAAGGGTGTCCCATTTGTTCTGTGAGACACCTGCACTGTGAGATGGTAGAAGGGCTTGGCTGCATTGACTGCTGCTGCTCATTATATCATATATGGAACTTTCTTCAGGTCAAGCACATGAACTTTTGGAAATGTAGCATTCACAAAAACTCAAATCTTTCCCATTTTCCATTCAATCTCTATGTGGGGCAAGGAGAGGGACAGCCCTACAGGGAGGCTGTATCTGATCACTTAAACAGGAACTGTACCAGAGTGCTTAGAGAAGACAAGAAAATTTGGCTTTACCATTACTGCAGCCTTCCAGAGCTCAAGAGGCATTCATAATTTTTATGACATATACTGGGGGGGGGGAGGGGGAGGAAGTGCTGCATTAATCTATAAAAAGATCAAGATCCTTCCATAAAATAAGGCAATGCATCTCCCCTTCATAAAGTGCTTTGCAATCTGCTGATAAAAGATACTGAAGAGATGGCACAAGTGGAGGGAATAAGCAAGTGAAATCAGTTGACTTGTGATCTGAGAACCTTTCAGCTTGGCATACGCACAGCCTGCTTAGTATTTTTAACTTTAAAATCAGGCAGTAGATGTGCACTTCTTACCTTACAAGTATTTACTAATACACATTTTAACTACTTAAAGAGGTACATAAACTTTTAAAGTAAGAACATTTAAATATTTTTGATAAAATTAACCCTTATAACATTATTAGTGAATTAAGAGCTCATGGTGAAGACACTGACAGCGACAGCAAACAGCAACACACTTGATTTTTTTTTGCTTATACCTGCTCTTAAAACACTTATAAACATTTTGCCCATGCATACAGAATCTGTCTTAACTGGAGCAATACAACTAAAACATCTGAGAATCGAAAAGCACCAAGACACCACCATTCTTCCTTTGATTATTGCCAACATTTAAGCAGTATTCAGAATACAGCAGTTCAGTTGCTAATGTTAGCTCAGTCAAGATAATTAAGATAATTAAAAGCTGTATCTGTAGACTTCAGAAACTGATATTTGCAGGGATCCCTCAAGGGATTCTGCTTTCCCAAAATCACCATCCTGATAGAGAGCCAGCTTTTCCTATTGCATCCAGCCTAATGTGAACAGGAGCAGAATAAATATTTAAATTACACAAATAAAGTATGCTTTCTTTACCAGCAATGGATCACACAACAAGCACTGCATGTCTGTAAAGCAGCAATAATATGAGAGAAAATGACGAGGGAAAAATAACTTCAGTCGTCCAAGTAATTGTTACAGAGCCTCTTAAAATATACAAAATCAAAACCATATGGATTGGTATTTGGCTAGAATTAAGGGACAAAAAGTCTGGCTTCCATTTATGTCCATAGTTAATATTCCAGTTTGGATACCTTCTGAGGAAGTAAATGAAGAACATTGCAGAGCTTCTGTTTTACTCATTAATTCACTCTTCAGAAACATACTGGCACAAATCTAAGAATAATGCAGTGTAAGAGAGGCTATTAAGAGTCCTAAGCCACAGCACTTGTAGAGAGGAGAACTGGACTGCACAGTAACACAAAGAAGAAAAATGAATCACTGAAGGCTAAATGTGAAAAAACAGAAACAATTCAACAGTTGCATATTTACGCATGCTTACCTAACTCTGAACAGTTGTGGCAATGTAATTCACACCAATAGCAACAAACATGCTTCTGCATATACTCCTCTCAAACTATAGCTTCTTGGTTATTGTTTCTTCATGTTAGTTAAGATGCCCACCTCAGGAAAGTCACTGCAAGCCACCAGATAACAAGCAGGGGAGGGGGGCAGAATCTACAACACCATGCATGGTGCCAACTCAAAAGGTTCCCTTCATCTCCTGCAGAAGATAGAGCAAAATGAAGGATAATACACAGAATACACAGTCAAATGAAATCACAACTTTGAACCCATTTAAAAATCATAGAACACACCAAAAAATCCCAGGTGAAGGAGCTGGCAGTATAAAGTACTCCAGATACTATGCAGACACTTCCTTTCCTTGTTCTACATTCTCATTTCTTGGGCTAC
Source organism: Numida meleagris (assembly GCF_002078875.1). Classification (NCBI taxonomy): domain Eukaryota; kingdom Metazoa; phylum Chordata; class Aves; order Galliformes; family Numididae; genus Numida; species Numida meleagris. The sequence continues at coordinate 97,922,499 of NC_034410.1, forward strand.
ACCCCAGAGATCAGAAGAGATCATGATCTGGTGGTTCCTTCGAGACTTAAACTACACCATGTTATGCGTTAGCAGCCAAACCAATGAGACACTGCAATTACAATACGCACTTAATAAATACTTGAAGTCAAAAGGCAATTTAGTCATGATACATACAGCATTTTCTGCAAAAAGCTGAATTTTATTTTAAATAATTAATTCCACATAAATGTACCCATAAAAGGCCATATGCAGCATCTACGGATATTAAAAGCACCAGTTCAATCACACACTCCTCAGCAATTACACAAGTTATATCCCCTATATTGTACATATTTTAAGTATATATTGCACAGTCAGATAACATCCAAAATTGTTTCAGTCACTAAACATACATGCAACAGAAATATCTTCCCGATTAAATGGCATTATACAAGATTAAAGTGCTTTCTCACTTTGCCTAAAGAACTCTAACATGGACAGTAAATATATAAGTCTGTAGCAATTCAGTTTATTTTAATAATATAAATAGCCATTACATTACTTTAAAATATGTACAATTACAGGAATGCATTAGCTTAAGTTCAATAGTGTATCTCAGCTTCTCTGATGACAGTGGCAACACACAAAAAAACACATGCAAGAACTACCAGGCCACCCTGAAATTGCAGCTATTTGCTTCGTACAGACAGCTTGTTTCAGCACTGGATTAAGCATCAATAGTTTGTTGTTTTTTTTGTTTTTTTTTTTAAGATCACTGTGTTGTTTTTTTGTTTGTTTTGTGTTGATCAGTTTTTTTTTTCCTTAAGTTATAATCACAATTATAGTTTAAGGAAAGATGAGCAACAGAATAGACCCCAATTTTGCTCCAGTGGGCTTTAGTTGCTATCGACGGCCTAGATTACTCCAACTAAGTGGATAAACACTACATCTATGTTCATTTCATGCTCAATTAAAACCACAGTGGGTTGGCTAGACTGTAAGAAGGGTGCAAAAAAAAACCAAAAAAGTTTCCTAATTTTAAAGAATTTTAGGGCAAATTATCTGTGCAAACTATTACATAGCCTCACTGCAAAGAAGAAAAACAATGCCATATCTACTTACTACTGATGTGCATACAAGAAGTTGAGAAAATCAACTTGACATTTGTAACAGAAGCAGATCTACCTGCTACAGTGAAAAATGCATGCATGATAAGGTGCCCTACAAATAAAAAGCTCATCAGATTGCATGTGACTTGGTTAGCTGTAAGATACTGTAAAAATTTTTTCCTAAATAAACTGAAAACATTGAGTCTGTTGTTCAGTTCTCTTTCACTTCATTTTTCCCTTTTCTATATGTAATGAGATAAATACTACCATATATTTTCTCATCTCTATCTTTGTTATCAACAATTTCTTGCTCTTCTGCTTTGTAAGATCTGTCATACTGTATTTCAAACCCTTGAGTCTCCCCCTTCCATTTGTCTTCTCACAACTAGGGCGAGGCAAGTTCTAATACCCACTAGAGAAGTAAAGCTAAGAGGAAAAAAGCAATACAGAGCATAGGATCTACCTTGATAATGATATGCTGAGGAAAGCAAACTACAAAGGGAAAGAAAAGGGGAGCTTACTGGAATTCTAAGAAAAAGAGACACAAGAAAAGGCCTTGCCTTCATCTCATTGTTCCTACAGCCCTCCAGCACTTGGGAGAGAAGTGCTACAAGCATAGCCTGCCAGCATGCTTTAGTTCTCTTCTCATAATAAACCACTGCAGTGCTTGCTTTGGTGTTCCTAATTTAGCACAACTGACCTGATAACTGCCTGCTCCAGTGGTGCCCACAGTGCTGCGCTAACATCAGCCTGTGCTTGACATTCATTTATAAAGAAGAGAAAGCAGTGGAAGTACCTGAAACATCTGTAAGCAGAGTATCTCTGCAGAAGTTAGCATTCAATTCATGGTTTTGAGCTCTCCTCTCCCAACTACAAACATTTCTTCACAGTGATAGCTTACGCTGGGAAGATGCCAACTTTGCACGTGACTGGGATTGCATTCTGCTCATCACAATCAGGAAGATTTTCAACCATGTAGTGAAAGATCAAGGTTGAATTTCTGTCATGTAACTTCTCCTCACTACTTCCATCCATTTCCTTCATTATCTTCCCACAATCCCACTGCTAATTCCTCTCTAAAAATGACTCACGTCTTCCTCGTGAGTCCTCAGTTAGACACCCTGACAGCAGCAAGACCAGGCTTACAATCCTGTTTCTCCCTTACCACCCTTAATTTACACTAGTTTATCACAGAATCATAGGTTGGAAGAGACCTCTAAAATCATACAGTCCAAGTGTCAACGCAACACCACCATGCCAACTAAACCATATCCCTCAGTGCCATATCTATGCATTCAAATTAGGTTCAAATACAGTGCCTCTGCTATAGTACAATTTTACATCAGACAAATACATTTAAAATACTCTGAAATAAGGTAATTATAACCAACATTTATGAAACTGCTTTTAGCAGTGATCATAAATTCGTGCATCTCTGCCAGCACAGCCTTCATCACCAGCTGAGTCTTCCCCAGCGCAACGCTTCTGTCCCAAGAACTAAAAACTTGAGGATGTTCACACACAGACAGTACACAAGCAAAATGTATTGCTAAAAAGATAAACATGGAAAAAAGGACAGCAAATCTCAAGTTAACCAACTCCTCTTCACTGAAGACATTTGGGCTGCCAACAACCAACATGAAGTCACAGGAACCGTAAAATGGAAACACAATCCGCCTTGCACTGCCTATTCTATTTCTCCCATGCAGGGATGAATTTCACTTTTACAACAGCTAATAGGATGTGGTGTAAAACCACTGTAAAACTGGCCAGAATTTGAAGCTTCAAGCTGTAGCAGGATTAGCTGTCGGTTCAGGATAAAACAGCCGCAACTGCAACTTGAGAGTAGGATGGTTAGAAGTGTATTAGTTAATGCTAAAAAAAGCAAAGGCTAAATGTATTATGTTGAGTTCTCATACTGTCAAATAATAAGCTTGTTAACAAAAAGGGATACACATTTAGGAGTTTTCTCTTTTCATCTTAGTGCTGGCTTGAGCTAAATAGTTCTGTCAAAATGTTCGTGGATACGTTTTATGTACGTGAAGTCCATTATGGAAGATCGATTGGTCTGCAAGTGCAAAGCTTTCAGCTACATATTTTCATCTTGCTTTGAATTGATGGTTCTTAAAATTGGCACTCAAGTGACATACATATGTACACAGGGCTTCAAATGATAACAGCAGCTATGGGACTCAATGTAGAAGCGTGCTATTTAGTCTTCTGCATTGTACCCCTAAAAACAGAATCAGTACACTATTAGCTGAAACAGCTAAATAAAAAGAACAAAAAACTTGCAATGTTTTGAAGAACTTTAAAAAAACACATTTTGAATAGCAGAAAAAAATCCTATCTGGAACATAAGAGTCTCAGGTGTTGATTCTACAGAGCATGTTGAGATTCCCAAAATACAGAAAGAAGGTACACATTTATTTTAAGCACTTATGAAATCCCAGCTATAATACACCAACACCTAATCAGAAGCCTGACACAGTAATTAATTTAAACATGGAGTAACCTATAACCTTTTCACTGTTCAATGATTACCAGAAAGATGTTTTTACTGTGACTGCAAACTCTAGAATTCTCTCAGAACATGAACTTTAATCTCCTGGAAGTGACCAGCATGTGTCATCTCATTACTTAGTGTATCTCTGGCAAGAACAACATTCAATGCTAAAAAGGTAAATAAGGAAAAAGGACAGCAATGGAAGCTTACGTTGCCTAAGTCTCAAGGGAATGAGCACCTCTGTGAATACCAGCATGCCTGGGATCCAAAGCACATCCAGTCAGGCCCGTTTCAATGACTCTTCATATAAAGTGGTTCTCAGATATACTAAATACACACACACAAGAATTAGGAATGTCTATATTTCTACAGCACTAAGGATAAATAACATCCAACCAAGGTTAAAATCAGCAACAGTTAAATTAAAACAAGAACGAAAAGAAAAAAGAAAACACCAAAAAATCTATTTAGACATAACAACCTCTTGATCCCCTGCAACAGAAAAACATGTTTGTGTTTGTTGTCCCTTTTAGAGGCATCACTTCTCCTTCCTTCTAGCATTATAAAATTCCCCACAGAGATTCAAAATTTCAAGTAACATCATTTCTTCCCCTGCCAGCACTGTCTGGGACAGAGCACTTAAAAATCTGTTCTTACCTCTCAACTAATTTCCCTCTGTGGGGAATTTTTTTTTTTTAAATACATTTTTCTCCTTCTAGAGGTTTGGCAATTTGTTTTCTGTTTACTATCAGTGTGTATTTTCTCTTTGTTAAGTTTTCACATAAAAAAAAGAAAAAAGAGGCAGTCCTCTCCAGAGAGAGCTCCAGTGTTCTCCAGTATTAGATGAGAATGCTGGCACCATGCAAGGAACATTTCTGTTATGAAAGCCATAAGTGCATGCCTTTAAGCCATGTGACTTTTAAAATCGAATTAAAATGTTTTCTGGAATGGCTAATATCTTACTTGTTATAGGTCACTTTATTATTTGAAAAACAACACCATTTGAAGCAGCTACTGGTAAGGCCATACTCATGCTGAACAAAGTCAGACAGAAAGCAACACAAGTTTACATTCCCAGCACTTAAGTATTTGTCAACACAACAAAAAGGTATTCAGAAGACCTGGGAGATATGTTTCAAACAAAATGCATTCAGAAGCCTCAACAAAAAATTCTTAAGCTCCCACCTTTTAAGTTTTAATATACTCTGGAATACCTTTTCTTTGATAATTTTTTCTCTTCTACAGAAGGACTAACCTAGCATAATGAACATTCCTAAAGCTCCTGTTTTACAAGTTCACATAACCCAAAGAGGCTGTGGATCTCCATCACTGCAGATGCTCAGAATTGAAGTGGCCGAGTCCCAAGCAGCGCGACTCAGCTTTGAAGTCTATTCTGCTTTGAGCAGGGGCTGGGCCAAGGGATTTGCAGAAGTTCCTGCCTGCCTGAATGGCTTTGTGACTCTCATCCCTCCTACAAGCAGCTAAAAAGAAACCACAGCACTGAAGTGCAGAGCACTGCGACTGATCTCTGAAGGTTACCTATGGCTTTCACCTACATGGGTTACTGGGCAGAAAGGCATTCTCCTACTCCACATCTACATTTCACATGCTCTTAAAAACTGTAAGAGCAGTAACAGCCAGTCTTTGGGGTGCAAAAAGTTACAAATGGGGACTAAAGCTGTGTTACTGCACTTCTTCTTGAGAAGTTGTTCTGCTTCTCAAAGGCAAACTGCCAGGAAACATCAAGGGAAAAGCCGACAGCAAGAACCTCATAGTCAGGACACTGACTTAATTTCCTGGCTCTGGCTTCTACCTCCATATAGCAAGGCTGTCTTTCAGGGCTACCAGGAGACAGTCCCAACAGCTACAAATTTCTTGTCAGAAAGGGTGGTTGGGCATTGGCACAGGCTGCTCAGGGAGGTGGCAGAGTCACTGTCCCTGGAGGTGTTCAAGAACCGTGTGGACCTGGCACTGAGGGACATGGTTAGTGGGCATGGTGGGAGCGGGCTGACAGTTGGACTGGGCAATCTTAGTGGTCTTTTCCAAACATAATGATTCTATGATTCTAAACCAAGCCTCAAACAAACAGCACCACAATGACAAGTGATGAAAGCCACAGTTGCCAGTAGGTTAATCACATAAATCTTTCGTGGTATAAACGCTAACTCATCTGACAAGACTTAGGCCTGTCACTATTCAGAAGCGGGTAACATACAAAGCAGCTGACACAAAAAGCAGCCATCTACACAACAATGCTTGTCCTCTGGAGAACACGTCTCATTTACTATTTTGCCTGTTGACTCCTCCCGGTGTCATGCTATTTGTGTATAACCAATAGCTTTCATGATTATGCAAAATATGTAAGCATTTTGCTTGATGCAGTTACACTTCTTATAAGGATTCTTCAGCACCTTTACCAAGGGATTTACAGAATGGGCTTCTAGACAACAGTCCTAGGTGACATACAGCTATGGGCTGCTGTGCAACACTTCTTCCAAACAGGATCCAGTCCAGTCTTCAGAATACAAAGAAAAACAATTTCAATCACACACAACACTTCCACACTTAGTATGAAGTAGGAGACAGTGATGCTCCTGTTTTGCATTCAGTCAGTAAAACAAAAACGTTCTTCCTCTTACTTTTGGACTTCTAAGAAAACATTTGTTTCCCAATGCCGTGGGATTTCGCATGTGAACTGTACAGGAAAATATTTTAATACATGCACTGTGTGCTCATGAAACAATTTCTCAGTTTGCTGGCTTTCTTTTAATTACAATAACTTGAAGTTATCACTTTCATTTTCAAGAACAAGCCAAGGTTTTATTATTTGGACTCAAATTCTTAACAGTATCCTTTGTGCTACCAGCGTATGTGAAAATGCAGCAGAGTTGCACAGGTTTTTAGCATTCAAGGTCAAACCACCACATTTTCAAGTGTTGCACACTGCCTCTGGCAGAAACCATTAAGCAAAATTTCAGAAGATAAAACACCCCATAATGCAGACACTTTGTTTGCCTGTGCGTTTTCTCAAAGTGGTCCTGCCATCAACAAGCCTACAATACTACCAGTAGCACAGTTAGGCGCTACTAAAAGTTCTTTGACTTCAACAAAAACATTCCGAATCAATGAAAGTATCAAAGCCAAGTTTTGTTTCCTTCCCCCACTGGGTCATGCGAACTTGGAAATTTCACTACAAATTACCGCAACCAATCCTTTTCCTGTATATTAGAGGCCCTCCTCCCCTACAGGGAGGGTCAAGGTGAGATGCCTGTGATGCATAGCTCAAGCCTTGCAGTTTCCTATTTACAAGGCCCTCAGACAGGAAAACTGGCACATATGAATCCAATACAGGCAACACTAATGCATTAATGACTGACATGTGGCAGAGATGTAGACACACAGATGCAGCTTGACATTAATGGAGAGATTTGCCTGTGGTCATGCACAAAGAGGGAGGAAAAAATAGACCTACCTGCCTCGTGTTTTAACCTGAGTATGAAATCATACGTCAGACAAGATTAATTAGATGCCTGCAGTTTTATTCTTTTCCGTTGATAGAAAAAGCACATTTCCATAATGTGAGGAAGCATTTATGTGGATAGCAAATCAGGTTGACATTGAGGGAAGGTTTACTTTATTGTGAATGCTCACTGTGTGGTGCTTGTCAGTGCAATTACTTTCTACTCAAGTGGTTTGCTTTTTAACATTTTATTATCTTAACAATAAAAACCCTGGAAGCAATAATTATTTATTATGCTAATTCCTTAGCTTTTTTGTTATGAATTTCTGGAAGACCATTAGAACTTGCTGTTTCCCAGCAATAAGCCAGATTTATTAATATTCAGCCAATTAAAAAACACCAACCAAACAGAAGGCAAAAAAAATCTCTGTACTGGTAATTAGTTACTAATCAGCTAATTTGTACACTTATCAGCTTCCCCATAAGTTCTGTTCTCATTTATTCAATACCCCACATTTCTAACATCATTCTGATTGAAAAAAACTTCAAAACGCTAAGTCCACTGCAGCATTTCATAAGTAGTGATTTAAGCAGTCGGAGAGGCAGCAGGCCTTTAGCCCGTTCTCAAAACACACTACACTCAAGGACTGCATTTTAATTATGGAAACCTTTTAGAACATCCCTGTTTTATTAACAGTAAGTGAAAGACTATAAACAAGGCTTCAGTATGCACCACTTCTCTTCAATCCTGCCTAAGCCCTCAAGAGGAAACAGCTCCAGTGAGCTTTCATTTCTCCCCCCAAGCATTCTCATCTCTGAATGCCTCTTCTCTCCAACTTTAAAATTCATTTAACATAACAACTGCATAGTTATGCTTTTTCTTTTCTTTTTTTTCTCCTTCCTAAGCATACAAGTGTTCCCTCCTCTAGGAATAAACATCAACTCTCTAACTCCCACGGCACAAATGCAATACAGAGACCATAAGCAAGTCTAAGCAGAAAAGCACGGCAACTAAATGCGCCTTGAAATGCTCTTACTTCACAATGCTTTTATAATGCCTCTTGTCCACACACAAACTGTCCCTGTATTTCACACAGCAACAGCAGTAGTAGCCCCAGAAAAATTCTAGAAGCAATTTTCTGCCTAAGCCAGCCCTGACTCCTGAGAAGCACAGCACAGCCCAAGCTGGAAGGGATCCACCAAGCTCCTGAGTCCCGCTCCAGCCTCCATATGAGACTACCAAAGGTTTACAGCACATCTCTCCCCACTTCAGATAACAATTCCAGCTTCCAAGCTGCCACACACAAGCTGAGAGCCAGGTTTTCCCATCACTCTCTACTTCTGAAACAGAATTTTTCTGTACCTCCCACTGGGAGATTCTACCTGTGGCAACAGAAAGTTCCCTATTAATGTGTAATACATCCCATTATTAGCACTGTAAAGCAGGTAGTTATCTAACAACTGTCCTCCCATCTCCTTCCTCAGAGTTAGAAAACTTTATTTACAGGGTAAAAAAAGAAAAAACCTTATTCAAACTCTTCCCTCCTTACTCAAATCAGTGGTCACAGCCCACTGGATGGGCATGACCCAACAGCACACAGGCAACTTGCTCTTTGATTTGCTCTTCCAAGGTCCTGCAGTTTAAATCAGGCAGCTGAACTGTTCCTACCCTGAAGGAAGGCACACAGAAAGCAGGTAGGCTGCTGCTGGAAGGAGCATAAAGGAAACTGCTGAAGTGGGGTGGAAGAAGCAAGCTTTACTGTAGCAGATGCTCTGTAAAAAATACAGAGCAGGTGATGGCAACTTTTGCCCACCAAGAGATCTTAAAACCTACATCTCTGCAGCACGAAGATGGTGTAATGCTATAATGCAATGGAAAGTACAGCAATGGTAGCAAAATAGCAAAATCCTAGGCTGCAGCAAGTGAGGATATGCTTAATGTAGCAGCCATAGGCACAGAAACCAAGGAAAAAATCTGCCTACCCTTGGAAGGCCTCAGGAAGGCAAGGATCTCCAGTGAGATACTCTTGCCTTCACTGCCAACCCTTAAATGAGGTCTGGGAACTGTACACACCTGAGATCCCCTGAGTTGGCCCTGCCTTTCCACCAGGTGCTCAACCACTGTTTCAAGCCCTGACTTAGCATTTCCACTACAGATGGGAACATCCTAATCAAGATAAACAACGTGGACCATTTGCAGACACCACCACTGTCCAGACAGGCACAGGTTCAAGACAGGTTTACACCATTATGGTAGTGCCATACCCTCTCAACATTACCAGCAGCTTGTGTAGAGAGTTCAGCAAAGAGCATATCTACCAAGAACCGTATTCTGAAATTGGGCATTTAACTCAGGTCATTGAGTAGCTAACATCATCACACGGAGCACTTAGTACCTACTGCTGCTTACTCCAACCTACCACCCTCCCAGCCCCAGAAAGCTGGGAAACAGTGGCACAGACTTGAGTTACTGTTTAATGGAGGAGACCTGTTTGTTTATTTTTATCACCTTGTTAGACATTTTCAGCTGTGCCTTGAAGAAAAGGCATAGTATCTGAAATTCTTTAAGGAGTATCAAAGAGAATATAAAAATTTGAAGCGATACCCTCCAAAAACATGAGATCCATATTCTGTTCCTTACATCCAGGAAAGGTGCAACAGTACATTCAAGCACACAAACTCTCCAAATTAAATAGGTCACTTAATTACTTGTTTCAGTCAGCAGCTGCAGAGGAAGCTGTTATACACTCTGTGCCACTGCCACCAACAGGAACAAACCAGGACTCAAGGCCCTGCTTTATACTGTAATACCCCCAGTAAGTGACACTTGTACTTGTTCGTGATGTGACATAATACTGGCCCTTCTTATTTGCTCCTCCTGTTTTTATTGAAAACATAGCCTGTTGCATGAAATGAACAGCAAGAAAAGTACCATAGGAATGTGCAGTTACCACTTATCAACCTTCAGAGGGTGGGGGAGGTTCAAGACATCCCACAAATAAAGCCAACCAAGGCCAAACTAAGAAGATGACCAAGACTACTCAACAAACATCACAGCAGAATGACCCACTTCATCAAGGATTTTTTTGTTTTTTTTTTTTTAAACAGAGTTAAAAGAGCAGCCAAGTGACATTCCACCACTGATATCACCAACATGTTTTTCTCAGTCCCTCTGGCAGCACAGTGCATGCCACAGTTGCTTTCACTTGTTAAAGGCACACCTAGAATTGACTGCCCTGGAGGGGTCAATCCTAAGGCTGAAGAGTTGCTCCAACATCCACAACAAACCCTGCAGTTCCAACAGAGACCCTGTCTGTGCCAATATCACCCACCCCACGTTGGGTGCCAAAAAGGCACTGTTGTGGTTTAACCCAACAGCATCTCAGCACAACATGGCTGTTAGATCACTGCCTCCCAAGTGGAACAACAGAGAAAACTGGAAACAAAGCAGAACTCATGGGCTGAGTTAAAAACCATTTACCACAACAGAAGAAGAAAAAGGAAACAAAAAGGCAATAATAACCATATATATAGCTGCAATGAGATTACTCACTGCTCATCAATGCATGGCACAACATGATACTCCGCCAGTAACACAAGGCCTCACCCTACCAACTGACACACAGCAGCTCCCAAGCAGCAACCAGTCCCTGCCAAGTGCCCACAGCTTTATACCCTTCTACAGGGTGTCAGGTGGTACAGAATGACCTCCAGCCTAATTAAGGCCCCTGTGCTGGCCCCGCCCCCCCACTGAGAGACATAGCCCAGGCCCAGGTGTGCTCCCATCACCCAGCAACAGCATTAGTGTGCTATTAACGCTGTTTTAGGTGGAATGAGGACAGATGGCAAGTGGGCAATCCTGCCAATACACATTTAAGCCAATGAGAAACAGCAGCTACTCTGGTCTCGAAGTACACTGCGCTTGAATTAAAAAAATGCTAGAAAATTCATGTAAAACATACAAAAAAATCCCTCAAAAAAAAAAGTCATCTCCCAGAGTACTTCAGTAAGCACAGTAATCAGTGTGGGAGCTGTACAGACCCCTATCCAACAGCCACACCTGGAGGCAGCTACCCCTCAGCAGGGCTTTGGGCTGCTCTATTCACACAGATGTGGTAACGCACAGTGTGGATAACCATCTGAAGGGTTCCTCTTTCAGAACATTGTATTAACATACTCTATTTGTGTCACATTTAGTGATACGCTTCCTAGAAAAATCTCTTTAAAATACGAAGATGATGTGACAATATATATATCCCGTTACTTTCATTTATTGTCTATACTTCTCAAATGCCATTAGCTTACAGCACTAAAAAATAAAAGTAGGAACATATAAGTCTCTGGTAAACTCAGATGTAAAAGAAGAGCAGATCCTCACAGCAGTTTAGAGTGCAAAACCACAGAGAAAAACTTGATACCACTGGGAACACATCTCACGTATATACAGGAAAACATATTGAGTAAATGTGAACATTTTCTCGTAAAGAATATGAATTGCCATGGGTGCAACATTCCTACATCAAAGGCACAAGAGTTCACAAGCTTACAGACCAACATAAAAATTTATTGAAAGGGATGTCAAAATCCATTAAGCCCCACTTTGTTTATTTATTACTGATCCACTGCTGGAGGCGATGGGCCCTGTCTCCAGCTGGGCTGCATTAGCAGGCTGACTCCACGCAAAGACAGAGCAAAGAGCAAGAACCACCTCAGGTGACCCAGCTGAGCTTGCAGTGCAACAGCTGAGAAGGGACTCAGCGCTCAGGAGCACAGGTGAGTGACTGCCCATCTCTGAGTGGGTTATGAACTTCTTCGGAACTAACTTGTGTAACTCACTCCTCTTTATAAAGAGTTTGTCTTCATCTACAGAATTGTGTTGCTTTTAAGTAACTGAGACTTTGAGGTCTATTCTCACAGCCTCCCTGCTTCCAACTTCTGACCCCATCAATGACGGAGAAGGTAGTGACAGAGCTCAGTTGCAGCTCTGAAGCCAGGAATGCTTCCCTGCCTCTTTGAAGAGGAGAGACTGAACCCAACCAGGATTCAGTTTCCCAAAGCTCTGTGATCTAATTCTACACAAAAGGCTTAATAAGGTTTAGACTCATAATACAATTAGTAATTTAGCTCACAAATTAGACTATCTATTAACACTCCAGCAGCGACAGCAGCCATATGAGGATTAAGAAGGAATCTTTCACTCCCAATATGAAGAAACAAGTTGAATGCTTTAATAGACCTCTTCAGCATCTGCCCAGGAGAGCACATATTGTGCTGTATGCAGATGCGAGCATGGCTGGCATCTTGTTCCGATATTGAATCTTCATCAACAGGAACCACATCAATAAATTGCACATTCTACACTGAGTAGGAACTTTCGAGCTAATCTTAAAGCACAATTTAAACTGGTAGAAAGAAATATAAACTTACAGAATTGTCGCTCCATTTTCAAGATAGCACAGAGCACGCTCCACATGCATTTATATGCATTAGAAGTGCACATAAAAATAACAGCCAAAATTAACCTGTCAACATTGTACAAAATACACATTAAGCCAAAGCATTGATATAACAATATTTAATTGCAGGAGTTGAATAAAGAGGCAACATTTTTTCTAAACGTTTGTATACGATGTTTATTCTGTTTCTATTAAGAAAGGAAGCAGATTTATGTAACACAAGATTCTGCATCTTCCTCTCCGCCTAAACAGAAGATTCAGAGAAGAGCTGATACCTCTCACATAGCGCTTAACAGCACTTTAGCCACAAGGAAAAGAGTTCCAGATGAATTTCTCTGAAGGCTGTCCATGTCCTTGTAGCTCCAGCCCTACAAAATGCTGATACTGGGGCGTTCACACGACTTGTGCAACACCTGCCTACCTGTAATTATTATGTCATCGGAAGCTTTGGGGAATTATTTATAGCATGCCCAAGACTATCTGTATTCATTTTTAGTTTTTGAGCCTGTGTTTACACAAATAGTGACAGTACTAATAGCACCAAGCAATTCTTTTTAGCTTGAAGAATGACAACAGTTTACTTCACACTCCAATAAAAACCATTAACACCCAAATATTATTATGAATAACGTCCATCTGGTCTGAAATCTAGATCTGGCTGCAGTATCTCGTTCTCCACATGCACTGCCTGCTGTTGCTGCAAAGTGCAAAGCAAAGCAGAACTTCAGCCCTGCTCACTTACACTGTTTACACATAAGCACATGCTTTCCTGGCACGTGTCACAACACATGCATGGGACCACTTTGCTCTAATCTGCCACAGGAAAAAGAAAGGGAAAAAAAATGCATTCTTGGTATGAAAAATAATCAGGCAGTCAGGAATTCTGCCCCTAAGCCCTGTTGTAGCCCCTCAGAGGCTATGTGCCGTTACTTAAATGTGAACATTAATCTCCAAACTGGGAATAAAGGGGGCAGAGGAAGGCACCGATGCCTTCTGGTGTGTGGAACATGGTGATGAGGGGCAGACAGGAACACAGAGAAGGAGGCAGAGAGGGCGTGAGAGGTGGCAGCTGAGCAATACAACCTTAGAGGTGGCCCTGTGGTTAACAGCTTTGTTAAATATGTGTGTTATTTGCTGTGGAATAGATGGTGTTAGAGTGCAATTTTAGACAGAACTGAGAGCAGGTAAGAGCCCTCCCTCTTTCTCTGCACAAAATTCTAGAGTACAGAGCTCTAGCAGATTACTGTAATTGGCCAATTCTTTCTTTTATTGCTAGACCACTGCGTAGAGTCAAAGCACTGAAATCATGTGAATGGGGCTACTGGTGAATATCATGTATTTGTTCAACGGCTGTTTCTAGAATACAGATCTGATTTTTCTGCAGTTCCACTTCACAAAGTCTGGAAATGCACATCTTATGACACGCAAGCCAGAATTAACTTTTTACGGCTGTAAATCTAGCACAGCACTCTGCCGACTGTGAAGACTACCAGAGCCAGCTCTGGAAACGAGAGATTTCTCACTTACAGTGAGCGGTTCCCAAAACTCCTGCCATCCACCCACCATAAGCACGGATTTGAAGGGAACAAGTCTGTCAGATGCTACTTCACTGAGGCAGATTTACTGTGTACCAACTGAGGAAGGTGCGAGTCTGTATTCATTTCTGAAATAGAGATCTTCACAAATATGGACAGTTTTCATTACAAAGTCTTCAAGTTTGGGCTACACATCAGAAACTGACTGAAGTTTTGCAACAAACAGAACTGACAGGCGAGCAATAGCTTTCAAAATGCAAGCTTCCATGATGCAACTCAGCATGTGCCCAAACCTCCGAGTAGCTCCTGCCTGACACCATAAGAAGCACACAGCTGCCTTCAATTTCCATTCCTCACTGAGTCGTAACAGGTACCTCCCAAAGTAAGAATTTAGATGTCCAAAGACTGTATGTTTCTCTGTAAGAAATGAGAGAAGGAATCAAAAGCAGAAATTGAATGCACAACAGTAGATGTAGACTGACTCCCCTTGAAGCGACCTAGGTGACACAACAACACCAAGTCCAATCTTTAAACTTCTCCATTTACAAACACAACTACTAAGGCTTAAGCCCTACTGACAACTCAAGTTCCTATCCACACTCAGGACTCCAAGCCTAATACATGACAAAGGGTGGTACAGCTGAACAAGGCTGAAGTGTGCCCTGTTTGCTGGCAGATCCATCACTTCAACCCTCACATACAGTCATACACTCATCCACACTTGCAAATACAACTGAGGTAGCTGAGGAACATTATTTATAAGGAATAACTTTAATGTCATTTCACGTCTTTTCTGCAGCTGTGTGAAGTTTCTAATGTGGGTAACATCTAACTCCCCAGTAGTCAGGATTTAAAGAAGTAACATTCTAGCGGACAAAATGACTTTCTGTTAAAGGTTTGTAGATGGAAAGATTCTGCTCTGAAGTCTCTGTAAGACTTAAAAAAGCAACAAAAAAAATCCACTTCTGCTGTTGCTGCACTGTTGCTGTGAAACCAGATTTTTTTATTTGTGAAGAATATATTTCAACTTGTCTTGGGCTTTTGAGCCCTACACAATTTCACCATATATTTGTCTTAAAGGGTGTGTTCCGTCCTCAAACACTGAAAGTAAATAGAACTCTGAAAGTGCAATGGTTTCCAAATACTGAAATGAAAACGCTAGGCTAATTCACATAAATCCCTTACTAGCCTAGACATATGTCGGAAACTCTAACAACAATTCTCAATGTAAAAATAAATAAAACACACCTCATGAACTTGATGTGTAGTCTTCAACCCACACGCTTTGCTGTCACTATAAACAGAACATAGTCATGCTGGGCAATGTACAGGCTTCCCATTCTCATTTCCAGCCTCTGAGGTTTTAAAATAAATATTAACTTAAATTGTGTTTAGTGTTGTTGGTTTCTTTTAACAATCACAGACCCAACCCCAACAGGTTGCTTTCATATTCAGGAAGGTGCTCACAGCAGAGAAAGGTGCTTTGAGAAGTTCTGAGCTAGGACCGAATCAAGATGACATCTCTCGGACACAGTAAAGAGGGCATCAACTGCATGGTGACTTAAAATTATTACTGGGAGAACAATCTTACATAGCTGTGAAATTACTTCAGGAATAGCTGCCTCTGCAGAAGTTAAAAAGAAAAACAGCTGAAGTGATGTGTTATGCAGAGTGCTTATATTGCACTGTATGCAGTGCTTTGTAAAATAATCTTCATCTACTCTGCAGAATTCAGAAAATTGAACATTAAAGGAAAAAAGGCTATAGTAGTTCTCAGCAATTAGTGTAAGAACTACCCCACTGAGTACTACACTTCCTGCAAATGTCCACAACTGTCTTTGTCTCCTAAATACGTGACAGTATTTAAGTACACCACTGAGTTTTCAGGAAAGACTGGAGTTTTAAATGGCGATCAGTGGCTGCTGTAAATGTTCTCCAAATAGAATCACACAACACCCCGAGCTGGAAGGGACCCACAAAGATCACTGAGTCCAACTCCTGGCTCCACAAAGGTGTTGTGACCACTGCCCTGGGGAGCCTGTTCCAGTGCCTGACCACTCTCGAAGGCGAAGAACCTTTTTCTCATATCCAACCCAACCTTCCCCTTTCACTGTTCATGCCATAAAAATAATATTTACCAAAGAAAATTTAGGGGCTCTTAAACACCAACTAAAAAGAAAATTAGACTCTTCAGTCATGGTCAAAACTAAACACCCCCCCCAAAAAAAGATTAGAAAAGATGAACTATGAAGGTACTCACCTATGTCACAGTGAAATGCCAGAGCATGTACTTAAATCCAGGCTTCCCGCTAGGCAGAAGATCTGATCACTAAGCAACTGGCTAATACAACAGGAATTAAAATCTGCATCTGTCTTCTGCATGCTGTGCTCCAGCAGTATGCTTCATGTTCCACTATGTCATCCCAACATGGAGCCAGAAAAAACGTCCAGGCTCAAAAAGTTCCACTGGGTGAGGAAATCATTTCCTGGGTAAGATTATATGGGCCATCTTAAAGCACTGAAGGAAAAGAGATCTCACACTATCAAAATACCAACAACTTCCAAAAATTGTAATCCTCAGACGTTGTTGATAATGAATTACACCATTTGATGAAAATATCACAGTCATTACAATAAATTACATGCAGTCCTATACGGACATGCAAACAGAGTTAAACATTGAAACAGATAAATTTCCTCACTCAAGCAAGTTTCTACCCAGTGTGTATGCATATTTTGAGCAGACCGTGGAGCTGTTAGGAAGCACTGGACTTCTTGCAGTGATTTTATTTACTAGGAGTAGGAGGATGCAAGAGGGAACAGATAACAACGAAATTCTATTCAAACAAAACAAATTCCCTAATCCCCTAAGAAGAGAGAATAACTATACCAAGCAGCTACAGCAAGGACAGTCAGATCTGGGGCCCAACGCAGTTCCTGGAGATCACAGAATCATAGACTGGCCTGGGTTGAAAAGGACCATGATGATCACCGAGTTTCAACCCCCCCTGCTCAGTGCAAGGTCACCAACCACTAGACCAGGCTGCCCAGAGCCACGTCCAGCCTGGCCTTGAATGCCTCCAGGGACGGGGCATCCACAACCTCCCTGGGCAACCTGTTCCAGTGCATCATCACCCTCTGAGTGAAAAACTTTCTCCTAATACTTAACCTAAACCTCCCCTGTCTCAGTTTAAAACCATTCCCCCTTGTCCTATCGCTATCCACCCTCGTGAACAATCGTTCCCCCTCCTGTTTATACACTCCCTTCAAGTACTGAAAGGCCACAATGAGGTCTCACCAGAGCCTTCTCTACTCCAAGCTAAACAAGCCCAGTTCCCTCAACCTTTCTTCATTTTCATTCATGAAAATTGACCTGCATGTTTATTTTCAATTTTTAGCAGAACCGGATGTTAAACCTGGAAAAAAACATGAACATGAAAATACCACAGGAGAGACTCTGCAGATGGAGAACAACGTGAATCCCTTAAGGAAATCTCAGCCTCTGCTTGAGATAGGATCTGGTACTATTCTTTTTCAAAACTGGAGATATGTTATCCTCTACCTACCCTCAGAAACTACACAGATTTAGCAACTGAAATGTTAAGATGTGCATGTAGATGACCGCTTCTGTGGTCATAAAATGCCAGATAAGCCATGGATAAGGAATTGGTTAAACGCAAGTGTGGAGGAAAAAGAAAAAATACACTTCCCCCCACCCCAGTACACCATGAAAAATGCAACAGCCCACTAAAGGGCAATAACCCATCAACTTTTTAAAACATAAACATACAAACTAATCTTTAGATTATAAGCATATTCACAAGTACAAAAATGCACATCATGGACAGGAGTTATTTATTCGGCCTAGCCTACATTCACCAGAAGCAGAGATGTGAAAAGCCACTCTATTAATTTACCTGCAAGAACAACTCCTTTACAAAACCTTAAGGCACTACTGGCCCTCTATCCATCCACTTGGAAGTGCACAGAAACCCCTGTAATATCCTCCTCAATCTTACATTACAATCTCATCGGCACAACTAAAAAGCATTATTTCACCTAGCTGAGCTGCCCTTAGGATTCACGCTAATAACACACACACAATCTTTCTGAAAAGTTCCCCAAAACCAGTGCACCATAAATCTTGGGGGGTGGGAAAAGTAGCACTGCTCTCACAGAGGCACGTGATGCTTTGTTTCACTCCCCTAGAAGATGAAGAGCTACAGTGATGAAAGAGGTAATTATCTATTAGCTATTCTGGAGCAAAACCACATACCTCATGATTAACAAAACAGTGCTGTAAAAGATATTTACAGTATCTTAACACTGAAGATAAAAAAAAAAAAAAAAGAAAGGGTCTCCTCTTCAAAAATCTCGACTGCTTTCTAAATCAGGGCAGAATACAAATATCTAGGGGAAGAAGGAAAACGAAAAAAAAAGAAAAAAGCTCATGGGAGAAATGTTGGTTTTGAACCATTCCACAGGGAAAAAGAAAAACTGAAGGTTCATTAACATCATTACACTTAATCATATGTGTAAAGAAAATCAACTATTGCTATGTAAAGCTGTCAGA
This sequence comes from Numida meleagris, assembly GCF_002078875.1. Lineage (NCBI taxonomy): Eukaryota > Metazoa > Chordata > Aves > Galliformes > Numididae > Numida > Numida meleagris. The sequence goes on from NC_034410.1 coordinate 97,941,099, forward strand.
AGACCTATTCAAGCCTTGCATATATAAGGAGACAAGTGTGTTCAAAACTAAGACGGCAAAAATATGGAAATGTGAATAATTATAAATCCATGTATGTTTTCCAGATGCAGTTTAATTGCCTTGAGAGTTCAGCTTTTCCTAGGATATTTTCTCTTCCAGCCAGATTCATCTCTTCCACTCTTTCACACCTTCCTCCCCAAACATTCGAATTCCAACTTGCCTTCAGCACTCCCTCCTGCTAACACTCCTGTGCTTTCATCTGAACAAACGTGGTCATTACTTTGTTTGCCACCATTGCTCCTTAAGTGGCAAAGGGTCAGGAGTGAAATGGCTGAACTGTTCCTTTCCCATTCCTCGCAGCTACTGAATGTATTTGCCAGAGGTGTAAATACACCTTTATTTTTGTTGTTACCACTCTCAGAAATGTGGGCATAAAAACACCTTTTCTTCATTTTTAAAGCGTGTATGGGGACTTACCCTCTGTAACATCTCATAACATCGAAGGAAGTGACATGGCTTAAGAAGCTACACAACACTCCTGCAAAATCAGTGCAGGGTTCCACTGACAGCAACATCATCTGAAACTAATTCATTTGAACATAGCAGAAGTCTCCTCACAATGCATTAAGAAGCTATATACTTTCACAGCACTCCAGCTTTTCTTTAAAACGTGTCTGCAGGTCAATGAAGATGGTTAAGATATAACCTTATCACACCTCTGCAGCAATAATCCTTACATATAAAACGCTAGGAAAGCACTAGCAATTTCTTTGTAACTTCATGCAGTTTGTTATATTGCAGCCTGCTTTCATCCTTCCATTGAATACTAACAACGATATTGAAAAGAGCATTTTTTTACACAAAACGAAGAGTTCATTTGTGCTATAAGCAAACTGGCGCGAAAAAAAAACCCAGCAGATTAGAATTCTTTAGGGGACAAAAATTTCCAGACCGTCCAAGTTCGAAACATCCTGACATTCAAGGCAAAGCCCAGCTTTCAGCCCTGCCTCTTTTTACACTTAGGAAAGTGGATTTAGAGATGCAGCTACACCTAGTGATCAGCAGCAGATCACAGCAGGCAGACTCAGGAAGCGCTCCTGCGCTACGGGAGCAGAAAGAAGTACGTGAGCACAGAGAGGGGAAGAGAGGAAAGTGACACAGTAATAATTCTTTTTAAAAAGTTTATTATGACATTTATTATCATGTGCTCCAAACTGTCTTTGGCTTCCTGAAATCCTTTTCAATGCACATTAAATCAGAAATGCACATTTGGAAATTATCAGCAAAATCAAATGAAATAAAGAGGACTCTTTCAATGTTTCCTACAAAAAAAAAAAATAGAGGAGAAGTGAAGTAATTCAGATGCGCTCACACATTAATAAACAATTTACTCCTGGTGGAATTTTCAGAAGCACTATTTTTACACAAATGGAAGATTAAAGGCTCACAAATTCATGCCATTTTATGTGGAAACACCTTTTAAACTTATTTGTGGTGGCTACGCCACCGTTTGACAGTGCTACTAACAGCTTTAAACACAGAGTTATTCCTCTCAAGTGAATCAGAATCAAAATGCAACACGTGAAATCCAGCATCAGCTCACAGGTCCCAACCCAACAACAGCACTGAGTTCCACCAGGTCTCTGAGACCTGTTATCTCCACCAGGTGAACCCAACGATGTAAAGCGAAGCCATGTCACAGCAGCAACCCGTATAAGTCCCTGGACCACCAGCAACCCCTATGGTTTGGCACACTCACTGACCCACTCAGCATAGGAGCAAGAAAATAAACGCCACATTTCTTCAAGTCAGAACCAAATGATGTTAGTGAGACAGAGACCAGAAGCTTACTTGCTGTACCCCAACACATTTTACGCTTTGCTCTCTAGCTGTCAACCCAGCACTTCTGTGAACACTAAATAGATTATTTTCCATGAGCAATATGCTGCTATATTGTTTCTGGGCACTAATTTATTTTCCTCATGGATTCTGATGACTATTAAGTTGTGAGACTGAAGAGACATCACAGGAATTTTTCAGAGCTATTACACCCTTGTAATCTCTGGAAGGCTTATTTTTAATTTCTGGTGTGGTTTCTTCACTTTTTGACAGCAGAACAATAGAAAAAGCAAAAGTCACCATGCATCTTCTGTTTTGACACTCCCAAAGTCCAGACCCTCATCCTGTTTGAAGCATTCCAGAGTACATCCCAATTTCCGGGGAAACACAAACTTTATTTCATCTGTTTCTAATTGTCAAAAGTGTTTAAAGACCTAGTAGAAGCTGATTCTTTGACATTCTTCCACTAACGTGCAGGATCATTTTGAATGCAATTACTATTGGGTGCAGAGCACAAATCAAAATCATTTACCTGCGTAAACAGGAGCAGCACAAAGCTCTGACAGCAAGGCTCTTGGTCTGAGAACTCCCCCTCACAGCTAGCCCTGCCCAGTAGGGACAAGCCCACGCTAACACTTCAGCTGAAGATGCGCTGCTGGGCTGACAGCTGCTCCAAGCACCGAGACTGCCGCATCCTCACCAGCGTTTCTTCCCTCAGACAGCACAGGGATGGGGACCACGGGTGGACAGGAGGAAAGCAGGTAGAATAAGCAATGCTAGCAAACACAGAACGCGTTAAAATAAGACCCAAAACATGCTTAGAGATCATTGCTGGCCAAGTGATCAGAGTATCTATCAAAGGCTTCCAAATACAAATCCTGAAAACTCTGAGAAACCTCTTTAAGCACAGTTAATTACAGCACAAAGTTTTTACTTTCCATACATTTCTCTGATTGCCTGAAACTTCCCTTCAGCTGGGGTTGGACTTACAGAGACTTCACCTCTCTTCTTTCTTTCCATCCTCCCTCTTTGCAAGCACTGTGACGATTCTGGTGTTTGAGAATTTTCAACTTCAGCATGTTACATTTCTTCCTTACGTCTGTTTTTGGAAAATGTGATTCTTGTTTTTGGAGTGCCTACACCCGAAACCGAAACAGATGAACGTGAAGGCACGACATCTATTTAGAGTACAAGGTTTGTATTTTTCTTCCATGAAACAGCTGGAGGACTGCTGTGCTCTGTGTAAAACCTTTACCAGTCCCTAAGAGAAGCAGTTTCCAGTTTCTGTGCAGCACCTTCCCTCCCTCTCGATCTCTTCCCAGTTGCCTCCTGTGCCAGCATAAAGTTACTTGGGAAGACCCCCGAGGAGCACTGCCGTGCCACCCCCCTCTCTTTAGCACTGCGACAGGGATTGTCTGCTCTCAAAGAAGGAAAACTTTCAACACCAAGTACCATAAAATGAATGCGCTAACACACATCCTCGCTGCTTTCCGCAGCAAAAGAGAACAGCGTGCTCTAATAACAGGCCTCTCTGGGTCAGTCGGGTTATAAGCAAGAAGCACCAATTTCAGAATTCAGGCTGTGTGCAAATGTAAATCCACCCGAACACGATGCCCTTATAAAAGCACAGTTTCTGCATTCTATTGCACATCTCTTCGCCTTCAATTTCAGCCACCCATTCCGGTGTTTGACAGAACTCATTACATACAGACTCTTCATTTTATAGAAGACCTAATATTTAGGTACGCAGTGTCCCTTCTCACTTGCCACATCTCTGGTTTGACTCAGATCCCCTACAGGGATGGGCCGCTCCCTCCGGACTGCAGAACCCACCGGGGGGAGGAGAAGGAGCACCGCAGAGCCAAGTGGCACTTCGTGCGACAGTAAAGCCACGCGTTCCAGGAACTCTGCATCGTGAGCCTCCAGCCTTCCCATGGCCCCACTTTGTCATATTTATGCTAAAACTATAAACAGAAATCAGCCAACCCAGGTATGCAAGCGTTTCTCAGGAACAAACAATCTGCTTTGCTGGAAGACCCCAGCTAGTTCTTAAAATAAGCACTGTCCATATAACACGTCCTGAATCCAAATTCTTGAAACCATTTGCTTCTGGAACCGATGAGTCCAGAATTTTAAATTCCTTAGTTAAGGACTCAGAGAAAATCTCATTGTTATTAACTGTTAAGCTGCTTTCCAAAGATTACTTGAAAGCTTCCAGGCCTTAGAAAGCTAAGATCTGATCTTTCGGTATGATTGTTTTCTAAACAAGAAACGCAAATAAAACAATGACTGAAGGTAACATTAGAACTAATCTCTGCCGAACAGATCAGTTACTTTAGAAAAGGGTAAAAATAAAAACAGGATGAGAAACGCCAAAGACTTCTTAAAACACCCACTGCTATTCTTTTCTTCAACATCCATGGAGTCGGTTTTCTTTTTTTATTTCTTCATTTGTTTTTTAAACTTTTTAGAGGTTAATCATGTAACTCTCCTCAGCAACAAGGGACGGTGAGCACTGAGAGCAGATTTTTGTGTGATTTAATTTCTCTGACACTGACGCATCACGCTTTCAACAAAAGCAACAGCAATTTTTCCCCCCCCAAAGCAAAACCGACTCCCAGGCACGCACTTCAAACGGGAAAGTGCAAAAATGGAAATTTCATCAATTTTGTTCTGAGTGCCAACAATCGATATTAAAAAAAAAAGCCAACCCTGTACCTGCCCCGTCATTAATGGGCTTTCCATTCAGTATTTCAAATACACGTACATATGCACACACAGGGTGAGGGCAGGCCAGATCCCGTGCCCCGTGACGTCCTCCACAACCCCGCTGAGGTGCGTGGATCGCAGCATCCCTCACTCAGTGCATCAGAAGCTGTGGAATCACCCCTTTTTACCACAGGCCTATGCACAGGTCATTAAATCCACTTAAGGACATCACTGAATTGTTTGTGTTTTCTGTCACTGTGTGCTTGCTGCCACAGCGCGCGGCTGTGGAAATGAATACACAAATGGCACTTATGTGCTGACTCTAGCAGAGCATCAGGGTACCACACATGTAAGTCACTTCAGAAGCGCTGTTCCAGCTCAACTTTAAGCAAGAAGCCCAACAGTTCGTGCAGGGCAGCAATGAGTTTGGGATTCATCGGAATGAAGCAAGAGCTCTCCCTGAAGCCTGGACACCAGACTCCCAGTGTTAATGAGTTACAGGGCTAATGTGCGTGAGTTCAGCTCCATAATTCGCTGCGGAGCATAGCTTCATTCAAGCACGAGTGTTAGGGAAAGATTTCATCATTCCTATGTATCATCTCGGCGCAAAGCATCCTCCTGCTCAGGAACCCTCTGTCTCATCCGCAGGAGTAACACCGAAGAGAATCTAAGGGAAACGCAGCCGCGTACACAGAAGGTCTGTGGAACGTGACATAAAGCCGGAATTCGGTAGTTTTTCAGAAAAGTTTAGGAGCAGACCACGCACTCAGGATAGCCGCAGCGCAGCGCACAGCGTACACGCACACACGGCGCTCAGCAGCCGGGCGGCAGGACACGCAGAGCCCTCAGCCCACTGAGCGACTCGGAGCCCGAGCCCGACACCAGAAGCCCCCAATTGCTGTACCGCACCCCTCAGCCGCGCTAACTTCGTGTGAGAAACAAAACAGAAAGCCCCGAAGTGACTCCCTGCAACGGAGCGCGCCGAACTATTTCACAACCAGGATTCCCGTCTAAAAGTACGGGTTTCCTCAGCGCGGAAACAGGACGGGGAGCAGCCAGTGGGTCGGAACGCGCCGTAACCGCCAGCACGCCGAAGCGGAAAGCACCGCTCCTCACGCCCGGAGCCGGGGGGACCGGAGCCCCTCCGCTCCCTCACGGGGCAGCGCGCAGCTCTGGGCAGACGGCGGCGGGGAGCGCGGGGAGCTGGGGCCCGGTCCGGCCGCGGCATCCCGTCCGCCTCCCTCGGGGACTTTCTCCCCCTCACGTACCCAAGCGTCAGCCCCGCCGGGAGGACGGAGAGAGAACGGAACCCGAGGCGAAACCCCGCCGGCTCCCGAGCCGCGGTGCGGGCGAGGCGGCCCCTTACCTGTGAACGTCTGCGCTCCCGCCGCCAGCAAAAGTCCGGCCAAAGTCACCAGGCAACTTCCAACTTTCCCCATATTTCCACCCCTTCCTGCTCCGGGTCCAGCAAAGTGCCAAAGTGTTCGCCAAAGTGGGAGGCGGCCCTCTCGCCCCCCTCCCGTCGGCGGGGAGGGGGAGCCGGACCCCCGCCGGCTGCCCCGCGGCCCCCGGCTCCCCTCGGACTCCTTTCGCCGGCGGAGGCGCGGAGAGAGCGGTGCGGCGGGATCTTCGGGCAGCGCCGCTCCCCCGCGCCGTCCCCTCCGGCAGCCTCCCCCGAGGGGAACAGCGATCTCGGCGTCTCCCCGCCCGCCGCCGCCGCCGCCGGCCCCGCTCCGCTCGGCTCCCGGACTGACTCGCGGTCCCCCCCGGCGGGCGGGCGGGTAAGGGAGCGGAGAAGGCACGCCCAGCCGCCGGCGCCGCCGCGCTGCCCCGCTAGAGGGCGAGGCGGCCGTGCGCGGCGCGGCGGGGGCCGGTGATGGGAGCTCCGTGCTCGCCGCCCCGAGAGCCGCTGCGTTCGGCCCGAAGTTCAGCCCGCCACCTCGGTAACTTCACCGCCCGTCGCGGGGACGGGGATGGGCGGCCCCGAGGCGGCCGGGTAGGAAAGGGTGAATGTCAGACGGGGACAGCGCTGTGCGTTTCGTAATCGTTTTGTTTGGTCTCTACAGGCGCTGTCGGAAGGGCTGCTCGGCGAAAACCGCGAGCGTCAGCACCGACGGAGCGGGATACGGAGCTGCGAGCGGGCTGCGGGCACCGCGCCGGGCAGAACCGCCTCCGGTTCGGGTACCGCCGTCAAACGTGGGCGACTCTGGCCTCCCGCGGGGCCCCCGGGCCGCCCCGTGCAGCCCCGGCGGTGTGGCGTCACGTAGTGGGGCGTGACGTCATCAGCACCCGGCGAGGGAAGGGACGTTAAGTCAACATGGCAGCGCGCACTCCTTGTTTGTCATCTGCCCCTCGGAGTGCAGCTGCCTGTGTTTTTTGCTGTGGGGATTTGGCTTCTGTCAGGCTCTGCAAAGACGCGTTTGTTGGTTTAAAACCAATTCTGTTGAGTTTGGACCTCTGAAAGTGGAAGTACTGCTGTTGGCTATCGCTTGCAGTGAAAGCTGTCCTTTTCTTTTTCTTGCGGGTGCAGGTGTCAGGCCAGATTCATCCCTGGTTATCCCCTGGGGCTATGAATGAAACAGTGAAAACAAGAATCGAAGTAATGCCAAAATGAAGGGTTTGAGCTGACAAACACTCAGGTTCGGGTTCTGCTTTCTCCAGAATGGGCCCTCTGTTTTTACAGCACTCTCACACATAGTTACCAGCTTCAGTCTCGTTGCAATTGAAGCCTTAAGTCCCATCCCCCCCACAGCAGTGCAACTGATGACACATATTGAAGATTTGTGCGTGTTTTTGCTTGTGTTTCCATGCAATACGTCCACTTCAAAGTTCGGCCTTCAGCTGTACTGCTTCCCACGATCTTCCAGCCGTCCTGTTGTCACGGTGCCGTGCCATTGGGTTTTAGCGGTGTGTTTGTGGCGTGAGGACACGAAGGGACGTGAGCTGGGAGATGTGCGGGGTGCAGGCAGCTGCCTCAGACAGGAACACAAGAGGGCAGGGTAGCATTAATTGTTGTGCTTCCTGACGTCAGACTTTTCTTTGCACTGTGAGCATTTTCTCCATTTGTTATCTGCCTGGAACTTCTTAGGCTTCCCTAGTGAAGTTTCCTTAGTACCCGCAAACCTTTATAGCCTATGTTGTTGTTTTGGGATTTTTTTCCAATAATAATCGTCTTCTTTTTTTTCCTCTCGGTACATAATTTAAGCAAATTATATGTTCTCTAAAGCTGCAGTTATAGCATCTCTAAATTAGAAACTAGCGAGTCTTGAAAGCGTTACTCGTGTAATTAGAACACTTTCAAAAAAAACACATGAAGTCTCATAAGAAGTTTAACTTACAGTAAATTTAATTTTCAAGCATATCTGCGTTTGTCACTAAAAATCCAGAAATCCGCAGTTAACCAGTGCTCATGCTAATGATGTCTTCTCTCTAGCTTCATAATGTCCAGAAACACATTTTAAAAATGGAGCTCTAATCACAGAATCATTAAGATTGTAAAAGACCACTGAGATCATCTAGTCCAACCATCAGGCTGTCACCACCATGCCAGTGAACCATGTCCCTCAGATCACCTAATGTCAGGCTTAACACGATGGTAAAATATCATGTTCAGACATATAGCCTTAACTCTGACCCTCATCTTTTTCACAAGGAAATTGAAGCTCCATGCCTATATCCACTGCTATCTAATGTTAGTGTATGGAAGATGTGATAGAAAATCACCAAGTTCAGTGGAAGAGCAAGTACGAGTGGTCACAGTAATAGCAGGAGGAGGGCTAAAGTCAGTGATCTTCAAAGACATAACCATTCTGTTTTAAAAACAATAAATAAAGGAAAAACGAGTTCTGGGGAATAGCTAAGACAACAACAGAAAACACAGATCATGCATGGCCGATCAAGAGTCATTAGCTGCTTTTCACTGAGTTTTGATACTCGAGTGTGTATGCAAACATCCCAGAAACAGTACAAAAAAGAACTAGAGCATCAAGAAAGCTTTAGGCATAAAACAGGTTCAGTGTGATATGACTCCAGGAAAACCTTCAGGAGTGTTCTTGGGCAGCCTGATCTGTTGGGTAGCAGCCCTGCCCATGGCATTGGGTTGCAACTGGGTAATCTTTAAGGTCTCTTCCAACCCAAGCCATTCTATGAGTATTCATTAAGAGCTAAGGTGTGTCTGGGAAGTGGATTGGAAGCATCTACAAAAAAAATCACTTGGATGATCTGCTCTTGAACTGAATCACCTCAAAAAAATATCTGATGCCAGTTGCCCCCCCCCCCCCCCCCACGCATTCCAGCTCAGGAAAATATATCCTAGAATCCTAGAAACATAGAATGGTTTGGGTTGGAAGGGACCTTTAAGATCATCTAGTTCCAACCCCCCTGCTCTAGGCAGGGACACCTCCCTCTAGACCAGGTTGCTCACAGCCCCATCCAGCCTGGCCTTGAATGCTTCCAGGGAGGGGGCACCCACAACCTCACTGGGAAACCTGTTCAGTGTCTCACCACCCTCACAGTAAAGAATTTCTTCCTAGTATCTGGTCTAAATCTACCCTCTTGCAGTTTAAAGACATTTCCTCTCATCCTGTTGCTACATGCCCTTATAAAAAGTCCCTCCCCAGATCTCTGACTGTTCCTGCTGAAAGGGGTCACAGAATGAGACAGTTGAGGAGTAAGACATGGAATAAGGAGAGAAATGAACATGGAAGCTGTCGTTACTAGCTGTTTCCTAAATTTTGATGTACACTGAAGAAATGCACATAACCTTTGTTGCAATGATTTTGTTTTGTTTTTAAATATGGAATTTTTGTATTTTCCACTGAGGGTAAATTAAAAAAGTTGTTGAAAAATGATGAATAAGTGCACTGTTTATTGCACAAAGTTGACTGACTCAGCTGCCCGGAGAGTGCCTGCTAATCACTCTCTTGCAGATCCATTTCCATTATTCCAAATCTGAGCTGCTTCTGACAAATGATTTTTGAAATTTCAAAAATGATGGAGAAACGTATTACTGGTTAGAGGGGTCAGAGATCCGTATACTTATCACAATGTGGAAACAGAAACCAGGGCTTGACTGTTTGTTGTCCAGGAAAGATCCTTAGGGTAGGCATATGTCTATCCTTAACAATTATACATACTGCATTTGCCTGCTTAGCTGTTAGCTTTCCTTTAAGGCATTTGTGATATTCACGGTGCTGTTCATTCCATGTTACTGGCACAAGAACAAGTAAACATATCTCAAATTCCATAAGATATCATGGCCATTGTGCATAATCCATAGCATGAAGTCACCCTTCCTATAATGATATGAAGCAGGAATAATCTCTTGCTCATGTTACAGTACAAATAGAAAGGTAAAGACTCATATTCAAGTACTGGAGGAAAGCCCAAATGTCCTGCCTTTTTTGACCCATGACAATGCTGATTAAGTGTCCAAGAATGTGGGATCAGTAGCAGATAATATCTCTCTCACAGCTCAAAGCTGTTTTTTGCACTAGTTGGGCAGGAATGGTTTTCACTAGCCCACTTCATCTTGTTCTAAAGCTCAGACAGACAAAAGTTCATGAGTCTTCCGATGACACTAGTGTTTAAATAATTAAGTAATTTTCTTCAAAGGGTAGGGGCGCATTATCTTTAGTAAGTACATCACTGCCAGCTCATTTGTGAAAGTAAGATGTGCTTTGTTAGAAAGAAGGCAATGATTCAGACAACTCTTATTTTACCAAATCTACTTCTCAGCTACAGTCAAATTCCAGAGCCAATCCTTGGCCAATCAAAGAGGACCACTCAAGCAAAATCACACCATCTCTGGAAGAGTGTGTCAAACTTCAAAGGTTTTACCATTTGTCTATCTTCTTAAATATAGAACAATGAAGTCTTCTCTTCACCTTTTCACTGCTGATTTTTTTTATCAAAAGCTTCATAAAGACAGTCCACGTATCTGTGTGACAGAGTTTATTGATTGCATTGTACTAAATCATATTGTATTTCACAATGCTTAGTGTATCTGTATCCATTGATCCTGTAAAAGTTTCATTTGATATTAAATAATTATTTCAGTGATCAGTGTAGTGTTCTGAATAAATCTTCTAGTGTACATTCAAAAACTCAGATCAACCTCTTTTTTTTTTTTTTTTTTTAGAGGGGTAAAGTGAGGACATAGCAGCGTCCTTAAAAGATCATGTTCACCCTGTACCCTGTCTTTCCCTGCCTCAGATGAGCAACAAAGAACTCCTTGGAATCTAAGGTCAATGTAAACCAGCTGCAAAAGCTGCTGCATACAAAAGGTTTCCTCTGCAGTAGAGGCTCATCATATTTCCTGCTTATTGCTGCTGGAGCTTGCTGGCACTGGAATTGATCCCTGATCATTCATTTGGCACTGAGTTGCACTAATCACAACTGTTGCTGTTCCCTATCAGATATTGTCATCTGTAACATGACTGTATTATTATATTTTTTTTTGTACTTCTAATGATTTGTGCAAGCAATGATAATGATCCATTTTGTACCAAGGACACCTTGCTTTATTCACTTGATCGCTGTGCATTTTGGTGGTAAAAAAGCAAGCTCCCCTTTGTTTTGAATTGCTAAGACGTCATTTTTGATGGTAGCTGAGGAAATTCTACATGGTTACTTCTAACCTTGATATTAAACTGTGTGTGGAAGCTGAAAGAGAAAACATAGCCAGATCTTGGAAAAAAAAATTTCAAAGATGACAGTGAAACAATCCTTAATCATAAAATGTTGAAATGGAAGTTAGGAAAAGGTCTGACGTATCCAGGGAAAACAGTGCGGGCACATTTAGGATCTGAATGTCAGAAAGGCAGCAAAGAGCAACAGCACTGTACAGAGATGGTTACTACTAGTTCAAACCAAAGAACAAAAAGCTGCATTGTGGAAGAATATCTATTTCATAATCTCACATTTTTCTATAATGAGATGGATAAGATAGAGTGTGGCCTAGGCAGGTACAAGCTTGTAAGCTTATAAAAAATATAGCTCTGTATACAATGCTGTCTCTTCTCCTGAAAGCAAAGGTTTTTGATTCCATAATCAGCATAGTCTCCTTCTAACTACACATATTTATATGAACAAGGAGGAGTGTGTACCTCATACCAGCTCATGTTCTGATGCATTTTCATGTCTGTAAGACAAATCCTGTCTTTTGTTCTTTGTTCGAAAATCATTGTATTTTATTGCAGTATGCTGTGTGTGAAAAGCAGACCTCTACAAACCAGAGCTTTCTGTCAGGGAGAAGAAAAGGGCCAGCTGCTGTCTAAGAGATGAGGCTCCAGGAGCAGAGGGCAGTAACTCCTCCTGCAGGAGAGGGATCTGTTCTCTGGCCTTGGCAAGGCAAGCAGGGCAGACCTGGGGACTGTGGCCGGGCTCAACCAAGCCTCTAGATGATCAGGCAAATTCACGGCAGTGAGACAGGTTTGAGATGAAGGAAATCAATCTACAGGTCAGGATGAGGATCATGTTCACTCATCACCAGCCAGCTCCAAGGCATGGTCAAGTCCAGAACCTGGCCGACAGTTTGGGGCCTGGATCAACAGAGTCCATAGCCAGGCACAACTGAAGACCAGCACTCCTATAATGTAGGTTAGGAGGGGAAAATGAGCTCTGGGGCTGACTGGGCAAAGGGTGTGGGTGGAAGCCTAAAGTGAGGCTGATCAGGGCCATTAGTGCACTCACTTTCCAGCTTTGCATCTTGAAATACATTTCATGGATTTTAACACTTTTTTTTCCAGCTTCTCATACTTTGTAAAGAAGAGTACTTTGAATGTTCTTTTACTACGATTCTTGGCTTCTCTCAAAATGTGTAATGTCCTTAGCTGTGTCTCTGTCAACAGTGTCAGGCAGTACGTGCAAGAGACAAGAGCAAAGTAGTTCAAATGCCTAATACTGCTAAACAAACACCTGCTTATGCCAACTGAGAGTTTATAACCTTCAGATTTGTGTGTGGCTGAATAGGATTGGTCAGGAGCAGAAAGAGACAGAAACACAGGATTGATCAAATGCAAATACTTGCAAATATTCATATATTCAGTCTTCAAAGTCTGTACAAATACAGACTGTAATATCATCTTTGTCACTCGTTGCTTTGATCTTGTCATTCATCTGGGTTAACATCCTCTTCTATTACAAATTTAGGCTTAATTTCATTGTCTTCAAAGTTCTGTACTGTTCTACCTCTCCTTACTTATTTGAACTTTAAGTTGCTGTTCTTTCTTTCATTCAGTTCAGTGCTTCTATAATCAACCGTGTCAAGGGATGAGACCAAAAGAATAAAATGTAGGAGATAACCATTGTGGAATAAACTAACTTCTCTCTCTTCCAAGGTGAGTAATTGTTCCAAGAAAAAAATAACATTTAGTGCTTAAGAGAAGGAGACCACTCTTACATTTACAGAGCTACTTTGTTATATTTTTTTCTGCTAAAAATATTCTAGTCCATCTCACTGCATAGATAAACTCTTTTTCAAGAGTGAGTTTCTCTGCAGGCTCCCATCAGATGGAACATTCGCTGTAGCAATAATCCCTAGAAATACTGGACTAAAGTTTGCTTTTCAGATGTCCTCACATGTGAGGCAGAGGAGTGAAGCAGACAAACAAATAGTAATGTCTGATGCCATTAGTGCTAACGTTGACTGATCACATCTGTAAGAGCCCTTTAGACAGTGTGTCCAGTTTGGAGAAAATATTTCTGACATCTTAGGTTCATTCCACTAGAAATGCATCGGAGCAAAAGCCAATTGAAAAACTGTCTTTAATGTGAGGTTAGTTTTCTTTCTGCCTGTGGACTTCTCTTGAGTTTGTTCAATCACATGTATTTTTCATCGATAGCTCTGAATTAATATCAGGTAAAAGTATCTGTGCCTTAGCATAAGATTAACTTTTTCCAAAAACTCATTCACAACTGATTAGGAGTTTTTGAAACAGAAGTGAAATACACAGCCTCTTTGTTTTTCTTCCTGAGTCTTAAAAAATAGTCACTGATAATGGGATTAGTGTTCCTTCTGCTTCTTCATTACTAATTCTTATTTAGCAATGTAGCTTTCATGTTGTTAACAGCACCTGTAGACTACTCTCTTCTATTACTTTGACAAGATCGTCATATAAGATGCATGTGATGTTATTAAACCGGATCCAATTACAACTTAAAGTTAGGGTATTTTTCCTACCATTGTAGTTGACTAGAAGGAAGTGTGCTTTGTATCTTGTACTTGTCTTTCGAGAAAAGTAAATTGATTTTTTTCTGTGCAAAGCCAACTTTAACAACAATTTATACTCTTGCAAAACACTGTGATACCATCTCATCTGAAGCGGCTCTGAGCAGGCAGACACAGTGGTCAGTGATGCAGAATGCATCAAAGAGGCTGCACATGAGCATAGGTGTAAATACAGTTTCTCACACCACTACCTCTGCTGACATCAGGTTTTTGTCTTACTGTGTTATGAAGTTGCTATTATACGATTTACATTACAATGATAGCAACCTTAAATTATGCCATTTGTGGCAATCATTCACATAATTTATTTCATAGTTGTGTAATTTGTAGTATTTGGAAATTTTTTGGAAATAAATGGCAAGAGTGAGTTAGGGAAGGCACAATAAAGTTGAAGATTTTGTGAGTAAAATCTACTTGGTTCTTTTTATGATTCTTTGTTCTCTCTTCTTTTTAATATTTCTGCTTTTCCAAAGCAGGGAGGAATGTATTTTGATGTATTTGCGATTGAATTCTTGCTGGTGTTCGCTTGTGCAGAATGATGAAGAGGCGTGAAAGTTAAATGTGCTTCATACCATCATTTTTTCCTCTTGATTGCTTTCGTACCAACAGCAGATGTCCAGTGAAGGGACACAAATATTTCCCTTTAGCAAGCCAATGCACTGAAAATAATCGGAGCCTATTTAAATAGTGTGGCCCTGAGGAGGCGAAGGGGTGGGCAGCACAGGAGAGTAAGAGCAGAAATGTACTCCGTCAAAGAAAGACTTTATTTGCATGCAGTGATTTTTTTAGCAAGATGCACAACACAGAATTAGTAGGAATTCAACTGCCAGTTGATTTATCAAAGGCATCGGGAATGTTAATTTGAAATTTGTTGTGACCATGAATGCTATTGATTCTCCTGCTCTGTGCACAATTGTGCTAAAAAATCAATTATTTAATTATTGATTTTATACTAACTCTTAAATTATTTTATTAACTCTAAATTAAGAGTTATGATGAATGCAAATATATGTGATAAAACATAATGCTGAGATAGATAGATTTCTCTCACAAGTTTAAATAACCATTCCGATGAGACAAGAATGATTACCAAAATAAAAGCATGATAAATAAAAGTCAGGAATGTTTTGCAGATGTCGTGAATCATTATGTATTACTTTGATTTTCAAAATGAGTGCTGATCCTGCTGTTGCTTATTGTGCAGAACTTTGATTACAGTTAATGAGAATTCTATGCACAGAAAGACTGCAGCGTGGTAGATGTTTGGGTTTTTTTCCTTGCGCCAGTATTAATGAGAATTACAGGCGTGTTATGGGGCAACACCACTACCAATGTATTTAAAAAAAAGACTCCAGTAGCCAAATTCAAAGGGCTACATAGTAATATCAATTACAGCTCTCAAAAAATGAATCTCTGTGGTAAATGAGACAGTTGTTATCCTCTTTCTCTTATGTATTGATCAGATACTGAAGTTGCTGAGAAAATTTTTCTCATGTTGGGGAGCTGGCCACTCATTTTCCAAAGCTATAAACTACGGATATATTGTTCCAGAAAATGACAGACGCTAAAACAAAGAGGCTATAAGTTTTCATCACAAGCTCTTATTTTTCTCGTAGTAAGAACAGAGAAAATATAGGAATACCACTAAAACTCAAACAACAGTAATCTGTGAGACACCTAGATTGAAGCACTTCTGTAACTTCAGGTCTTTGCCTCTGCCAAATTTGAAGGTTCAAATACAAACAATGATTTAACAGAGCTCTTCAGAATGTGACTGAAAGAATGGTACTGTAACCTTTGTGGTCACAAGCATTGCAGATGTGACTTAAAAGTTTCCTGGATTAGAACTTTTCCCTTCTGAGTACTGGTGCTTAGGAATAATCTGTATTCATATCTGGAAGTAACTGCTTCTATCTACCTCTTGTCTAAAAAATCTCTGAAATGCCTGGAATTGATTAAAAAAAAAGATACACAATTTGAAATAGAGTTGCTGGGGAAAAATTCAAAAGGAGAAGTCAGAACAGTTTTGCTTTTTCATCATGATCACACTAGTAGAAGGACAGGCCAGCGCCTGATTTGTCTGCCTTAATACTTTCACCAGTAGTCCTGTTCCTATTTGATCAAATCCTGTCCCTAGTGAAATCAGTGGTAACAACAGTTCAGCTCCCTCAGCACTTGTGCTGCATTTCAGGATGTTAAGCACCATCCCAGCCTTGTGACAGCTCCTCATTGTCTGCGTTGATTTCACTGTGCAGCTATGCAGTGATGAGACAAGGACAGAAGCAAAAGGCCAGGCTGAGGCCTGCTCGGTCTGAGTGCTGTGATTTCACCATCGTGACTTATGGGAGCTACCACATGCTGGTGACTCAGAAGCTAATGGAAGGAGATGACCAGTACTCTCTGGCTAAATGATGTCAAGATGAGAGCAAGGAGCAATAGGCTGCCCCGTTATGCACACAGAAAGATGTTTTGTCCTAAACGCATCCCCGAACCGTAGACATCCATTGACCAGTGGATGATGGTGGCAATTTTCATTCAGAGCATTTTTGTGTTGTAGTTCATTGTCAGAAGGCCATGATTTTTGTAGATGCCTTCCTTAGAACTCCTTTATTTTACTCTCTCCGTCACTGTCATATCTTTCTGGGTTCCCTCTACTTTAGATTGTCCTTCCAACCCTGTGAAAGCAGTAGACCAAGCCTTCTGTTGCCATAGTTCCAGGCAATATGTTAGTTAAAGGACTGTAGGTCCCTGACATCTCTCCTGAAAAACTGTGTCTCATTTTGATAAACTTTCATTAGACCCAGATTCTTATTCCAATCATGCATGAACAAGGAGAGGAACCCTTCCTACTGACCAGTGCTTGCCTTTCATCTAGAGAAAGTTTTTTTTAGCATGTCACTTTGGAGAAAGTCTCATTGTGTGACTTTTTTTCATGTGTGCCTTTTGCTTGCAGTAGGGCTTCTTTCAGAACAGCTGTTTCTCCTCTGATCCCCCCTGAATGTATCCTAGGATAAATATCCCAAGGACAGTGTCTCTTAGCATGAATGACACAAGCCCTTTAACTCTTGGCTCCTTACAACTTCATCTCATCCAAGTGGTTCCCAGTGGAGCTCACTCTGAACTTGCTGCAGACATGACAAACATCTGTTAAAGCAAAGTGGGCAGCTTCTCCAGTTTAACTGAATGCAAGCTCAGACAGTGCTGCCCGAAGACCTGGCCACCCCAAGCTGTCTTGGAGTTAGGTGACATGGTCGCAATTTTTTTGTACCTCTGTTATGCTTGTAACAAGGAGGTCTTATCCCTGGCCTGGATGGAAAGAGCAGAAGTATACAGTTTACAGTAATAAGACACAGACAAGTGACACTTTTACTTTTCTCATGACCCATTGGAATTGAACATATTTGAATTTACAGAGGAAGATACAGTCTCTAATGTCCTAAAAAGTCCGTAAGTGAGGAATAAAACCTTGCTAAATAGACACCAGTGAGGCTCCCTACCCCATGAATGCCTGGGATTTAGGCTGGAAGTTGTAGAGTAGGCCGTCTTCTGATCATACTTTGAATGAAGCGTTTAGGGATGTAAAGAGAACATACGAGGTTGCATATATTTCCCATTCATAATAGTAACAGAAAGAAGGAGTGTCCACGTGGTGTACAGGAACAGATTCTGAACAGAAAGACTTCCACAGTCGGAGTGCCTACTGGCTGGGTGCACCCTGGGCTTACATGCAAGAGGTCACAAAAGTCTGGTGGGTGACCCCAGGTTCCATTACTCTATTGCTACTTTGAGCAGAAAGCATATTTGTAAAATAGTGATTTAATCAATGGTCAGGGTCAGAGCGAATGCATATGGATGCTGTGAGTATAATGGTTCAAGTCAGGACTGTTGGATTCCTCTGTGGGCAGCTCCTCTCTTATCTCTGCCTCCTCTTGTTTTGCTGCTGCCTCAGAGCCATGCAGCTGAACTTCTCATTATACCTTGCTCTGGACTATTTTGTCTCTTTTGGAATTAGGAGTCCCAGAAGGAAACTGACTGGATTTTGCTTCCCATTTCTCAGCAACATCCATGTGAGTTTGGAGAAGGGGTTCACCTAGACAATTCTTATCTCACTCATTTGTGTCTCAGGGAAGAAAAGGTACAGCTGACAGCCTGCCCCCAACCAGTTCATCAAAGAGAAGGTCCTCTGCCTGGCAGGGGTGGAGCTGCAGGTGGCTCTGGGTACAAGCAAGGAGCGGGGCTCTGTAAACCTTGTGCTCAGGAATAGCTCTGGGGAGGCTTAAATCAATGTGCTCCTGCAGCTACAGCAGAGAGGATTTGTGGTGCCATGGATTAGGTTTTCTGTTAGCTGGGATGATCTGGATGCTTTTTGCATTATTCTCTCACCAGCTTTGGGAATAATAGTCTGAAAATGGTTGTGAGCTATTCAGCAGGAATTGTCTGTGCAGTGCATTTGCCCTTAAGGCTGTAACTTGAAGCTGCTCTTACAAGATAGCACAGAGGTAGCTGCTGAAGATACAAAAAGCAAATACCTGGTTTTGTCCTCATCCTTTTCTAGGTCCAGTTTTGAAATGTGTGTTTGGGTTCTGCTAATAGTCACTAAGTGGACTGGTAAAATAATATGTTCTGATTTAATATGTCTAAAATGAAATCTGAAAGGAGTTGAGAGAAGGTGAAATTGTAGAAAGGAGTGGCTTCCTAATCTAAATTCCATAGGTTTAAGTCAATATTTTTGTTTATTGATACTGAAAGCATTGATTTCATGAGAACATAATGTAAATGATGTTACAGTTTGGTAATGATCATCATGCCTGGCCTACATCTAAATTAGAACACTGTCACTCTGCATGTTGCAAGAAGAAAGAAAAAGCACAGAATTACTTGTAACACCTCCTGTCATATCTTGACAGTGTTTTTACCCTCTTAAGGTTACCTTGTCCAAAACCAATGCTCTAATCTTCAGTTACCCAGAGTTATATTTTGACCTTTATAAACGCCATTTTGCTGTAGATTTTCTGCAGCTTCTTTAATCATTTGGCTACAAGACTTTCTTTGCTAATAGAAGAACTCCAGCTGTATTAGGTCTATCCATCTTAGACAAATATGAGTGAAAATGTCCCTCACATCCAGTGAACATTTCAGGTTTCACTGAGAAGAGAATACTTCTGGGCTGCTCCTGATGCCCTTGAGTACAATTTTTCTCATTTTTCTTAATTCTCTGTGATATGGTTTCTAGGAAGAGACACTGGGAAAAATACGAAAGGTGGGGGAGAGAAAGGAGGGGAAGGACAGCAAAGAAACAAAGAAAGCAAAGGCACAGTTAAAAAAACAAAATAACATGTAATAAAAGCACTGACGAAGTGGGAAGGTATAAGGGGGAGAGGAGTCAGAATAAAGGGACCCCCAAAAAGAAGAAATAATTATGACTTGTGCAGAAAAGTGGAACTTATTGGCAGCTAACAGGTATATTTGAAATATCAAAGACCCTCTTATATTTCACAGTCCTTTCTGTCCATGAAAAACATGACTGGAGGAGAGCACTCTGCCAGAACCCGATGAAAGACCTGAAAAGTTGTGATTGTGCATGTGTATGTTACATGGTTGCTGATCTCAGGCAATGACATTTATCTTTATGAATTCACTGAGTTCTCGAGGTGAGAGAAATCAGAAAACATATCAGTGGCATCCTCTTGGCTCTGCTCAGCGTGAAACAAAATGTCAATGTCATCGTAAAGTTGAGCTTTCATGTGTAGTATATGCCTAATATTGTTTTTATGATGAATTATGGTCTATAAATTGCAAACTCTTTCAAAGACTAAAAAATGAATATAATGAGTATTACTCATACACCAATAAAAGTGTTTGCAAAAGACTAATCCAATATTAAAAGATAAGTTTTCATGCGTAAATGGTTTTCGAATGCTGCGAATTGTTGTAAAAGGGTGAGTTTTTCAGATGTTGCCATGAAGTGAATCGTAACTTTATCAAATCAGGAGGTCTGCTTTGTACTATACACCAAGAGGATCCTCTGAGTTCATATTCTGCATAGAAGCTGTATTAAATAAGCTGGCTTGCTTCAAAAAAGACATTAAGTGTCAGAATGGTGATTTTTTCTTCATTGTTGACCAGAGAGAAGTCATCTGTGCAGGAGAGAGTAGGATATCGTTATCGTATAAGGAGAGCTTGGGGTGGAAGGAGAGTCTGATCAGCCTCTGTTTCTGTCAAAAAATAGCAGATTTAGAGAAGAGGTCAGTTTAAATTAGAAGAAAGTGTGCCAAAGTCCCGTGGATGTCAAGACTTGCATGTTAAACACATTTCAATGCTAAACTTGAATTCCATGTTTATAGACTCTGAAGGGCATAAACTAATCTGCACATTGCTCTGACACAGTGCTTAACTGGAGGGCTTGGGAACACACAGATGCTGCAGCCAGGGAGGATGGAGGACTACCTTTTTAAATTGTTATTATTTTCAAAAAGACACTGAACTACTAGACTAGAAATATAAGTTGAGAAGTGTTATTTTCTGAACTAAAAACTCTGGAAACTATGAGAGGACTCAAAGCAGAGGCACGCTGCCTGAAAGCATGTGGAAGTGAGTAAATGACTATTTGCACCAGTTTAGTGTATAATGAGGTTAATTTGTAACTTGAACTGTATTGCTGTGTACCTTGCTGCTATACATGTGCTGACGTGCAGCTACAGAAAGCAAGTACATTTATGTGGGAATAATTAGAACAGGTACAAGTATATATGACCTGTGCAGACATTCTTGGCAAAACCTGTTTGTCCTAGGAGTATGTACCTGCTGGTAGAATGCAGCTCTGTTTTCAATTAGCCCAACTTTTCACTGCTTTTTAGTAACAAAGAAATATTATCTTTATGTGAGACTATACTATGAATTAAATATACGGCTAAGATGTCACACACACTGAGGGAAAATTATTGTCAGAGCAAATGAGCATTTGGATGATACAATGATAAGAATAATGTAATTAAATTCATTTTCCTACCACTGATTTTATCACCCCATTTTCCACACTGTTCCTTCTGGCCATATGCTTTGTTTCCAATCAGATCTACTCATTAGGAAACAGTGACTAACATTTGTTATAGACAGCGCTGAAGAGCAGGGTCCCAGGATTGTTGGGATAAGGTTTAATTCATCTGAAGAAGGAGGAACACAGTAAGAAAGAAGAGAGAGAGCAGCTTATATAAAATGGAAAAGGCCGTGAACACAGCTGGGTAAAGAACTGGGGGTAAGGAGACGGTTAATCAAAAGGGTTTGGAAAAAAATTAAAGGAAGGGAAAATGAAAAAGACACAAACAAGGATGAAAGGGAAAGAAGGAAAAGGATAGGAAGGGGGAGAATGAAAACGAGCCTGTTAATGTTAGCTGGAGATAAAAGGGGAGAGGGAGGATAAGGCATAAACTGAGACAGAATTTAATTATGCATACTTTTCATTAAATGGCCATCTAGCCTCGAGCCCCATGGGCCAAGCATCGGTTAAAGTTCTATTGGTGGAATGAGCATGTCGCGTGTCACAGTTAAATATTTAGCAACTGTGGTATACTGCAAAGAGGGCATGGTTTTCAGAGATGAACTGGGCAGGATGCAGTGTTCTGGAGCCATGCATTTAGGTATTCTGCTCATCAGAGCCCAATGGCCTCTGGTTAGGGGTTGAGCTGCAGCCTCACAGGGACATGGTTGGTGAGAGCACCTGAATTTTCGCTGAAGCTTGAGATACCTGTTCAGTCATAGTCCTTTGCCGAACTGTCTTGACAGCTGCAGCCCTCCCACCATGCCTCCTTCACTTCCTTCCAAGAAAGATGTTAAGAGGAGAACCGATGAAACATTCTCTAGTCAGAACCAAGCTGTTTTATTTAGGAGTTTATTTAGGTATTATTGTGTGGCCTATTTACGTAATCAGAGGAGGAGGAGAAAAGTTAGGATTAAGGTTTTTGCTATTTGGAATTGTTAGGTTTGGGGTCTTGCTCTTATGTATACTTAATCTGTTCAAGTGTGGAGGTCTTTTTAATGGTTGTATTTATAAAATTTTTTGAGTCTGGTAAATCCTGAGCACCACAGCTGATGCCTTTAGCTACATCCTTGGGTGTAGACATCATCTTTCTGCTATGGAGGTGGCCTGCTGACATTCGAAAGGAGCTCCATGCATTCCTGAAAGAATAGCTGGTTGGGGTGGGAACCACTGCCATGCCAAGAAGACTGACCTCTTCAAGTGAGGCCTTTTCTGGGAGCAAACCTCAAAAGAGCCTCGATGGGATGCATCTTCATTTTGTCCTAAATATTTTCAGGTTAGAAACTAAGAATAGTTCATTTTCTCCTGTTCTGCTCTCTCAGAGCAGTTGTCAAAAATGTTAAGAGTGCTCTAGAGTCAAGATGACTCACAGTGTTGAACTACTCCTCATGGTAGAGATAATAAGATTTTACATTTTAAGGCCTGTTTTCCAGTTCAATTAGCATCAAGAGTCTTTGAATCTCTTTTTCTTCTAATGTCTTTGAAATTATTATAGAACATTAATTTTTGGATACTTTGTGGGGGATCTTGGTGTCTAGCACTACTGTGTAAATAATATGAGTGGGAATGTGCAATGAGTTTCATCTTTGCAGATGTGTATAAATTAAAACACAACTAAGCCAACAACTAGACAGCAAGCTCATGGCACACTCTGTCCTCTGGGACCCACAGCAACAAACTGTGTGCAATGTAATACCACTTGTGTCTACCCAAGCCTGCTTTAATTTGAAAAGAAAAGTGTGCAGAAGAAGGTGGTGGATGGCAATGGCTAGGACTCACGCAGCAGTATAAGAGGATGCACTTTATCAGGAGAATGGCAATTTAGACATAATACTAAGACTGATCTCCATCTTTTTATCCAAAGGGTCACTTCTTATAAGGCTATAGTAGCTTTCTTTAAGGCTGTGAGTCTATTGCTATATTAACTTCACTTTTTCATTAGCTTTCTTTCCCCTTTGCCCTGTCATCTCATTTTCTCTCTCTTTTCTTCACTTATTGTTGCAGTGGTTCTATGTCCTCTAAGAAAAGATTTCTGAAAACATCCCACTATTTTCTAAATGAGGCAACTCCATTTGGTGTATGACCCAAGTGCCACTGGGCCACTCCTGATGTTTTTAACACAATTCCAGATTCCTTTCCACTGAACCTCTTCTCAACACACTTGCACAGCCAAACTTTAAAGGGTCACCTTAATAGGAAATCCACATTCTGTTTATACACAGCTTGTACATTGCTACTCATTACATAGTGGGTTGCTCATGTTTTGGAACTAAGAGAAAACCACAACAAAAAGAAGGAACTTGGCTATTATCCTGAACATCAGGAGATACATAATGCTGTTTTTTTTTCTACACATTTGAGATGGTACTGTCATTTACCCAGGTCTTTGCTTCATTAGCATTCCCCTACATAGGTATGCTGTGCTCATGTACAGCATCCTTTCTTGGCATGCATCTCACCTATTTAATGAATATTTTGGAAAAATAAGTATATCACTGTGAGAAAAAAAATTATATTAACCACCAAAGAGATAGGTTGAGTTATTTCAGTTATTGGAAAAATAATTAGCAGTTGAATTTGGCCTTCTTTCCTCACTACAAAGAGGAAAAATAGCAAAAGAATAATGATCCTAGGGTATATAATACGTCAATTGGGTATCTGCATTAAGAAAGTTGCATCTAAACACTTTCATGGCTGTTGTTTCTATTTCGACAATCAGATCTGTGTACTGACCAAATAAATTTCACTTTCTTTTAAAATAACATAAAGAAAAGACAAGCAAACAGGACACAGAATGCTGACTTGTTCTTAGAGCCAAGTCTTATCTTTGAATTTAGGCACAACCTTTCAAGGGACTTCAAAGAAAAATTTTCACAGCCACCTAAAGAAACAGTTGGATTGAGCCACTAAAATGGAGTCTTCACACTTGGAATTTCTGTGTCTATCAGTATTTCGTACTGAGACATTTTGGAACCCAACCCCACTTTAGAGTAAGATGATACCTTAAAATCTAGTCTATCCAGTGATATTTTTTCTACTTTTTTTTTTCCCTAATGAATATTTCAGTATTCCAGGCAAAATGAAAAAAAAAAATTACCAGAGAGATGTAGGGAATTGTTTTTATGCTAGAAAATGATAAAAGTAGACATTTCAACAGTTTATTAATTTTCCCCCCAAAACAATGTCTGCTTCATAAACAGACTGTTTTTGAGCAAAAAGTGTTTTGGTGTTCAATTCTTTCCAGCAGCTTCCTTACTTGTAAAATTAGCATGGCTACAATGTGGTATTCTTAAGATCGTAAACACACATTATTCTTCTTCAGGTAGGAGAGGAGAAAATTATTCTTTCTACTTCAGTCATTACAGTAATGTTCAAAATGAGTCAGACATTTCAAATTCAGATTTCTGGGGATTTGTATTTGTTTTGTAGCAATTGGAAAACAAGTCTTTATAGACATACAGAAATCTCAATGTGACATAAGAGTTAAGAGCTGCCACTGAATCATATTGTATGGTGAGAGAAAATGGTAAAAAATGTTAAGTGGGGAAGAAAGAAATCGTTATTATGGAAAGACAATGCAAGGTGTCTTATTGCCCAAAATCTACAGCTAATGCTGTAAATACTGAGAAAAGCACATTCTATGTCTTGCCACCATTCTGTGGTAAGCAAACATGGAAGAAGAAATCATTGTCCATTCAGAGCCTTTAAGAGCTTGAATGAAAGTTTCTCTCTTTAATATGATTCAGAGAAGAATTAGTCTGTTCCGTTCACAGATACATTAAATAAATAAAAAGCTGGTTGAGTTTTACTATGTTACTTTTAAAATTATGCCTGTGTCATGAATGGAATAGAACATCAGAGATATTTTGTCATGTATTACTTTTTGTATAGGAGATGGATCATAGAATCATTAAGGTCAGAAAGGACTGGAATCATCCAGTCCAACCATCAGCCAATCCCCACCAAGCCCACTGACCATGTCCCTCAGTGCCACATCCACACGGTTCTTGAATACCTCTAGGGACAGTGACCCCACCACCACCTGGGCAGCCTGTGCCAGTGCCCAACCACTCTATCTGAGAAGAATTTTTTTTAAATTTCCAATCTGAACCTCCCCTGGCACAAATTAAGGGCATTCCCTCTCATCCTATCACTATGGAGATGCATCACTCTCTGTTCTTCTCCTAACTTCTTAGGATTCATGTAGCTGCTTCAAGCAGCTCCTTGCTTAACTGGCTTCTTCACCAGGCACCATGTGCAGAGTACAGGCAAGGCTGCTAACAGCCAAGAAAATGTGCAAGGGTTAGCCTCCGCTTCTATGTGTTAGGTAATAGTAAGGAAATTATCTTACTTAAAATTATTAAGAGTGATTCTGCCCTCACTGTGACCCAGCTTTCTCAAAAATGATGAGGAGGGAGTGAGGTGGGTGTGAGAAAAATTGTGGAGCTATGTCTCTATGGAAAATGCTCTGAACATAAGAAAGATATTTTGCATTCCCAGGTTCTGCAAATCCCCCCTTCAATATCAATTAGAAATGCAACTTCTTGTATACTTTTTAATAGGATGTTGTTTGTAAGCAAAGAAAAATAAATGCTTCTGGTGCATAATGAATGCCAGCTATCTGATCCATTGGTGGATCTTTTTGGCAGCTGAATGTGGCTTTAACTCGACTGCTTCATGTTTCTTTGCTGACTCAGATCTGAAGCATGCCAAATTTCAGTAACAGGCAGCCAAATAATTTATCTGATCATTCCATTCTTTTCAAATTTAGAAAAACATCCTCATGTCTGTATAGTGGCAATCTGCTCAGAAAGTGGAAACAATGAACTTAGATAGAAGTTCTTTAGTCAAAACAGGAAAGTAATAACAAACAAAATAAATGCACAGAGCAGTTGCTTTGCAAAATTGATGTAACTGTACATATTCAAAATTGTACACAACTTTTATATAGTAAATCATTTAGCAAGTTCTTTCATTTACTACACCCAGCCTCCTACCCAAGTCTCTCCTTGTTCTCAGATAAGCTTTCAAGAATAATAAATACCCCCTTAAGGGGATATGCTTTAAAGCAAATAACTACTGCCAAATAATTTATCACATGTAACCACTGGTCTCCATCCTTAATTACTAGCATTTCATTCTACTGCTTGTTTAACAGAAGTTAAGCCTAATGCCTATTCTCTGTATATTTTTTTTTTCAAGAGCTTCTTTTCATCATGTATTCAGAGTTTGAACTAGGCTGTCCCTTTTTTGTGAAGAAAGGCATTTCTGTGGGACTTTGCCTATGGGACCCTGTAGCAGAGAGAATCCTATTTAATTCTTGGCATGAAACATATAAAAGAAGTCCTTGTTTGATTCAGATTCAATAAACAATAGTTGGTACTTATTTGCATAGGGTAAGCTCTTTGCTTAACTTCTGGGTAGTTCGTTTTTTTGCCTGCTGTTCAACATTTATTGCACGATCTTGTTTATTTCTTTAATTTATTTAATGCAGCAAGATCTGGATGCTCGGGTTTTTTGTTGTTGTTTTTTTATGTTTTTTTTTTTTTCCAGGAACTGAAACAGTTAGAATGAATAGTCTGTCTCTTTGCGGTTTCATTGAACTTACTTTCAAGGTCATAACAATTTACTAGGGTATGACTGACTGTAAGAAACAAGTTACCAAGAATTTATTCCACTTTGAAAATGGCTTGTCTTTAGAAAATGGGGAGGAAAAGAACAATGCATTTTCACTGTGTTAATGGGAATCTAGTTTATTTCACTAAGGTCACTGAATGTTGCTTTCATCAAACAGATGCAATTCATTTGACAGAGGAAACTTGCTTTAGTGAGTGTCTTCCAGCTATTGCTATTTGTTAGGAAGGAACTTTTAAATAGAGCTGATAGTATTATAAATCAGCTTTGGTTACACCGAATCATGAGATATCTTCCCCTGCTTGAAGTTAACTCTCTTAAAGTCAAATGCATTTTCAGAGTCAAGGTAAGAAAATGAACAAGTGTGATCCTGAGTATTTCTGTTATATATAGTTTTAGACAGTGTTAACAGCTCTTTAAAACCAACATACAATGCTGAGAGCTGGACTTCATAATGATGTGAGCAATGTACATGGCTTAAGTTTGATATAGTACCCCGTGACAGATATATAGGATTTGGAGCATCTAGAGAAGGCTTTGACTGCAAGCTCTTTTGGGTGAGAAGCAGTAGGAAGGAACATCCCTTCTGCTGTTCCCTAGGCTTCTTGCATCTTGTCTTAATGTAACAGAGACAGCATCGTATTCAGGGAGACAGTGCTTGATCTCAGCAGTAGACAGCCACAGAACGAGAACTGCAGCAACAAGAGGAATCTCCAAGGCTCAAGGGTTCTGCTACCTCTGATCACTTTTCAGTGATCTAAATGTGCAATCTAGCTTACATAATTAGAAGTGCATACTTTTCAGGATTGCAGAAGGACTGTTGATTACCATTGTGTTGCTACTGCAGACCTGGGCTCCACAATGCCCTGGGTAATGTACCCGTGAAGGTGTTCTGCACAGTCCATATACAAATTCATATTTTCACAAGTGCAAAGACTAAACTGCCAAGATCACACTACTTCCATCTTTTAAAAGGACAAGGTAGAAAACTTCTCTGCAGTGTGGAGGTGTAACGTAGACCGCTTTCTGAGTGGCTTGCTCTGGAATGTTGCCTGGTCTCTATGGTGGAGCTCTGAAGGATGAGAACACCTCTCAATTTTTCCTCTGTAGCTGCAAGATCTGTAATCAGATAATGTTTTTGTGAATCAAGACCAGACTAATTCACTCAAAGTATGTTATAAGATAAAGCTACTTGAAAATTAGTTATGCCATAACAAATGTGCTTTATATTCAAAGTAGAAAGAGTAGGACTGTGCTTCAAGTGCTAGTTAAGTTATTGGATTGTTTCTCCAAATGTAGATATTTCAAAAAAATAAAGCAGTTTTGTTACTTTTTAAGGAAAACCATTCTGGCAATTTTTTTTTCATATAAATATAGAAAAAACAGTAGATGTGCAAAAGAATGTATTAGAATTGAAGCAGTAGTATGTTTCAGTACCTACAGATAGAGGAAATAATTTTCTTTCCATTTGTTTGTTTCTCTTACTCTACCTTTCCTTAAATAGCTTCAGATTATTCTGGAAACAGTTATTCCATATTTCCTCACCTGTTCTCAACAGCTTATCCTGTAACAAATGTAGGTTTCTGCAGCTGTAATGATTAAATGAATTTATTGGCTGTGCTCACAATGAGTCCAGTATCTGTCTCCTCTTTATCACAATTTACATACTGCAGTTATTAATTTCAGAAATCATTAAAGTACATTCCCAAGTAAAAGATGAATAATGTGTAACAAATTGGATTGAAGCATTCCACAAAATTGCAAGAAAAGTATGAATTGTGTTTTGTTTTGTTTTCTTAGGCTGTAGGGAAGGCATTATCCAGGAAATCATAAGAAATAGAGACAATATAACCCAGATTTATTCCTAGCAGAAGACTATGTTAGGAAATTACAAGATAATCAAATCTCCACTATAAACGAATAGGGCATTCTATGCACATTTATCTAAAGATCCAAAATGCAATATTGACAGCATAAGGTTTTACTGGAAAATGAAAGCAATCCTCTAGACGACTAGAAGAATTCAATTCTAACTGCTAAGAAACAGTGGAAGTTTTACTTAGAGAGAAAGCACCAGTGAAAAATTATGATTAGCTGTTTCCAAATGTAAGTATTAAAAGATAAAATAAATGCAGAATGCAAAAGAAAGTAGTGTAGTAGTAGTAGAAGGTTCTCTTGGATTTCTTGAATGACTTATTGTCCAATTTTAAAACACAGAGAGAAATTATTAGAAAATTGGTATTCAGTATTGCCTACCTTTGTTGTTTATTGCTTACTTTTATAGCTACTTCCTCTACTTCCTTAAGTAGAGGAATTTATAGCCTTCTAGCATTTATAGATTTAGCTTTTTCCATTACTCATTCTTTAGAGACTCAGAAAATCCAAAAGGCATTGTGTGTGGTCATGCATTCTGAGCATTGTATCAGGCACATTCACATAAAATGTTATATGAAGTGGTACCTTGAGATCGCACCTTCTTGGACTACGGACAGAGCATGTTTGTATCCCATACAGGTGCCTAACACAGCCTTTTAAGCTCTTGTCCATTGATTGCCCAGGAAGTAACTGTCTGGCAACCTTGGCTATTTATTTGGCAGCTTCAATTGCACATTGCTCTGTTGAACTTCAGTGCCCACAGTAATGGTGTAGGAAAAATATAGTCTTTCATTACTCCAAGGGAGTCTTGTTCCCAGTGTACCAGGACTGCAGCTCAGATAGCTGCTTCTGATGGTGCAATCAGAAATCAGCATCTTCAGCAGGGGATAGAGTGTTTATGGTCGATGATCCCGTTGTTAATTGATCCAAGCTCAAGTTTGCTGACTTTCAGGCGTACACAGATCATGTCCACTTATCCTGACTTTCACCCTGTAGTGGTTGTGGGATTTCTGGAGGCAAGATTTTGAGGAAAATTTCTTAGAACTGATGTTTATTGACATTTTCTGTGAAATAGCACGCAAACCAAGTTTAATAGACACATTTTTGTAGATTTTGAATTAAAATAAGATACCACGCTTAAAAATGCAGTCTGATGCAGTCTGATGTTTGTTATCCTATCCCATCAAGCAAAGTCATATCTGTTACATATGCATATTCAAATTCAGGGTTGTGGGCCCAATGTTCTGTCCAGAATCCTGCCATGTTCACTGGTTTTCAACCACCCACGAAGGCAGTGTGCTGAGAGCTGAGTTGATTTGTACTCACTTGTTATCAAAGCAAAGCTTTCAGTGAGCCATATTATCCTCTGTTTGGAGTCCATAGGAGTTGTGTGGAACCACATGGAACAGTATTTAATCTAAATATAAAGTATTTGGTAATGTAATACCAATGGCACATAAATTAATCTAAGTGTTTGCATTACTTGAGACATATAATGCAACATTTACTTTCAGTATGTCTTTAAATTGGTTTTCTTCCAACTGAATTTTTAATGGTAGTGATAGATAAACATAAGCAAAATGTTCTTTTTTTCTTTATGGTTTTCTGTTTAATTTACAGGAGTACAACTACTGTTGTCAATTGTATGTTTATATAAATAAATAGTTTAATAAGATGACTGTATTTTTAACAGATTTGCTTGCTTGCTTTCTTCATCTCTATGGGGATCAAGTCCTTTTGCCCTTACTAGCTACTCTATGAAGGTGTTACCATTTCACTTCCTCCTCAAGGGATCCACTAATAAGTTGTAAACTTAGAAGATTTTAAAAAAATGATTTGTATATATTTTTTGTATCCTTCACAAGCAAACTTTCACATTATCACTATTTGTATTACACAGAATTCTATGTAAATGTCTAAAAAAATACGGGAAAGGAAAGAAGAAAGAGGTTGATACTGCACAAGGTGGATCTAAAGCCATCTATGTATAATACACCATAGAATCGTAGAATGGCCTGGGTTGGAAGGGACCTCAGAGCCCACCCAGTCTCACCCCCTGCTGTGGGCGGTGCGGCTCCCACCAGCTCAGCTGCCCAGGGCCCCATCCAACCTGGCCTTGAGCACTTCCAGGGATGAGGCACCCGCAGCTTCTCTGGGCAGCCTGTGCCAGCACCTCACCACTCTCCGAGTGAAAATTTTCCCCCGACATCTAATCTAAAAACATTTCAAAAGGAGCTAAATTTCGTTTGAACAAAAGAAAGGTTAAATAATGACTCTCTCAAAGAACAAAACTGTGTATGTTTGCTTTTAAAAGCTAATACTTTCATTACTTCCCTACTCAAATCAGTAGTCAAGTCAACATAAGGCAATAATTAAATTTGCCAAATGATCAGTCTATCAGTATATTTGTAATGAATTACATTTAATAATCATGTAATGCCTTTCTGAAAACATTGAAATTCCTTATTTTGGTACCTTACCGCTAGTAAGATAATGTAACACAGAAAACTTTTCTACACTTTTTTCTTCTGAATTTATAGGAACTGTGCCTATTTCAAATTTTTACCTGTGCAAAAAAAATGTCTAAAATTATTGAATTTAATATTACTTATTGGCTATACATTATAATTTTCATATAACTTTAAGAATCTTAATTTTCATACTAATTGGTGTTGAATGGTCTAAAGAGGCATTCACACCATCTATTTCATGCAGCATGGGGCATGTTGAGTAGAGCAGTTGAGCCTATATATGTTAGGCATATCAACAGACAGCGATTCAGGTCACTTGCAGCTAAAAATGTACAGTGTGAAACTCTTGCTGGAGGTTTTAAAAATATTCAGTCTTATGCTGTAAATTAGTTTGCTTTCAAAGGGCCTTTTCCTTCACCAGCACTCAGTTCACAGTTAGGAAGGAATTGCCTCTACTTCCACAGGTGCAGGTGGCAACACCGAAAACACAGGTGTGTGAATGGCTAAAGCCAATCTCCATGGCTTGTGTGGGCCTGAAAATACTGGCTGTGCTATGAGATATGAAGCCCTTGTCTCAATTGTATTATCAAATCAAATGTTATTTGAATGTCATCTGAGGGCAAATTCAAGTGCTTCACTTATATTCAGATACTACAGAATCAGAGAATCACAGGGGTTGGAAGGGACCTCAAGAGATCATTGAGTCCAAGCCCTCTGCTAAAGCAGGTACCCTACAATAGGTCAGATATGGTAGGCGTTCAGCCAGGTCTTGAATATCTCCACAGAAGAAGACTCCACAACCTCTCTGGGCAGCTTGTTCCAGTGCTCCGTCACCCTTACCATAAATAAGTTGTTCTGCATGTTTGTACGGAACTTCCTGTGTTCAAGTTTTAGGCCATTACTC
Organism: Numida meleagris; assembly: GCF_002078875.1. Lineage (NCBI taxonomy): Eukaryota > Metazoa > Chordata > Aves > Galliformes > Numididae > Numida > Numida meleagris. The sequence continues at coordinate 97,972,796 of NC_034410.1, forward strand.
TTTGTCCTATCATTCCACACCACCAAGGAGAGCCCGGCCTCATCCATTTGCTGCCCACCTTCCTTTAAATATTTATAAACATTTATCAGATCCCCTCTCAATCTTCTTTTCCCCAGGCTGAACAGACCCAGGTTACTCAGGCTTTCCTCATATAGGAGATGCTCCAGGTCCTTTATCATCTTTGTGGCCCACCGCTGGACTCCTTCTAGGGGATCTCTGTCTTCTTTGAACTGAGAAGCCCAGAACTGGACACAGTAGTCTTAATGTGGCCTCACCAGGGCAGAGCAGAGTGGGAGGATCACCTCCCTCAACATGCTGGCCACGCTCTTGTTAATGCACCCCAGGATACCTTTGGCCTTCTTGGCCACAAGGGCACACTCCTGGCTCATGGCCAACTTGTTGTCCACTGGAACCCCCAGGTCCTTCTCCACAGAGCTCCTCTGCAGCAGGTCATCCCCTAACCTGTACTGATGCATGCATATTACATGTTCAACATTTTTTACATTTTTTGGTTTTGTTTCTGGTTTGGTAATTCTTGTAAGATCATCCGAAAACAGATAATCTATAACTTGATAGAATCTCAGCCTAAGTTTCTATCGAACCTCCATGAGAAAACATAGCTATTTAAAGATAGTGTAGGCTAGTACTAAGAAACACTGATCTTAGTAGAGATCCCTCTTGCATGCTAAGGCCCTTGAAATATCAACATTTTCTTTCCATCTATTCAATGTTCCTTCTTATTTTATTTTATTTTATTTTATTTTATTTTATTTTATTTTATTTTATTTTATTTTATTTTATTTTATTTTATTTTTTTACCTCTCCTATATTTGAAAAGATTGTGACACAATAATCTATCATACCTAAGTTTGCCTACAGGTTTGTGAAAATCCAAATATGTTAAATCTGCTGTCTTCCTTTTCTATCTATACAACAGTTATTTCATTAAGCACTATGATTTGTCTGGGACAATTTACCTTTCACAAAACCACCTATGATTCATGCTTATTAAACTGTTCTCTTCCAACCTGAACAAATATTTAAGATAGCCAAAAAAAGCTTCTCAAAAGTTCTGCTGCTATTGGCTCAGGCTTTGACACACTTAAACAGCCTGCAAAGTATCTGCTTTCACTAATTTGTAGTTGGGATTTTTCAGACTAAGTTATTATTAAGACTGCCTATAAAGGTGGCAGGAACTTTTGCAAGGATATTTTTCTTAATATTTAATATGATGTTAATCACCACAACTTCTGAAAATGATCTATTTATAATCTAGGTAATTTTTCATTCTTTTCATCTGGTAAGACATTTGTAAGCGCTTATTCATGATACTTTAAAGGTCTGGGTATCTAAGATGTATTATTTTTTGTTCACAAAGACAAGGCATTAGAGATACTTTTCTACTCATCTATGGAGGTGAAAGAGAAGCTGTAAAGGCCTGGGAAGAGGAGCTGTAATAAACTATTTGAAATGATTCAAAGAGTATTTATTTTACCATCTCCCTTGATGAGTACAAAATGCACTGCTTTTAAAACTACATTCATTTTACCATGAATATCCTAAGCAGACTTCTTTTTTTAAAGCTGCTGTTCCTTTGTTTTGTTGGAGTTTTGTTATTATGATTATTATTTTACTTGTCACATTCTTTTCATATGCTTTTTCCAAGTAAGTGAAAGGCTGGTAGTGCTTGTGGAATCAGTGCAAGACTTTTGTCACTATTGTTCTTTAGGCCTTTTTATACAGTGTTTGCTTCTTCCCCTTTTGCACTTAGTAAATTAAGGTCGGCTATTGAGTGCAGGCAGCTTTATGTAAGCTGTGTGAGAATAACTGGAAAGTGAGCCAGCATATGCTAGCCTCCAAGACAATGAAAATTAATGGTTTATGAAAGAAAGCAGTAATGTCAGAAGAATGAATCAGAGAATCAAGAGAACAAAAACAAAGAGAAGGAAGGCGAGGTGACCACAGTACAAATGGAATCTTAAGGATATGAATTAATTTTTGTTTGTCCCAACATGCCGTACTGTTCCAGTGATGAATTTGCCAAAAATCTGGAGTTGTCTCCAAGACCCTGGGAAGCATCTCTAATTTGTGCACTGAAACATAAAAGAGCCAGTCACTGGCACATATAAAGACTGGAGGCTTCCACTTGAAGTGAGTTTCTCATATTTATGAATACATCTTCTAAAAAAACAAAATTCACTCCATTAATTTCCTTGTCAACATCCCTCAGTAATTCACTGAATTTAACAAGGAAATCCAACAGCACATCCTGCTTCTTCCTCCCCCAGCATTCTCAGGGCATTTTTTTCTTGTGCAACTTATTACTATAGAAACAATCTTTCTAAAGGTATTTCAGTTTCAGAAAGCAATGCTATATTGAAGCCATTCTGCTTATGAAACATTTTGTTTCTTATTGAGAATGTCTCAGGTGAAATACTCCATGACAATAAACGTTGTCAAGAAACAATTTCTACAAATACTAATGAAATGAACACTTATGGCTATGGCAATATTATCAGGGTTTCCACCATCACACCAATGAAGGTCATGTAAACTTTCATATTACCCATTTCATGTTTCATCTACTTCTATGAGTATGTGTGTGTCAATTTGATATAGTAGAGAATTACATGCTTGGAAAGATTCATGTCGTATATTTGCTTTTGGAGTGATCATCCACCACCTTAAAAGGAGGTAGAGGTTTTACCTCAAAATTCCCACATAGCTGAGTTGTGAGAAAACTCCCTTAGAATTAAAAATCCAGTTTCCTCTCAGATTTTATCCGGAGCGAGATTTTTTTCATAGGAAGAGATAGAATCATAGAATCACAGAGTCATTAATATTGGAGAAGACCTCTAAGATCATCTCATCCAACCATAATACCATCCCCACCATGCCCACTAACCATGTCCTTCAGTGCCACATCCACACATTTCTTGAACACCTCCGGGGACGGTGACTCTACCACCTCCCTGGGCAGCCTGTGCCAATGCCTCACCACTGTGAGAAGAAATTTTTCCTAGAATCCAACCTCTCCTGTCACAACTTGCGGCCATTCCCTCTCATGCTATCACTGTAACCTGGGAGAAGATGCCAACCCCCATCTCACCTCTACTTCCTTTCCGGCAGACCTTTCTTTCAGTCTCCCCTGAGCCTCCTCTTCTCCAGACTGAACAATCCCAGTTCCCTCTGCCATTCCCCATCAGACTTGTGCTCCACACCCCTCGTAGCTTGTTGCCCTTTTCTGGACATGCTCCAGAGCCTCAGTGTCTTTCTTGTTGTGAGGGGCCCAAAACTGAACACAGTAGTGAGGTGTGGCCTCACCAGAGCTGAGTACAGGGAGACAGTCACCTCCCTGCTCCTGCTGACTGCATTATTTCTGATGCTGCTGGCCTTCTCGACCACCTGGGCACACTGCTGGCTCTTGTTCAGCTGGCTGTAAACTGGATCTCCTCTTACAGGTCATTTTCAAGTTTTACTGGTTTCCAAGTGCCTCTTAGCCTTCATCTCTCTTTCATTCCACATCCATACCTCTACATTCCTGCTTGACTTCCCTCTTCAACTCATCTCTACCTGTTCCTTACCTGTTTTGTCACAGCAACACTTGGCTGTCTGCACATTCACTTTCTTCTTCACTTACCACCACCATATTAGGTTTCAGGCAGCAGCAGGCAGCCCATTCCTCAGCTTAATTGAAGGTCACTCTTGAACCTCAAAGGAAAAGTGTGTGTTAGGGATTTTGGGACACTAGCAGTGCTTGGAACACTGAGAGCAATTCCTCCAAATCCAGAAAGAATGTTTTTCTCATTAGATATAACAAATTCAAGATAAAACTTGTGGAGCAGGAAAAAAAAACATAACCAAATATATATACTTTTTGCTACTTGAAACAAAAAAGAGTCACCAGGAAAGCTGTGATTCTGTTCTCATGATTTAAACTTAGTTTTGCAACAGTGGCTCAAACCTCTATGCCAAGTATGATGTTCCAAGAATTAAGGAGGAAGGAAAAAGTTCTCTCTGAAAGGCATCTGAGAAATAAAAGATTCACAATCTTCTGTTTAAAATCATCCAGCTAGATCAATTGTAAGTGTCATACATTTGGACAGACGTGCTTTAGTGCCACAAGTCCCCCTGAATCGCCTCTCCCAGCAGCACATCCAGGTCTGCCTGCATCAGCCTGAGAGCAGCCCAGCGTGGCTGGGCCTTGCCCCAGCTGACATGTTCATGCTGCAGCTGCACAGGGAGAGGAAATTCTGCCTGGAACAGAAATTGCAAAAAAGAATCATGTCCAGCACAGAGCATCACAAGCAACAAATTAAGAGATGCTTACAGATAAAACATCTGTGAGCCAAAGAGAAGAAATTGTAATAATCACTCATTACTCCTCATGCCTATGAGAAGTACTGTGTGCTGTGAAAAAGCTTAGCATGAGTATGGTATATAAGTACACGGCAGCAAGCCTGTCATTTGGAAGGTGGGAGGGAAATAGTTTACCCTCTTCTCCACCCCTATCCTTCATTTGAGTTTCTCCTTGTAAATTCATGTCAATAGCCATCAAAAGCACAACAAAGATCAGCTTTCAGTGCCTCAGCACCCACTGGATTTTAAACAGCAGAATCCTCTAAGCATCACACAGTTCTATCAGAGTGCTTTGTTGAAATGTGGGCTCTGCTTTTGTGATGCTCAAAAGCAAACGCTGCTCTGCTGGTGTGTACACGGTTTACAAGATGCGGATGTTCCACTGGGCATGGCAGTCCTTGGAAAGAAGGAGCCTTGCACATATACGCTAACGCTCAGCACAGCCCTGTATGCTCAGGTAGGGACTGGTTATACATGTGAAAGCAGAAGCTGTGTGGAGTGGTTCTCACTGAAGCAGCTGCCACTAACCTGCACTCCACGCGCAGAGCTAGAGGTGATAACTCAGGATGACTGCCTCCACTGCCGCAAAGTTTCATTTGTTTTCACCCTGTGAAAAGATGTCTACGAGGCGGATTAAAGGAAAAAGACAACAATTGGAAGTTCCAGAAATAGTTTTTATAATAATTGATAACAAAAAAATGTTCCATCCTGTTATCTGAGCAAAGTTTCAATTGCTGAAGAGTGTACAAGCTGTCTGCAAAAGGTCCAACATTCTCATCTGGAAAAACTTTCAGATTTTATTCCTTTATTTGGCTTGAAACAGCACTTTTTTGCTTTTGTTAAATCTTTAACTGAGGTCTGGGCCACAGCATAAGTAAAAGGCAACATGCTGGCTAGAGGCCATCGTTTTACATTTTAGAAGGATTTGGAGTGAAAACAGATGAAAGCTGTGGGGGCCCTGGTCAGATGGCAGTGTAAGGATCCACAGGAGCCAGAAGGAAGAGAGTCCAGCATATTTGAATCCTCAGTCAGAAGACATCAATGAGCAGCTGAAATTGGGGATGATGCAAGGAAAAATTAAAAAAAAAAAAAAAAAAGTATTCCTTGAGGTATTGCTTCAGCTCTTGGAATAGTAAATAATGGAAAAATACCATCAAGAGGAGATCTTCCTAATTCTGGGAAGTGTTCGCATTAACCACAGTCACACCAATGATATTTTCATAAAGAACAGAAGCCACAGAGGCGCAGAAAATGAGAGAACAAACAAGATGTGGAAAACTAGAAAAGAGCAGATATGTAACTAAGGAATTGTGTAGAAATCTAATATATGCTCAGCACAAAATGAGAATTAAAGAAGCCTTTGAGGAAGAAGCAGATTGTCATATGCTGAGTGAGGTGACCCATCGAAGCAGAGGGAGAATTTTGTTTGAGAAACAAAGAATTTTGTTTTTCTGTTAGAGAAGATACAGCTTGAGGTTCTTGTTTTTGTGGAAGCTCATAAGCCAGTTAACTCCAGACTTGAAACCTCTGAAGCTTCCCAGTCTCATGTTTAGGAGCAAAGGAACATGTTTGCTTCACTGCAAAATCTCTGAGAGATGCAGCCAATGCAGGAAACACTTGCAAGGAACACAGAAATGCTGGAAGAATATCTTGAAAATGGACAAAACCCCAAATAACAGATTTTTTTTTTTAAGAGTGAAGAAAAACAGTTCTGAGCATTTTAATTAGAGTGGTTTAAGCTGGGGGGAGTGGGAAAGCTCACAAAAAATATTTTACTCATCTTCATTTAAAATTAAAAACTAATGTCATCATAAAGCATGCTGAACATCTCATAGGTTCTCAGGTGGATTACCTCATGTTTCTGCTTAAAGAATCCTTCATCATTGCTTTACATGTTGACTATATTGCTGTATATATCCATATTGCCATTTTTACTAGCTGTGCCATTTCAGTCAAATCCTGTTTCCTTTCTCAAATGCATACGATCACCGGAGGTAGGATATCCTTTCCATGCTCTGAGGCACAGTTCTGCTTTCTTTGCTCAGTATTGTTTTCAGTGGCAGTCTGCATGACCATGAAGAGCAGATTTGAGTTCCTCCATCACTTCTGTGCTTTTCAAAAACGCTATGCAATGGACATCATAGAATTATAGAATTCCAGAGTGCCTTGGGTTAGAAGGGACCTTAAAAACCACCCAGCCCCAACCCCATGCCATGGGCAGGGCTGCTACCCACCAGCTCAACTGCCCAGGGTCCCATCCAACCTGACCTTGAGCACCTCCAGGGATGGGCATCACAGCTTCTCTGGGCAGCTGTGCCAGCGCCTCACTGCACTCCAAACAAAAAAATTCCTCCGAATATCTAATTTAAATCTTCCCTCATTTACTTTAAAACCATTCCCCGTTGACCTACCACTATCAGACCATGTAAAAACTAAGTCCTTCTCTTGTTTATAAGTTCCCTTTAAATACTAGAAGGCCATAGTGAGTCTGTGCACATACCTGGGATTGCCCACTCAAGTGCATCACCTTTTTGAATCTCTATAGGTTCATGTAGGCCTACTTTCCAAGCTATCCAGAGCCCTCTGGATGGCCTCTCTTCCATCTGGTTTATTGCCTGTATCACTCAGCTTGTGTCATCAACATACTTGCTGAGGGTGCGCTTGATGCTGCTGTCTATGTCACTGATAATGATGTTTAAGAGCACTGGTCCCAAGACAGACCCCTGAGGGATACTGCTAGTGAACGGCCTCCACCTGGACATAGAGGCATTGACCTCAGCCTGCTGTCTGTGACCATCCAACAAATTCCTTAATATAACCACTTATGATGTTTCTTGCTGCAACCAGCTCTGTGTCCACTGAATAGTCCAGCCTTCAAATCCGTATCTCTCCAATTTAGAGATAAGAATGTGACATGGGAACACATCAAAGACCTCTCAAGAAGTGCTGGTAGATGACATCAGTTGCTCTTCCTTTGTTTACTGAAGCCATCCCTCCACCATAGAAGGCCACATGACCCACAAAAACGTAACTAACTTCAGCTTTAACTGCTATGGTCCTGAATTACTTTGTTACTCAAAAAAAAAACAAAAAAAAAGATTATACATGAGTTTTGTTTCACCTAACTATAATAACTATAGGCACATCCAAAACTAAGTTTGAAGTGCTATAAACAAGTCAGCTGGGTTTCTCATATAGTCACCATCTCTGTGGTGGTGAGAGAGAGAAAAGGCTTGTCCATCCTTCCCACGTCTCAAAATGAGCTGAGTTACCTGCTAGAAATACCTCCCTTTGCTGACTATACATAAAGACTCAGCTCTTCAGGCATTTCAGTTTTCCCTGGTCTGTAAAACTTAGCTACCAAGAAGAGGTATACATCAGAGATTTCTCTTCATCAGCTAGCCTGTACCATTAAGCAAAATGATTTAAAACAAAACAAAATTTCTAGTCCCCCCTGATTTGTCATGCTCCTGTTGACACTCAGTGCATTGTACACCTGATTTATTTTATAAAATGTTGAGTCTTCAGCTACGATATAAACATCCTATATACATTTTCCAGGGGGACAAGGAGCAGAGGGGGCTGAAGGAAGTTGGAGCTGGACATTCATTGTTTCAGAAATCCATCACTAACCATACAAAAATCACTTAAACAGTTTTCCACATGTGCTATTGTTAAACTCCCTGTGTGTCACACAGGAAGACGCCTTGTGTTGCTGCACCAGGACCTTGAAAGGAAATGGGGTCATTCAGTCAGTCACTTTTCTTTTTTTCAGTTTCCATCATCGTGTCAAGGTTAAAGTTTGTTTTCTTTAAGAACACTGACTGTAAATAAGCACGCACTAACACTAATAGACTCAAAAAAACACCAAACCAAACCAAAACAAACAAACACCTTTTCTTTGTCTTTTTCTTCTAAAGTATCTGTTAGTCTTAAAGATCAAAGTTATAATGCACACTTCAGCCTACCAATGCTTTGCATTGAATTTAAAGGACATTTTCTTCATTAGAAAGTTTTCTCACAAAGAGAAAAAGCATTATTGAAGGCTCTGTAGAGGCATTTTACTTTTAAATGGTACCTGCAGCTGCCTCACACCACTCCCTACACCCCCCCCTCAGATGAACTCCCCCCACGTTATATGTCTCCATTTACCTGGCCTATATAAAGAGGACCTAACATCTTTGTTTGTAGAAACAAGATTTGCTAGCAGAAATAAATTACAAAATACATATCCTCAAATATGTAACTATTGGCTAACGTTTTTGGAAGTACAGAAAGAAATACTGACTATGGTTAATTTAGCAATCAATTTTTTTATTGTCCATTCTGACATGTAATGATAAAGGAGCTTGATGTGTCTATAACACTAGCACATTTTATAATTAGAAACAAAATAATTTGTATTATTGTAGTGCATCTGTATTTAATAGCCACAAAGTGGTGACTAACTGTTAATCTTTCTTTCTTTAAGTAGCATATGCCTTGTAGGCAGACTGCTGTACAAAGTTAAAACTAGTACATGGAGTTTCTCCTGCATTCTCCATCACCATGGGTAGAATCTTCTCAGAAAAAAAAAATACCATTCAGGAATATTAACTTCTAAAGATCATTGATTGTTAAACTGTATTACATTCTTTTTCTATCATCTTCCTGCACTGAACACTTTGAAGACACTAATTGTTATTGCTTGCATTATTGCACCATCTTGTCTTGTTTCCAGTGGCTCATAAATTCTCTATATCATCATATCCTTTTCCTATGACTTTTGTCTCATTATCATTGTAAGAGCCCAGAATACGGATTACTATTTTGGACTTCATTTTCTCCTTTTTAGGATTATTCTTCCTCAATAATTATTTCCACTAGCTGAACCACACGTCAGATGAATGATTTATTATTAAATACTACATAGTCCTTACAGAAACAGCCCAGCCCAGCCTGGCTTGCACTTGTACAAAGAGGTGCAGCATTTCTTCTTTGTGCCACACTTACAACATTGTCTTGTAAATAATTCTCACTGTTAACTATTTCAGCACTAAGGAGAAAAGGAGCAGGCAAAACATGGTATGAGCATCTGCTCATGCTGAGAGCTTTTCCTCGTAGTTTGGGAACTCAGATGGACAGGGCTTGGAGTTCTACCATCTTTTCCCTCCCAGCTCAGGTCAAATATTGTCTGGGCTGAGCTTAAGGCTCTTTGTCATTTGAGAGACTAGGTCATTATTAATGCAACAGCTCAAAGGGTCCAAAATGTGCTAAGCACTTTAGAGAGATGTAGGGCAAGCCAGGTCTCTGTCCTACAAAGCTGATATGTCAGTGTCAATTGTAGAGACAGAAAACAAATCTGCCAATCCTCCCTCTCCCCTCTTCCCTCTGGTACCTTTTTCCTGAGCTATGTTATCTCTCTGGGTTCTTGGTGAATCAGAAGACCCTTCCTGCACCCATAGCATGAGAAGACAAACATTTTCCTCAGCATCTGAGTTTGCAAACACTTGCCCAAACACAGGCAGTTTTGCAGAAGGAATGGAGATTAATTGCAGCCTGTGGGATCAGTCAGCTCTTTGAGTGTATTAAGGACCAAACCGAATTTTGGAACTGGCTCTTCCTGGATCTTGCAATGGGTCATCAGCTAAAGAGTCATGCATCATTTGTCAAGGGGTATGGGGAAATGGCAGCCTTCATCACTAAGAAATCCATCATTTCAATTTCTGTTTTAGAAGAAGAAATATTGCAATAATATAAACATTATTTTTAAAAGCAGCTTGATATTATCTAGTTCTAAGTTGTCTGTGAGACCCTGGAAAAATCATGGGATTTTTCAGGCAGCAGGTTTTTTCCTCTCACATCTTCTGTCTCTTTCAGTCAATTTGGAGGAAATGACAGCTCAGGGTGAACCAGCAAATAGTTATTCCGCCAAGATCAGAGGTTAACTATTCAGCTCCTCTCTCTAATCATAAATAAAGTTTGGAAAACATGTTTTGGAAATGATCTTTTGTGAAGTGAATTTCAAGGTGGCCTTTTAGAGTAGTCAGTATTACAAAAGCCACTGTGCCACATATTCTGTAGGAGAGGAAGAAAAGATCTCATGGATAAGGGATCTGAGGAGGCTTATCAAAATGGGCTCTGCCGCATTATATTTTGCTCCAGCTGAATTCCTGTTCAGTAGCAGTTTACCAGTTGAGTTGTCCACAAATTAAATCTATAGTTTTCTCTGTAAGGGAAAGGATAGGAAAAAAATAATAAATCAAAACAAATGAGGTGTTATTTTTATTTTTGATGTCTTTATTTTTTTCTTCTTACATCACTGTTACTTTGGGAAGGAGAAAACAAGGAGTGATACTGAACGAAAAAAATGAATACTGCCCACACATTGAAAAGAAGGGAAGGGGGAAATCAGAAGTGTGAGCTCACAGTTCCTTGAACTTATGCGATACCTGTGATTTTTAAGCTTGACAGCTGCACGGAGATACAGAAGGGAAGCAAACTGATTGGGAGAGTGTTTTCTTCTTCATAAACAGAGAATTACGTCAGTCATTTTGTCCAGGCTGTGTGTAACACACACATCTCAACACAGGTTCAGGCTGGCAGCCACAGGAGGGAGAGGGGCTCCTATTTTCCTCTCCTGGTTAGTTTGCCTTCCCTGCAGGGAGAAAATTGTCACAGCTCTCCCTCTCTCCAAGAACTGCTACCTAGAAATCCAGTCAGTTAATACACATCCCCTATCTTTCTCTAGATGCATTCAAAAACATCTATGCTAATTTTTTTTTTTCAGATTTTAAAATCTTATCACTGTTTCTTTTTAATCCCTTCCTTTGTTGCTATGTGATGCTTTTCCCTAACCCCTTTGCTATCCTCCTACCCCCAGGGTAACAGAGTGACTAGACTGAGCAAACACCGAAACAGACTACATACAAATTGCTTTCAAGTGCACAAAAAACCTAAAAGCCAAAAACAACAACAGAACAAAAAAAAAAAAAGAATGAATCTACCAAAACAAACTAGGAGAAAAGACAGAAAAAATTTTAGCTTTCTTTTCCCCTTCTTTAATTGTGTTACTATACAATGTAAGTACACAATTTTCAGATGGAGGTGTGATTATTAAATTGATAGTGTCCGTAAGTTTGGACAGTGGTTGAGAAGTTGTAACTTATCAGCTTCTGTGTGCTGGAGCACTGGCACATTAGGTAGAATGAAAAGCGTTCTCATCCGTATCATCGCACATGGTGAAGATCCCAGATAGCTTTCTTTCAGTTCTGCAAGAAGGTTGATACAGAGTTTGTCTGTCATTAGACTGTACTGAACTGTATTGAACCTACAGGGACTTCTTGTGGTACTCATCTTACCTCTTCATTTCTCTTGTATAGCTTTGTCTGATTTTTATCCAGAGAGCAATTTCAATGTTTAAGAAATTAACAAATACTATGGGTTTGGTTTGGGTTGTTTTTCTGTTGCTACATTTAACTGATTACTTGTCCAAAGGTAGTTCTTCAGATACAGAGACTTCAACAAAATGAACAGCAAAACCAGAATATTTTTTTGGCAAGTAAACATCGGTAGTGAACAGATAGACATTGAATGCAACACACTTAACAAATTTGTCTTTGATGCAGGCATACAAAATCAGAAAGTCTTGTCCTTACTTCAGAAATGCTGCATACTAACAACCCTGGATTTAGTAGGGGATGCAGTACACCATTTCCCCAGGAAACTCCAACTTACATATTTACAGGTATGTAAATATATTTCTTCATGACCAGAAAGGTTTAATTATCTCCTGTTTTAGGGTATTTGAATACTGTTCCTATGCATCTTTTTCATCAATTAGCTGACACTTTGTTAAAGGCATTATTTATTTTTTCTCAGATGTATCTCTGTGTGTGCAGCAGAAGACACTGACATATATAAGACATAAGAACTGAAACATACCTGTATTTTTGATGAAGCAGTGCAGAAGGTTTGGATTTGGGTCTAAGTCCAAGAACAAATAGAATTTATAAGTAGTTTGGATGAAAGAAAAATATTTTCCTCGCACTTTATGTTATTTTCTTTCAGGACTCAAAGGATCACTCTAAGGAAACATCAAAATTTCCTCCCTTGTATGACAGTCTAGAACTAGAAACAGAACCTCTGTTTCCAGACTTACTCACCTGGCTTCCACCAGTAAGAAAAATACACATTTTCATGTCTGCTCTCACCTTATATTTGGTGGGTCCTGTAACTGGGTCGTTAAGACTCTATCATGCCTTGATATCTTGCAAACTTTCCAGGAGACTCAAACAATCAGCACAAAAATGTGGTCTAATCTAGGACTTCCCGGCTTTCACCTTCAGGAAAGTATCTAACTGAGGTTTAAAAAGTGAGCATTCCTTTGTATTAATTTGTTATAAGTTGCTGACAGCAGCATGTATTCTTCCTGTAGCCATTATGAATCTCAGCACCTTTTACAAGGATAAGACATTCTACATTACAGCTTAGAAAGAAAGGACAGTAGCAGTTGGTGACAAGGTCCGACCCTTCCATCAGAGAAAAACTGATTATCAGTCAATTTATATTTGTCTGTGTAATACTCGAGACACCAATTAACTACCTGTCTTTCCCCTATTAATAATATCTACACTGTGTTATACAGGAAAATTGTCTCAGTCAAAATTAACAAGACACAAAGCACTAGTTGGATAGCAATTAGCAGACAGTGTCATTGCCATATCTTGCTAATAAGACGAAACAGTAGAGAAGGAAATGTATTCTGTGTGTCTAATGGATGCTGTAGATCAAATAGCATCTCAGAGATTTCTAAAGTAGTGTAAACAGAACGACTCCCTGTTGTGATAAGTCATCTTGGATCAATGGTGGAACTGGAATAATTGCTGGCATGTAACTGATGTGGAGAAGGGAAAAATATGACACGCTGAATTTTATGTTATCAGATGAACAGCTTCATTTGAGTCTGCAAGAGTGTTTGACCAACTCTGTTCTAGATAGGAGACAGAAGCTAATGGGGCTGGTTTGTTTTTGTAGACAAATGTCTATGGTTCCACGATTTCTCCCTCTTGTTGCCCAACCTCAGCCCAAGACCAACATGATTCAAAAGAAGGTTTCACTTATCTGACACCCACATGTGCTGCTTTAGGGTATAGAGGCTTAGATAAATGGTCTGGGTTTTGAGGTCATCTCTGTAACAGGATTAAAAATATTAACTGGCTTATAAATTTATTTTACCAGGGTAGCGTTGCCTGACTGAGCCTGTATCATTTTTATTGCTAGCTACAGTTATGTTTATTGACAGACAAGGATTATAAAATGATGACACAAAGCAGTAGTTATTCTGGGTTCCAGCAGGAACAATAAATTCTCTGCCTCTAGTTCTGGAAAGGTTTCAAGGCTTTTTCTTTATGAATAGTTACTCTATAAAGCCACAGTGTTTTCTTGACTAACATTACTCATTTAGTTCACCTGTGTTGCTCCAATCAGTAGAACTGAGATGCGTAAGAAATTTGTATAATACTGTAAAATGTTCAAAGCCCTAAATAAAGACAGAACTGAAATTATTTTTTTCTGTAGATCTTAGTTGCCAGTGTCAAGGACAGAGTTTCAGCTGACTAAATATACTTTCAAACACAAAAACAAACAACCAAGAAGGCAAAGAAAATTTGATAAACATGAGGAGCTTCACCTGGAGAAAAAGAAATAAAGAACATCTGTGCTTATAATACACAACAAAATGATTCAAACATGCATCCGAAGTCTGTTGAATGCCAGGTTTTCAAATGTTAGATATTTGCTTTAATAACATGAAGAAGTTGTAGGACATTTGCTGCCCAGTGCAACAAATGATACACCGATGGACCTACTTCACCTTCAGCCTACTTAAGATGTCAAGTTTTTCAAGTCACTCTCATATGTCATATCTTCCTTTTGCCCTTTTATTATTTGTTTACATCCTTCTTGGCGGCTGTAACATGAAATTGGACATAATACTCTAACTGAAGCATCACCTGTCTCAACGATACCTCGTTTTGTACCAAATCACAGAACTGGTTGGTTGGAAGGGACCTCTGGAGGTCATCCGGTCTAACCTTTCTGCCCAAGGAGGGCCACCAAGAGCTCCCTACAGCCTCTCAACCTTTACAAATGAAAACACATACACGTCTAATAAGAATAATCTTTCTTAACATGGAGTCACAATTTTGGCAATTGTTAGTTTCTTAATAATATATGTGACACACGTACAAGACTTCTTTTCTACCTTATACAGTTTTTTAAAGAGTTTTTTATCCATTTCATGTGTGCAAAGCACTTCTGTATTAGTTGCATCTGTTTTTCTCAAATTTCCACAGATTGATGTTGGACCATCTTTCTGGTTTCTGGAACTCTTTCGAAATTTAAAAACATTGTCATAATTTCATCATACAGATCATTGATCAGCAGAGGACTGTGTTGATCTGGGCTCAGAAATAACCCATTTTAAATGGGTTGACAACAAACTGTTGGTAGTTTCTCTTTGATTTTGTTTTCTCAACCAGCTATGAGCCTTCTCTGCAGTGATTTAATCATGTGCCTTAATTTGCTTATGAGAATGCTATGTAGAAGACTCAAGGGCCTTACTGAAGTCAAGATATATCACATCTACTGCTTCCCCCTTATTCACTTACCCTGTCAAAGAAAGAAATTAGATTGGTTTGATACAATTTGTCCTTGACAAATTCTCATTCACTAGACTATTATTACCCTCGAGGTGCTTATAAATTGATTGATTGATCCTCCACCATACAGCTTCAGTTCAAAGAAAATCACTTCACCAGCATTTACTCTGATGCGGAGCTAATTTGGCTCAGTTCTGTGTTTTCAAATCTAGTTCTGCTGGTTTGGTATGGTCTTCCAAAAAGGTCTCCTAACTATTTTGACCATGCAGTCTCTTCAGTCTCACAGCCAACCAGGTTATATGAGCTTTGCCTATAGTGCCTCAGGGCACCAGACCTGTGAATACTAACTATTCTCATAATAACAGCCATGCACTCTTGAACTGGCCTCTTTCTACTGCTCAGTCAAACACAACATCATCACCTGCTGATGAGAGTGATTGACTGTTGCTGGGGTGAATGCTGCTGGGGTGCATGAGCAGTGATTTGGTATCCTTTATTCAGAAAGATTCCAACTAAAGGGCAGAACTCTGCAGAGGGAATTATTGGTAAGCAACATTTGTAGCTTATGTAAATGAAGCTGCCCAGAACCGGCTCATCTCCTTTTTTTCCTACAGAGGGAGCAAAGGATTTCATTTGACCCTGAGGCTTACATTCGGAATTCCATGCTAATAGACACTACATAATTATTATTTTAATTGGAAAAGCTGCAAAAATATTCTACTGAGTCTCTTATTTCAAGTAGAGTAACTGGCACATAGGGCTTAGTCCTACAATAATTTCAGCACTGAGTTATACTGAGCACAGTTGGGTTTTTTTGCTCAAAATAGGCTCAATATTTTGGCATGACATCCTCAGAGTGCAAAACTAGGTTACTGAAAGGGCATTTGAACCCATGCTGACCATGAGTAAGTATTCCATTATTAAATGCTGAATATTTGACTGCTATGAGTAAAGGATTTTCTAAAAAATGCTAACATGATAGAGATCTAATTTTATAGTTCTTCCTGAAGCAAAACTGCTGCTGCAACTCAGGAAGGATAGTCCAAGCTTAGCATGAGGTGATCTAGCTTCAGTCACTGTCCTGTCATCATTCTTATTTGATCTTGTCCCTGCATTAGGCTTTGACATTATAAAAATTACATGCAGAAGTTCATTGGGACCACTTCCACAAGTGACTGAGTTTCCTAGGATCACAGTGTCTCAGTTTCTCATTTGTGAAACAAAAAACGCTTTTCTATGTCTATTGCAGACCTGGGACAAATTCTTAGTAGCCAGAGAAGTACCAAAATAATAGACAATTTGTTTCAAAGATAATGCAAAACACTGAATAGGTCATTATAGAATAATGTGATTTGAAGAACCATTACAACAGAGCTAAGCAAATAGATTAATGGTATAATTTCCCTATTTCTTTTCTTTTTCTCTTTGCCAGCACATAACAGATAACATCTGCAAACAAATAACATTTTTTATTTTCTAGCATCTACGGGTGCAGACGTACCTATTTGTTTCATTTTATGAGCAGCTGAATTACTCTGACTCCCTATATACTCCGATGAAAAAAGAGATATCTACCTTAAGATTTGCATGCCCCCTCTTCCATTCATAACTAAGCACAATTATGCAAAGTGTGATGTTTGTCGTAGCTTTTATGCTGGCTCATAGGTCCGTACTTTACTGTACAGAGCCTAATGTGGAAGTAACAGAAGTCCCGAAGTGCAGCGCCGTGACAGGAAATCCTCACCTCCCAGCTGCTGGGCTGGGACCTGGGCTGTAAGGGGCTGGGTTGATTCCTGTTCTTCTGTTCCATGCATACCTACCCCAAGAACACATCACAGTTTTTATGCTCCTTCCACTGGTCTTCCAACAAGATGTGGAAGCTAGGATTATATAACCCTGCAAGAGCAGAACAGGAAAACAATCCTCAAATATTCCGTAATAAATTCCAAGCTTTACAGAGGCAGCAAAATACATTCAAAGATGCATTTCAACTTAATTACCTATTAATTTGAATAAGAGGCTTGGACTGTATCTTAGTTCTTTGCCACAGTGCAAGCTCACCTTGTGACTCTGTGAGTACAGCTGGCAAAGAACATTGTTCCCAGGGCAGCGGTGCCCTCCTGACACTGCCAAGGTTACTTGTGAATAAGAATCACGTTTGCTTTTGCTGCATCAGAAAACAATTAATCTTCATTGTTTACCAACCAGGAGTAATCAAAAGCAGTAGGGGAATAAACTGTATTTTCAGGTACCTTTGAAGGTATTGTAAAAAGAAAGGCAAAAAGACAAAATACAACTGAGGTAAGCTGCCTCTTAGAGGAAAATGAAGGTTTAAATATTTTAGGAAGAGTGAGATTATTTTTTAACATTTCAGTGAAGACATATTTGATTGTATAAAATCCAGATATACAACAAACCGATCCAGAATACTTTATTTGCTTTGGAAACAGTTATGACCAGAGCAGTTATACAAGAGCTGCTTCATTCATTTAGGTCAGGTTTCTAAAGGTGATGTGAGTGACACGAATGGTGAAATTTGGCTCGTTTTTACTAGAGTGGGGAAGAGGAGTATTGCTGACTAACCAGGAATGCACTTGTAAGTTACTCGCATACTGCTCATCCCTATAATTTCAAGGATAGATAATTAACTAGGTTTGAAAAGAGTAAAGAAATTAAAAGTTGAACTGCTGACTGTATAAAACCAAGGCCTAGAAGCAATAAAGGTCTTATAAATCTGCAAATTTGGCACTGTGCTATCCAAAACAGAAAATACCCAGTTCACCAAGCAGAAACTAAAACTCCAGCTGATCTAGAAAGCCCTGATTATGTTTCAGCTAGCTAGCTAGCAGGGAAGACTGAACTTCAGGCTGGGTGATAAACAGTCCTTTGGGACATTGGGCCTTCCATGGGGTGAGGCTCCAGGGCCTGGTGATTCAGCTGAAAAACTGAATCGTCTTCCTGAGAAGATAAAAGGAAAAGATGCTCCCACCACGTGTCTTGTGCTATAGCACATGCTCAGGAATTGAGGCTCAGAGCCAAGGAGGGAAGGGAAAAGGAGAGCAGCATTTCCAAAGAAAGCAAGAGCACCAGTCCAGTACCAGAAATCTAGTGGGCTCTCAGAGGATTAGACTGGCCCCTGATGAGCTTTTGGATCTCAGTGGAAAATGGGTAGGCTGAAGGAGCTTACCAGGTTTAGGTATTGCTGGCTAGCTTCTGAATGATTTTAAACACATAAAAAATCAGGAATTGTTTTACATACCT
Source organism: Numida meleagris (assembly GCF_002078875.1). Lineage (NCBI taxonomy): Eukaryota > Metazoa > Chordata > Aves > Galliformes > Numididae > Numida > Numida meleagris. The sequence goes on from NC_034410.1 coordinate 97,991,056, forward strand.
AAGCTCAGCAAATGCAACTGTAGACTCTGGTGACCATTCTTGGGTTCAGCATCACAGGATTTACTTTGTACTTCCACAGGACAAGACTGGGCACTATTGCTGGTCTGCACATTCCCCTCTGCTGAAACCTACCTGAGGTTTCTTCTCTCACAAAAGGCCCATTGTGTGCTTCAGGGATGTAAGCTCACCAATGCAGAATATCATTTGGAAAAATATAGAAATAAATAAAAAACTAACATGCTGACAGTCAAATAAAAAATGATGCAGTTTTGGGTAAATACCAGCAGGGCAATAGAGTGTTTTCTTAGATTCAAGTCCTAGACTAGTGTTATACACATTGTTAAAACTTTTTTCTGCAGGTAAGTTTTTCAACAGAATTTATCCTGGAGTACCAAAGCCTTGTACAGCTTCTCCCCACAATGTGATTATCTGCAAAGCCAGCTGAAAGCTTGGTCTTAGGCTTCCCCTTTCTCATGTGGTCTAGCTTTGCTATAGTTGTTTGATGAAATCCTATGCGTGACATAGAGACAAGTTTCAGAAGATAAACAGAAATACCCTTGTAAATGTGTTTAAAGCCTCCAGCCTTTTATTAAACTGCTCAACAGTGGTTGTGGTCTCCGTGAATGTTGTCCCCGTGGCACCAGGATGGCACAGAACTATTCGGGCACAACTCAGGATTTGAAATGGGGGACAATGTTGCTAAAATTGGGCGAGAAGATGATGGTAGTTACAGAGGTTATTTTGTATGAGTAGCAGAACAAGAGAAGGACACAAGATTGTGTCCAGCTGTGGTCCTTTTCAAATTGGTAGTGCAGGGATGCCGTGCTGCTCTACTGAGGCACCCTGGGTGAGGCAAGGGGATAGTATGGCATCATGGTGTGCTAACAGATATGCAAAATGCCAATCATGTCCTAACAGATCTACCCGGCAGATCTGAGCAGGAGCCAGAACCTCCTGGTGCCAAAGTGATCCAACAAAGTGAAAAGCTAAGAAAAGTGGAGAAACGAAGAGAAGCTTGAGAAATAATCAGGTCTGTGGATGAAATCAGCCTGACGCCCTGTTCTGCTGCCAAAGTGTAACCCTGCCAGGAAGCTTTGTGCTGTTTACCTTGCATACTGCACAGAGAAATTTCTTCTACGTGACCGCTTAAAGAGCTGAAAAAATATTTTTTAGGAAATATGGTATTCAAATAAAGTGAGGCATAACTGCTCAACAGGCTGGGGATGCTTTGGGACGGTCTGTTAGGACAGATGGCTGCTTAACAAGAATGGTCTCTTGACCAGGTTTCTGTGTCTGCATTCCAGGTGCCTGCACGTAAGGAGGCAGATCACATGCACTGTTTAAAATGTGTATCGATTTGCTGGTGGGGAGAGAGAGAAAACTCTTTCTTTGATAAAGAATTTGATTTGATGATCATTTACAGACCACACTGCACGAAGTCTTGACACTGTTTCTTCACCCTAATTACTTTGTGAGCCATCTGGTGCACCTGCTGTTGCAGTGAGGCAGGAATAACAAGCCTTACACCCTCCCTCCCTTTTCTTTTCCTTTTTCTCACACTGAGATGGATCTTTTAAGTGAACATCCACCTGACGTGGCCAGACAGTGCAGATGTAGACGCAGGTGCAAACTCGGTCAACCATGCCTCCAGATGGCTCTTACTTATTAAGACAGCCAAAGTAATAACCACAGACAAAGGGCCTCCAAGAAAAAAAGGAAAAAACAAATCCAAGACCATCCTGCAGAAAAACAATAGGTTCAGAGATAGAGTTTGTGAAGATGTAATTGGCTCCGAATCTGCTGAAGACAGGACTGGTCAAGCCCCCTTGAATTTTGGAAGAAATGACAGATTGATAATTGAGCAATCGTCAAAATGGTTAAAACACAATAGTTTCTCTGAAAGGCTGATTACATAAGTGTAAGCGCCAGTAGCTAGGTGCCAAGATGAAAGCTGTGGCTTCCTTTTCTCCTGCTGAGTAATATGCTCTGCAACCGAGAAAGCCAAGAGACAAAAGCAATAGGATATTTTATTGTCTGCTTTCCTTTAAAAATTAGGGGAACATGCTTCCAATGGCTGAACTCCAAAGAAACAAATGGGCAAGCAAAATGCATCAGTTGTGCCCTTCCTCAACCTCTCCCTTTAATATCTTTAATTACCAGCCCACAGATAGTGAAAATTCAAAGATACGCATTCTGGGCTTGGGAAACTGCCTCACTAAACAAGTTCATTTGGGCAGAAGAAGCTCATGAGAGTCCAGAGGACACCTCTGCTTCCACAGTTGAATGAATTTCTCCTTGTTAACCTGAGTGCTCTTTAGGGGTAAGGCATCAGAAAGAAAAACTTCTTTTTCAGCCAACTATTTCAATACTCCTTCTCCAGGATTGTCACAGACCACTCAGGGCTTTGTTGGCCATAATGGACAATGTAAGAAAGCACCTTGCTCTCCAGTGATCATTTCAGTAGCCATGCTGCCTAAACAAGTGCTCTGCTGAGCAGAATTAATTGCTGCTTTCCACCTGTGTTTTCTTGAGAGAGCGTTTGTGGCTGAGTGCCAACAAATGCTGTGGTACTCAGGACAGCAGGTCCAAGATAACAGCATGCAAAAGTGATGGAAGCTGTGTGTGCAAAGCCAAAGGCACGACTTGCTTGGAGCTGGCATTCTTATAGTGACAAAAATGCCTTTGGGTTTGGCCAAGGAACAGCACCAGCACTCAGGAAAGTGAGAAGAAAATATGGGGGCGGGAGACTTTAAAACAGCAAATCTCAGTGAGAAGTGTGGCTGCAATCCAAGCAAGTCAGGCCAGGGTACCCACAAGGACTATGAAAATGCCCATTTTAGTCCAGAATGACTAGGAAAATGGCCTAGAAGTGCGTCTCCTCTGACAGACGTTCTTTGCATTTTCCCGTTTAGAGGGTGTCCTAAAGCCTGAAGTCTCAGGGCTATGAGCCCCAAAACTCCTATCACTATGAGGCTGTAGGACTCCAAAGCTGTCTCCAACATATGTACCTTGACCAACACTATGGTTCAGGTTCCTTTGCTCTGTAAAGGGTTTTATCATCCTTAGTAGAAGAGCTGATATACCCAAGGAATCAGGTCTGTTCTAGACCTCTCACATGTCTCGGGAGCTATAGATACATAGCTCAAAGATCAGCACCCTTTGTTCAGCTCACTTTCTCTCTCCCATCCTCCTAGAGCAGAAAAATGTACAGTTTTGATTTTCTGAAATATATTAGCTGCCTTTCTTGCTAAACTACAGCTTCCAATGAAACAAACAATCTCATATTGGGATATAAAAATTTATTACAGGCACGCTGAAGGGAAGCAAAATGGGTGGAGTCAGAGACACTGAGCAATCACAGTCAAAGAGAAAGGCACAAACCAATGGGGGAGTTGCGCCATGACCCTTTGTATGAGGGTGTCTGTCACTGCTATAAATACCACTTTGCCAACACAGATGTGAAACCTTGAAAATTATGATTATTTATAGAACTCAGTTCCAAGAGTTTTATCCCTGGACCAGTACCTATTGCACAGTCCCCCATCAGCGAGGCATCTCCGTACTGCACAAACTTTAAATGTTAGAAATTAGGCAACAGATGGAGACAGGGGAGCATGAGGAGGCAGTAAGAGAACCCTCGTTCGCCTGATAGACAGTGTTCCTCACATAGCAAAAGCCTAGCTGTTGCCAAGTTCTTGTAGATATGTTGAAAAAGGAGAGATTTACTGAGTTTTTGAAAGAGGATAATGCAAACAAGAGAGAAACATATTCTGGACTTTTTTTTTTTTTCAAAAAATTATTTTTAGCACAGCACACAGGCACAGAAAAGCCACTTCTTAAGTCCTGTACTGTGTGCTGCAAGAACAAACCTTTCCCCAGAAACTCTGTTGTATTTATTGCCCATTCAGTTTGCAAACCATATGTAAAGCTAAACCTTTGCAAGTCTTCCTGGAAACTAAGCCAGCAAAACCACTGAAGAGATATATTTAGGATGGGGGAGCTGTAGGGGACAGCTGGAGCATATCTCATATTCTTTACAGTGGTGCTATTTAGCCCTGTCACTGGGCCCAAAGTGAAAGAGCTGGTACTCGTATTTTTAATGAATGACAGCCAAGCAAATTCAGCTGATGAAGTTGTAATCTGCTCTGCCACAATAAAACAAGAATTTGACTAAATCTATATTTGATTTGGCCTATATATCTATACATAGTTATATTAATAACCTTACCCAGAGGCAGCCATAATACTGGAACAATTTGTTTTTCTGAAATCAGGGCTTTCAGTGGGTGGTTTGATTTGGATGCAAAATCCAAGGAAAATGCCTATTTTTTGATGCTAGAGATTCATTGGGCAATTTCTGAATTCACTGGGGGACAGTTTTCACCAGTACCGGGATTTGTTTGGCAAGGCTGGGCTACGCAGGATAGATTTGTTTTACAATGTTGTCTCCTCTCTGGGCCCACTGTGATCTATAGTACATGTATATTAGTTCACACTGTGTATTCTCTGCGGCTTGCATTGGCAGCAACACAAATTTTGTATCACTTATTAGTGACATAAATCAAGCATTTCAGCTCCTGAATAACGGTTGATGTGAGGCCCATAACCAGGAATGAGAAAATGAGGATCCTCCGTTAAGGACAACAGGATGAGTCCTGCAGCCACTGCTCTTAACAAGCTGTCTCCAACTTCTTCTCTCTCCTTTTCTTCTTTTGGTAGCTGAATTTCCATTTGGAAAAGCAAAGTGGCAGGGCTAAGTGAGAGCCTCTGCAATACCCTGCAGAACTGCATGAAGCAAAAGGAAGAGCACACAGGCTGGCTGCAGCATAAAAAGGCAGTGTAAGAAATGAGGACTGAAAATTATTCAGAGAATAGTTCCTGTGGCACTGAAGTTCCACTTTCCAGAGAGGCAATATTCCCAGTGGTTTCAGGTAGCTGGGGGACAAACTGTTTGCAGAGAAAGTTTTCAAGGATTGCACTGAAGTCAGAAGGATTACTGCATACGGGAATTTGTCCTTTGGCTCTCCATTCACGCTCGATTTTCTGTCTAAATCTATGATTTAATTTGAGCGACTCGTGATTTATACCACTATGAATAAAAGGGAGCTGAGACCATCAGTAGTATAAATAAAGTCTTAGCTCAGTGGCAATTTTGCCCATGTGAGAACCGCAGGATCAGGCTGTAGAGTCCCGCTAGCTCTTTGGCATTTGGTGAGCAAGTTACCTTTATTTATAACATGGTACAGCAGGACGCGTCGTTGTGATTGACTTACAACAACTGCAAGGTCAGAAGTTTGATACACTGAGGGAAAAGTGTCCTGGCAATGTGTATCTGTAGATTGTGTTGAATCAGGGATATGTAAAAGGTTAAATAGGGTAGGTCTAGAAGCTTTGGGCTGTTTTCTGTCTCAAACTTCCTTTTTAGAAACATCCTTGGAGGATACTAAAGAGCGCCTTCTATCGCAGAATGCTGAATTCACCCTTTTCGCCACCTTCTGTGACCTTTTTACCACCTCCTTACTTGTGCTTTGTAAAACAAGAAGCACTAAAACAATCCTGTCATCGAATCCACTGCATCCGTTCCTTCATGGATTCTTCAGAGACGATAACAAGCTCAGCTAGGAACAGATTTTAATAATTATATAGCTATAATTATCATTTTGTCTTTGCTAGGATTTTTGAAAGATAAACTGTGCAATCTATTTATAAGCTTGATAAGCAGGAGAACCCAGTGCCCTTTCCTTCTAGTAAATCCATGGGAAGTCTCATATGCAGAGTGAATCATCTAAAAGAGCAACAAATTAAACCATGAGGCTTCTGATTAAGCATAATCTTGCAGTAAGTGAGGTGAAATAAATACCTGACTAGTGAAGGGAAATAAAGCATTTTATTTCACACAGAAATACAGACATTTCAGTAAATTCTTAGAATGTGGCAGTCTTCCATGAGTAGTCCTATCCACACTAACATTCATCCCAGGACCAATGGCGAGGTATATACCAAGAGGATTCATCTTGAAAGAGAGCTCCATTTTACACAGCTGGTTAGTTACATGATATGTATCTACTCATTTGCAAAATTGGATTTTGTAAGCAAAAACAAATGGAGAAAAACAGCAGAAAAGACACTGAAAAATGGAAACACAATTTCAAGGATGTCAGAGCAGGGGATCTGGGTAAAGTATGAAAACAGTCCCAAAGACAGGGCTTATGGGGTTCTGATAACTGTCTCCTAGCAACAGGAATGCTATTAAAGGAGGATGCTGAAGTCCAGTTTAATACATTTATTCAATGCTCTGAAGGACAAGTAAGTAACATCACATTCCTAGTATTATACAGGGCTACTCAGGCTCTGTAGCAGTCTACATAAGGAGAGAGTTTCTAAGCAAATCATGTCCTTATATATTCATATATATCTTCTTACATATGTGAACATATATGTTTTTCCTTTTCCAGCAAAACAAATAAGATTTTTATTTACTGGAATACGTGTTTTGGGCTACTTGATTAGATATGAAAATGGAAATGAGTTAAACACAATTATGTGAAAAGAAACCACAAAATCATCTGCTTTTATTTCTAGGATATTAAGAGAGCCATGCTCACAGAAAAATCTATTGTGGTATTTACAGTTTAATGTCATAAAAGATAGTTCATAGCACTGCTTTAATATTGTTGAATTAATTATTTTTTAGCTTAGTTTTGAAATTGCCTTAAGCAAACAATGGCAGTTACCTTCTTTTGTCATAGTTCTCCTAGCAATGCTCCTAGTAATGTCAGCCTAGACTAAAACTGTTAGAGGGTTTTTCATGTTTTGTATTGCTACAAAAACTACAGACAACAAGTAGTACATATTGCTTTTGAAATTTATTTTAAATCTCTGAGCAAACTTTTCACAGAATGACTGTGTAAACTTTTGGGAATGAATTTGATATCTTGGTTAAAAATACTGTATAATTCAGTAAAACTCCTTAGAGTCACAGCTTAGCTGCACTATTTATGTCTTCATTAAGACTAAGACTAACACCAAAATGGAAACAAAATGCTGGAAAGTAGGAAAAAATGGTTCAAGAGCCAAGCACTATAAAATGTTAGCTGCTGATTGTTGTCACGCTTATATCAGTGCAGTTTTGCTCTGGCAAGCTTTAACTGTAGATAACTAATGATCACTATAGTCCCAGTAGCCTCCCAGGACAACTCTCGGAGGGCTGCTGTCTAATTTCCATGAAAGATGAACTTTGAAATTGATTCTTTTTTCTTTTTTGGGGGGTGGAACAAAATATAATAAGATTTCACTGTTTTTTTTTTTTTTTTTTTTTTTTTTTTTTTTTTTTTTTTTTTTTTTGCGCTGCTGCTTTGAGGTGTTTTTTTTTTTGCTCTATTCCTTTGCTGTTCAGGCTGAGGTTCTAATAAGTCCCTGACATTTATTTTTCCTAGCACTGAGTTCAGGACTCTGATTCTCTTCTTCAGCAATTTGCAGATCCCTAGATCCAAACAACAGACTCTAAGCTCCTTTTCCCACAGACTAAAATAAAGACAACGTAAAGAGACAATAAAAGCCACAGCCACCCTATTGGAAATTTTTGAAGTTATCCTAGGCAGAGAACAGGTTTACCATTTCTAATTTGCCGTTTTGAACTTGATGTTCAGTCAGCCAACAAATACTAGACAGAAATACTTCTAGAACAGGCAAATTTTCAGTGTTCTCTCAATAAAGTAAGACAAGCATTTTTGCTAACATGTCATGTTCCTTCCATTTCCCCGAATATGAATTAGTGGCTGAATCCATCCCACTTTTAAAGAGGGACCTCCAAAGAGGCTGGAAGAATGATGTGTCCCATCCTGTCCACCTGACAGAAGACCCCAAGAGCAGCCCACATGCTGCCTGCAGGATTGCCTGTGGGCTAGCTCTCCAGGTGGGTCAAATCTCACACTGACCAGCTGGGTGATGCATACTGAAAGCAACCATAGAACCATGTAATATGCTGAGCTGGAAGGGACCCACAAGGATCATCAAATCCAACTCCCAGCTCCACACAGGACCACCTAAAATTCAAAGCCTATGTCTGAGAGTGGTATCCAAACACTCCTTGAACTCAAGCATCTTGGGGCATTGCCCAGTGCCCTGGGCAGCCTGTTCCATGCCCACCGCCCTGTGGTGCAGCACCCTTCCCTAACCCCCACCTGCCCCTCCCCTGACACACCTCCATGTCATTCCCTTGGGCCCTGTCGTTGTCCCCAGAGAGCAGAGCTCAGTGCTGCCCCTCCGCTCCCTGTGAGGAGCTGCAGCCGCCATGAGGCCTCCCCCCAGCTTCTCTGCTCTGGGCTGAACAAAACAAAGAATACGATCTCACAATCAGTCACATCACTTTTGGGGTTCTCTGCCAGGAATGGACTGTGTGGAAGAAATGCACCTAGGGGTGTTGGTTGAATCTTGGCTTAACATGAGCCAGTAGCGTGCCCAGGTAGCCAAGAAGGCCAATGTCATCCTGGCTTGTATCAGAAATTGTGCTGCCAGCAGGAGCAGGGAAGCGATCATCCCTTTGTACTCAGCTCTGGTGAGGCCGCACCTCGAGCGCTGTGTTCAGTTTTGGGCTCTTCACTACAAGAAAGACATCGAGGCTCTGGAGCGTGTCCAGAAAAGGGCAACAAAGCTGTGAGGGGTGTGGAGCACAAGTCTTATGGCGGGGAGGGGAACTGGGATTGTTCAGTCTGGAGAAGAGGAGGAGCAGAGGAGACCTAATCACCTTCTGCAACTTACTGAAGGGAGGTTGTGGCGAGGTGGGGGTTGGCCTCTTCTCCTGTGTAACTAGCAAGGATGAGAGGGAATGGCCTCAAGTTGTGGCAAGGGAGATTCAGGTTGGACATTAGGAAGAATTTCTTCTCCGAAAGAGTGGTCAGTCTCTGGAACAGGCTGCCCAGGGAGGTGATAGACTCGCCATCCCTGAAAGTGTTAAAGAAATGTTTAGATGTTGTACTCAGGCATGGTTTACTGGGGAAATATTGGTGGTAGGTGGATGATTGGATTGGATGATCTTGGACATCTTATCCAACCTTGGTGATTCTATGATTCTATGAGTAAGGTGAAGCTGGCAGCCACAGCACAGGCATCATCTCCCACACGATCTGGAAGCCTGAATGTCCTGCAGCCATCTTTGGTTCTGAAAATGTCTCTGTGCTTTCCCTGTAAGTCTCTCTGTGGAAGTCTGACTAGAAGCCAGTTTACATCCTGCCCTTAAAGAATGGGGCAGGCAGCCACACATCAAACAAGGCAGCAGATAGCTGGCTTTAGGCTATCTAACTTCTGGAAGTGAAAGTGCAATTTTAAGAAATTAATTGTTTTATCATTTATCCTTCTTGAAGAAGTTCCAGTTTTTGCCCAAAAGAGTGTATTTTTTTTAAAAAAAAAAAGAAAGTTGAAGTGTGATTAAAATACATGCACAGAGAGAAATATTCAAACCATGAAATAACTTTTTTTCTTTGAACTTGTCTCCCAAAAAGCCTTCGTGTGCTTTTTCTATCAGCACAGTAAACAAAAACCAAACCCAAACAGAGCCCTACATAGAGCTTTAGGCATTTTAAGTGTTTAGTGAAATTCTTAGGACACTTATGTGAAGGCTGTAACATCACTCACAATTAAAGGAAAGCTAATACCTCTCTGTAGTGAAATACATGTGGTACGGGTTACAGAGTCCACAGCTCCTATCGGTGTTTCAGTGTCAAAAACAAAGGCCTGTGCTAGCCTTTTATCTTTACATCTGAGCACTTGCTCACAAAATTGTAATGTTAAAATAAAGCAAAGGAAGGAAAGAGCTGATGGAGCCCTGAAGAAATACACCACACGAGGCATGCATGGGTTCACACCGTTGCTGTTCTCATTAAAAACTAGGGGAGTTTGTTATGATCTGCTCCTCCTTGTGTCCTGATGTTTGAAAAATGACAATGTTTTCTAGCCCCATTAGCTGGCTGAGCTCCTTTTTTTTTATCATAGTAGAGGGAACTGATACTTGGGGGATCTAAAGGTGTCAGGCTTTAGTCTCTGCTGAGTTGGATTTCTCACAGGAAAACTGCAAGGAAGCGTCACATGAACTTTTCTGTATTTGACATTTTTGCACGTTGTTAAAGAATAGTTTATGAAATATCAAATGATAAATAATCTTTGATTTCCTCTGTTGCTGCCTAATCTTTGTCTACCTCCATAAAACTAACCCAACAAATTTTTGGTAGATCTTGCCTGCCTTTTTATACATTCTTAGAGAAGAACGTAGACTGTGATCCTTCTGCACTGATATGTACGTTCTATTTAGCCGTCTGAATTTGATCACACTAAGTCTTGCCTGCCTGGGTCTGAGAAAGAATGCAGTAATTTATTAATTGTGGTGCCATTAGTGCTTAAAGATCCTAGGAATCTAAACAGCTGTGCATGCATTTTTGTACCACTTCTCAGTGCTCCTGCTGGTTTAGGAACAAACACTGAGGAAGCCCTCAGGTGGATTATAAATGTTGGTGACCATTGTTTATAGCGTGATTGTTATTAAAAGGTTATTTGGGGGCTCATTTATAGGGGTATCTCTGGATTAAGGGTTTATGGAGGTAGACAAAGGATTTCTTGGTGAGTATTTAGCAGTTACATATGCAACATATGTTGCTGTTTTTGAAGTTTCCATGTGTTCAGTAGAATTACATTCTTGGCTTATCCTTTATTTACAGTTGGTCAGAGGTCCAGGATCCTAAACTTCATTCTGAAAGCATTGTGAATACGGGGGTATTTGGGTCCAAGTCTTTTCTTTAAGTCTATATGAGGTAATAATCAGTTACTGAGTGAACTTAACCCAAAAATGGATGCAGTCTGCAGGTGATAGAACTGATGTCATCAAAAGAAGCAAGTCATGGAATACTGCTTGTTGGAAAGTGGCATTCTGAAGAGCTATTAGGAACTTCATGAAACTCATGGTGAAATTCCATTTACTTGAATCAGCATGGGATCACTTGAACGAAATTAAAAGAGAAAAACCTCACCACTCCTCAGGCTGGAATGAAAGAAATTTTCCACCTTTAATAATGATCTGTATTACTACACCTATCAGAAATCAGTTGGTCATTGATTTTCAGATAGAAACACTTGATATTTGCTTATCCACATACAATGAAACTGATGAACACATACGCATACCCACAAAGGCAGACTAGCATATTTCATGTGCATTTGACTACCTCCCCTTTTCCTTGCTAGTTTTCATTTAGCAGTTTTATCTTCAGCTTACAAATACTTTACAATTATGACCCTATGTGTGCTCAACACAGTTCCTACAATAAAGGCTGAATTTTCCCAGCCCTTATAAATTGTTATTTATATGGTTTTGAATGTGGTAACAAATTTGAAGTGAATTTTGCATGCAGGTATATTTTCAAACAACAACAAAACATGTTTGTTCTCCTGAAAAATGCCTTGATTAGAATAGGCAGGAGTCTGATTTTCACCTGCTTGGCTCTTCAGTCTTCATAGTACGTGTGAAATACACTGTAATTGAGCAAGTGGTTACATCTGCTCTCAGAGTCCCAAATTAAATTATTAAAAAGAATTAAAGAATGAATGAACCAATGAGGCAGGGTACTTTTCTTCCATGGAGGTTTAATTTTTTGATGCAGTTGCTTAGTACACCTAGTGCCCATCTGCTGTTGGTCACAATCCTTGTACAGGAGCCCTTTTAAGATACAAATGTGTGATTTTATTTTGGAAGTTCTATTAAGCTTTGATAAGCAAATGTCATTACATACTCTGTTGCTGGCAAATCGCGGCACATCTTCCTATACTGTTCTTTCGGAGAGTATCACTCTATCACTAGTATTAGGTTGCAGCATCTTTGCTGCTGCTGTGACAAATTTTAAATTAAATTTTAAAAAGCGCAGGAAGATAATGATTTCCAATAAATACTGTGAAATTCACTTCCTGTGGTAGTAAAAGACACACAAGTTACAACGCACTAAAATTTATACATTTGCTGCAATTCACCTTTGAGGAACGCAAGAGGAAAGTTAGAGATTTTGAATAGATGATGTGCTTTATTTTATCATTTGGAAGCCTGCTCACAGAACTCATGAATTGATGATCTGAAGGGAGGCTCTTTTACTATTGCATCTCACGCATTGCTTCTATAAATATCTTTTTTTTTATTATGATTCTGCAGTTTTTAGATTTGCTTTATGGTTTTGGTTATTAATGTTGTATCTCTGACTGTTAAGAGAATTCATAGCTCTGTTCCAAGTCTGACATGTCTGGGAGATTTGCTTGTGTGTGTAGTTTTCCTACAGTAAACCAATTTGTTGGACAGGGAGGGGAATATTCTGCCTTTGATAGCAGGTATATTTCTGATTAGTTAGTGGGAATGTGTGGCTTCAAACAAAAGCAGCAGCCCCCCGAAGTTTATATTACTGTGTGGGTTGTGGAAGCTATTTGTATAATATTATAGAATCAAGATAAAGAGCAGGGAAATAGATACTGTTGTTCCTACTAGAGGGTGAGGACAGGACGTGAAAATCTCATGCTTCCAATTGTCTTCTCTGGGAATTCAGAAGATTTTCCAGCCATAGGAACAGAGTCTTCGGTTCACCCAAAATTGTATCTAAAGGAGATCAGTGTTTTTAACACTTCCCTAGATTCTCTCCTGCAAATGCTATTGTGGTTATACAGAGAATCTCCTTCTCATACCTTCAAGAAATTTCAGAGCCAGGATGATACTAAAACCTAGTAGATGTTATTTTGCATTTTACTTGCCTCTTTGGGGTGTAGGGAAATGACAAAGCACAACGATGAAAGAAGAGGTAGCAAAACTATGGCAACGAGGACTTTAATTTCTCAAGTAAGACGGACTAACTTGGAGTCTACAACCTACTGCGAATCATCTCTAGCACACCAAATGATTTGCAGACATTTAGTGAGTGATTAGAGAGCTGCTGGTGCCGCAGCTTGACTGCAAGATCGGTCAGGAGCTGGCTTATCTAAGCAAGCTACAGTAAAATGAAGAATACACTTTTCCCCCCCCTTTTATATGGATAATCCCCCAGGTGGTTAGATAGCTCCTCCCCTGCAGGTATGATTTTCACAGCACACGTTTCCAAGTTTCTTTAAGGTGATTTCCTTTCAGATACATACTCACTGAAGAAAAGGCAGAGGGAGAAAATGTACGGCGTGCTTCTTAAAGGGAGTTTTCTCAAAATCTCATTCTAGGGCTGACGAGAATACCCTGGGGGACATTTGCAGGCAGTTGTCTTTAAAAATGGCAAAACTCAACTTTCAAAGAGAAGGAAAGACCATTTTAAAGGTCATAACATCAGATTTAAGATCCTCACCACACCGGGCTACTTTGCTTGCCTTCTGACCCTTTTACGTTCCTGAGGATGGAATGCCTCTTTTGATACAAAGCCCCCAGCAAACTTGAATGAGAAGGCTGGTTCTTATGGAAAAGGCTGACTATGGTCTGGGCTCTGGCTCCCATGGGAGCTTTGTTCTTGACTTCACCTGGGCCAGACTTTCACCTGCTGCCTATGTCAAGTTTGGCAGGGATTTCTGGCATGACATTGATCCTGATGGAAGAAATCTGTCTGCTTTTCTACACAAATTCCCAAATGTCCGATGTATGAAGAAAACTGCAAGCATCATAAAAAAAAACCCTAATCTTTTGGATATGCAGGCCAGAGGATGCTCCCACCGAGGCTGTGGAGCAAGCATGTTATACCAACATGAGCACTTCACCTCTGCTGCTTGTCAGGTTTCCTTTACAGCCATCTCAGGGCAGCTATTTCTTCACTGAAAGGCTCCAAATGAAAGGAGCCGGAGTGCCCCCAAGAGAGATTTAAGCTGGTCACTGCAAATTGATTCATGCAAGTGTCTCTGGTGTGAGCATGTGCTACTTCTTAAGCAGTAGGAGAAGAGGAAATGAAATGAAGAGGTTGTAAGGCTGCTCTCAGGAGAACAGCAAGCTAACAAGAGCAGATTGGTGTTAATTTAGCTGAGAAAAGAAGCCTCTCCTCTTTTAGTGCTTGTGGATTTGAGATTCTAGCAACATGTTGGTGAGGCGAAAAGAGTGGGAGAGGAGGAAGGATGCTTTTTCCTAAGCAGTTGCAGAAGCGTGGAAGTAGGTTATGGCAGGCTAGGGAGCAGAAGGAAAAATGCACAAGCAAAAGGTAAACATAAAAAAAGGAGAGAGCACATATCCAGGAAAGCGGCCAACTTTTTGCTACTCCTGAAGCATCTCCACTGGGAGAGAAGACAGGAAATCACTGTCCTACTCCACAAAATTAAAAAACCCGAAAGAATACTCCCACTCAGGACAAATCTCAAATCCTGTCTTTCAACAGGGTAATGTTAATGCAGAAGCACAGTACAGCTTTACATTCTTATTTTAAGAGTAGACCATGGTAGGAGCAAGCTATAATTTTGTAGCCTTGTCTTTATATCAGACCAGAGAAGCATGTCCTGTAGCCACAATTCCATGTACACTGAGCAGTTAACACTGCTCCTAAAAGAAAAACAACTCCTTCTTGTATGCTCCCTACTTCTCCTATCTAGTCCAATGCAAAGCCTCTAAAGAGCCTTGCCAGCGTACACTTGAAAGTGTAAAAAGTGTAAATGGGGAAGGGACAGAGGGTTAAATGATTCTCTTAAAGTCTTAGAATGCATCTGAAACAATGGTTCAGGAAAGGCCCTTTGTAAAGATAAGAGTCTCAACCTAACAGGTACTTCTTTCTGGATGGCCAGAAATTTCTGATTCAAATCTGTGTTTAAGACACATTAAATGTAACCTTGAAGAGGAGTACGACTGCTATCTGACAACATGACACAGCATGTGGATTTTTTAATGCAGTATATCATGTATATGATGATAATAATAAAAACTTAGATGATTTTGAGTCCTTCTACATTCTGGGGATATTGCTATTCTGGTTTGTACTGTCAAGATAAAGCAGAAACAAATGGCTATCCAAGTGCTGAGTATCCTTGAGAGAGCTAAAGAACGATTTTCTGAAGATGGAGAGAAGGATTGATTGGCATGAGGTAAAAGAGACACCTGCCTCAGTTCTTTTTGTTGATCCAAAGCTTCTGTTGATTCAAGGGATAAAAGAAGTCCCCTGATGAGATGTGCCAGGAGACACTTTTAATCTCTTTTTTCTGGTGAGCAAGAGATTCTACTGCCTGTGCTTGCAGTATGAACTTCATCCCGTGTTTATTGTGTAAAGAGATGAGATGAAGGGGCAGCCTTCCCTGCACTCCTCAGACTAAAATAGTGTTGAGCCCAAACTAGAGTCTAAGATTCAAATGCTTTAATCTTTTAGAGAAAAATCAGAAAATAGATACAGGTCCAAATCCATAGGTTCAAATTAATGCCTACATCTTTGCATCTCCAGTGACCCTTATTTTTGTTTTTAATGTGTCCAATCTCCTGAAGAAAACTGGTGTATTGCAAATTTAGCTCAGAGTAGTGAAAAAGCAGCTTTTAAATGTCAGCTGGTGAAACATGGCATGAAGCAGAGGACTGAAGCACCTTCCTAAACTACATCCTGGATTCAGGGCAGTATGTGGTCCTAACACACCATCTGGAAATTTCCATATCACCTGCCTGGTTACATAAGGGAGATTAATGGCTTCTCATTGCTCTCTTCTGGGCAGAACAGTAGTTGCATTTCCTTTCGTTTCCAAAAAGGTTAACTCGCACGCTGATCTGAAGAGTTAGCTGAAGTGCTGTCTGGTAGGAAGTGAAATTCATGCTGAAACTAGGCATCCATCATGCATTCTGATTTACTTTCCCTGATTATAGCAGGAATCAAACAGCAGCAACTAAAAAAAATGGCACAGAGCAGTGAGCAAAGAATCTCTTTGAACTAGCACCCAGCCCAAATTCTCTCCAGGCTTTTTCTCTGAAGTCGTTCTACCTGACCTTCTCTACCTGATGTTTTTTTCTTTGTAGGTTTGTTGCTTGCTGCTTTCTTTTTTCAGTGTTTCTGTCCTTGCCATGGTTTCTCCTGCAGAATACTTCTAGCAAAATGAGAAGGAGTGAGACAGCTTTGTGCCTGGGCTCCTGAGCTCCCTCTTTGCTGTGTAGAGGTGAAGCCACTACCATGTGCACTCCGCGATATGTAAAAGAAATCACAGCTAATTACTTGTTTTCCTGTGACTGTATTGACGTCTGGAACTGTGAACAGACATTCCCTCAGCTGCTGATTTCATAGAGTGAGCCAAGTCCATAATTGCACAGCAATTTCACCTTTACCAGGTGGCTCAAAATGCCAACATTTCTATAGTGCATCCACTGGCAAAGCCTCATTCATATTTGCTGTGACAAACTTCTGAGTTTTCTGCAGGATATACTCAACTCCTTTGTATTCAGAAAACTGCACCAAACAGCTTCTCTTTGAAGAAAAGAAAACAACAACAAAAACCTGCAAATAATTCAAGACATTTCAGTCAATACATTCTTTAGTAGCCCTGCCATTAGAGGTATGCTACTGGTTGGTCAAGTTATTCTTTCCTTATGAAAGCAGCCTACTGCAGGATTTAGGCATACCATTTCTTCCCTGATTTATTTTTTTCTGTACAGCATTTGCCCTGTGTGTTTTCGTATCACTCTAATACAGATTTCTCTTTGTCATCACATTAGTCATCAAAGTCGATTAAAAATTCAGCTCACTTGAGTTTGCCATAGTGTTACAGTCTCTTGTTTGCTTGAGTGTATTTTGACCATGTTGAGAAACACAGCCTTATCCCTCCTAGCAGATGGTGACTACTGTTTGTACAGAGGCCCAGGCAAAGCTCAACATGGTCTGTGTAATCCCATTTACAAGGTACTGTTGGACCAGTGCTATTGCAGTAGTTTA
Organism: Numida meleagris; assembly: GCF_002078875.1. Classification (NCBI taxonomy): domain Eukaryota; kingdom Metazoa; phylum Chordata; class Aves; order Galliformes; family Numididae; genus Numida; species Numida meleagris. The sequence continues at coordinate 98,007,927 of NC_034410.1, forward strand.
AACTTCAACACCATCTTTTCTTTCTGCGCTAGTTGTCTACATCATACCTACATTAGACCCAGTAGAAGTTTCTTTTTATCCTAGATAAAGGCTTTGCAGCCCCAGAATGTCCAGGAATTTTATGATCATTTTACAATTTACAACTTAATCTCCCCTGTTCCTCATTTAACAAGTCTCTTGAAGTATCACGTCTCAGCTTATATCCTTCCCATTGTAGATGAATGAACAACAATGAACATCAGAGAGAGGCAAACACTGTAATGTTTTCATGAATATTCATCTGTATTCTGAAAGGAACTCCACATTTCCTTGGTTTTAATTTTCATGCTAAAAATTTTCTGACAAGTAATATCTGTACAGAAATATTTGCCAAAACAGCATATACTACTATAACAGCATCAAGTAGTACTAGAATGTTAAAATTCAAATGAAGAATTGATACTCACATCAAAAACCTGAATCAGAGAATTATCCAATTGAGGCAAGAAGGCAAGCCATGTGATCGTTATGTTAAATTGGATCAGAGTGAATTTATTTTGAAAACCTGCAATGAGCTGCCTGTGAATGGGCCTAATCTTGAGTTTCACTCACTATAAATCATTCTGAATGACAAAAAGACTTGCAAAAAACATGTTTATAAACAATTTTCAAGTGGAGAAAGAGGCAAACACATTTTAAAAAGTATTTACCCTGAAATATTCTCCCAGCTGAGCTGTTAGATAAGTTACTGTCAGGCAATCCAGAGTGGTGCTTTCCCCTTGCATTCTATTTCACTTAAATCATGTCAATTCAAGGAGTAAATGATTGTGCTTTGACCCTGGCATGTCAATCTTCTGCTTATCTGTGCAGAAGACTAGCTTGGAGTCAGTGGGCCGTCTTTATTTAAAGTATTCCTTCATTCCCTGGCCAAAGTGTGCCCATACAGGGATTTAAATTATCCACGAGTATTCTTGCCTCACCCACTGACCTGTATTACTATGACCATTACCCAAGGTGATGCCTTCATGCAATTTCTGCACCAGTAAACAAGCCTTCGCAGGGCTACAATACCATTTATCAAAGCATTACAAACTCATGCTGGTCATCTCAGGGCAGATACAAGCTCAAAAGTCCTCTTGGAGAAAAGGAAGTAATGCCAGCAGGCATGGGAAGAGATAAGATCGCTCGTGGTGGAAGACACTTTGTGTGCAAGGAACCATTCAGAGTGAGGGGAAATGCATCCATCTGACAGGAAGGTGTTTAGAGGCCTGTTTGGATCATTTATTTTATTTTTCTTTAAAGGCCAGTCAACCAGAAAATGGCGTGTTGTATGACAGGAATAATGCTTTGAGGGATTGCAATACAGTGCTGGCATGGCTGGCGACAGCAAAAGCCAGGAGCCGTCCTGTGGCAGGAGGTCAGCTGGCTGGCTGGCCTTGGGCTTCCAGAGAAGAGGGTGAAACCTGGGTCTGTGGGATTGGTTTTCCTATATTTTTTTCCCAACATGAGCCCTAGGTGGATTAAGGAATTTTGATACCCTCTAGCTCACCTCATGTCCTTTTAAGAGCCAGGGGCAGTGCATAAGTGTAGGAATCCCATTATTTTCATTGGCATTTGTTGTGTAATCCACACCTTAAATGCAGTACTAGCTTTCTATTTCAATTCAGATTCTTGCCTTTGTGTCTACTCCTGAAGTCTGTGCTACAAGAATCGCTCATGAATCAGTGTCAGAACACTTACAGAAATCTAGTTTTAATTGCATTTCTCTTGCTTTTTCCGTCTTCTAATACCTGTGCTAGAGAAGAGCAGACAAATCACAATGCAGAACAAACCAGCAACAAAATCCTAAACAGAAAATGTGCAGTACCCTATTATTTGTAGAGAGACCTTCTGAATTGCAGCCCTTGTTTTCTGTGTCTTTACATGTGCAGAACTGTGAACACTCCTCTTTTTCCCAAACGAAGCGATCCAAGAGACTGGTGGCAGTTCACTGCAGCTTTTTAACATGACCTGCTTGCTAGTATTCATTGCAGAAAGATGTTTATTGGGCAACATATTCTGGGAATTATTTCATTGCACTACACAATGGCAAAGCTATTTATCAGCTTGGATCCATTCATTACCCTTTTCTATAAGACAATACCTTTCTACAAAGATATTGTCTTCCAAAGCCCTGGCCATGTTGTATGAAATAATAAACACTGGAGCTATCACTGAAAAGCATCTTTCCTGGCTTTGCCAGCAAAGTTTTTCTTCTGGGGAAAAATGCGCAGACAGGATGCTCCTCCTTTTCCTTCCCAGTGACCTCCAAGCCAGCATCTGTCTGAGGATGAGGGGCCTCCCTCAGTATTGTGTCTGTGGTTCAGCTGGGCTTTATAGGTAAGTCTGTCTAAGGGCAAGTATGATATTTCATAGGCTTTTGTCACCCATGCAAATTCTGGATTATTTTCTCCTCCATGAAAACTGTATTGCAGCTAAAAACCAAAACCAACAAACCAACCAACCAACAACAACAAAAAAAAAACAAAACAGAAAAACAAATGCCCTTCTTGCTAATTTGTTTACTCATTGACTTTTGTGTGATACAGGAACTGGCAGTGAGGTCCCTGAGCTCATTCTTCCAGTATCAGCACATCAGTATTCAGGAGTCCAACTGCTGTTTGCAAATCTGTGTAGATGAACGCGGTCCAAAATGTACAAGTTGGATCTAAACATCAAACTCTGTTTACTGTAGAATTAAAGGTAAGTCTTGAACAAACAATAAGTGAAAAAATGTAAATCTACAAAATTGAGCAAATATAAACTTCCGATTTTAATCAGAAAATGGATCTTCCTACTCTTTCTGTTTCAGACATAACCCTGCTTTCACATGAATTTCCTCTCCACAGATGTGTCCGGACTTAAAAAGTAGATTTTTGAAGCTGGATCTCAAGTTGTAGTATTAACAGTTGCTCGCTTAAGTCATTTTCTGTAAATGACTAAAGCCCAGAATCTACTCCCTGACTGACAAAGCACCTTAGTACAAGCTACCCAGTGTGTGAAAGGATACTATGATCCTGACGCAAAGAATCCTCTGCACTGGCTTGTGGCATGAAGCCCTTCAATAGAGCATTATTTTTTTTTCAAATTTGTATTACTTTTTTACACTTGGTAAGCTTTCTTTGCTTCAAGTGTATTTCGCTTATGTTAGGATGATTTAAAATGTTCTTTTAATTGAACTCAGTATAATATGCTAGTGCAAAAATGACAGAGAAAGGCTATCAGTGCTATTTCTTTATGCTACTGAAACATTCCCTTGAGCTAGAAAGAGAAATTCTGAAAAGAGATGATGTATACTAGCATTAAAAATATCTCACCACCTGGCAGATTTGGAGGGCAGCCCAGGGTAAGAGCGGGACCTTTAGGCACTTGAACTTCACAGTGATGGAGCTTGAGGAGCATCTTGACAGTGATGGAAATGAACTCGAGACTGAAAACTGAAGTGAAGAGGAGCAGTTCAGCTAATGCTGTGGCTGCCCAAAGTACAGAGCGTCACTGGAATCAGCTGCATCACAACTCGGCTCACTCAAGATGAACGTCAACCTCCGGAGAGCAAACCAGCAGCAGTATCGCTTTCACTCTGTCAGACGGGGTACTTACGGAAGAAACATGCATCCCTGGAAATATCCTTTGTGTTTCAAAACTGACCTCTCTCCCCTAAATGCGCTTCACAGGGCATGGTGCTATCTGAAGTACACAGAGGTTGGTGTGTGAGAAACAGACAAAAGCATAGATAAGCTGTTATATGCAGTCCCAGAAGGAGATGTATGCCTGTTTAGTTTCATATTAAGCAGGATAACAGAAGGCAGTAATAAGAGTAAATATTTGTTGTCAGCATAGGATTTTGATGATAATAAGAGTTCTCCTGTGGGTGGCCCCTTCATTGCTTAAGCAATGGAGGGAAAGAAATCCAACCCCGGATCCATAGGAAATGTGGGTCTGATCTTGGCCAGCCTGTCAAACACTTGTAACACACCCAAGGCATAACCTTACAAAGCTGGTTCTGCCAAAGATACTGTGCTGCAGCTGCCAGCCTCCTCCTCTGCACAGGGGTGCAGCCAGATCACTGACTTTAAGCACTCCACCAGTGATTCCCATCTTGCCTTGGATATAAATAAACAGTTTAGTTGCCCAAGAGCAATTCACAGATGTGGTGACATTTGTTAGTGTGTGTCAGTCCTTGGCTGGGCTGTTGCATGCTTTGTCCAGTGTCCAGAGTCAAAACGCATGCATACAGTCACAAGTTGATGGAGGTCTATTCAAGCTTTCTTCTAGTAGCTGAAGAGAACAAATGAAATAATTTCTCTTCACATCACTTCTATTTGACTAGCCCTATGCATCCTTTTGGGGGTTCCAGATCTCTCAGTCGGCAGATAGAGGCCACTCTTTCTGCTGCTGCTCAGAGGAATGAAGCACTGGAACAATTTTCTGCAGAGGTGATACATCTCATCCATCTGTGTTCTTTTGTAGCATGAACACAGAGAAAGGGTAGAGGACATCCACCAGGCACGTACCCTGCTTATGTATAAAGATGATAAAATTGAGAAGCTGTCAGATTATACAGTAAACTACTAATTAAGTAGGAATCCAAATAACACCCTATGATGTAGATGTTCAGCCTAAGCTGAGTTGTGAAACCTTACAGTTCAGCCAGGAAGAATGGATGGATACTTGTTTTTTTTTTCAGATAGCAACTGCTACTTCAGGTGACTTCTGCTTTAGTCTAGGCTGACATTATGAAGACTAACTTTACAGACTCAGCTGTATTTTGCATTTGCTTGGGTCAATCTGAATTTCATCTGCAATGAAATAAAGAATTGGAAGCAGGACAATTACTTAGGAAACTGAAAACGCCAGGGGAACTCTTGGATGTGCTTCTCTTCCCCATCTTACTGCATGCAAATGACAGCTTTCCTTACAATTTTCAGCAGAAAGTATTTGAAGCACTCATTTTGACTTCCTGATTTGAGTGTGTGCTTGATGCCATGCAAGAGCCTACAGTTACCAGAAGCGCTGAAACATAATGCTGTGCTTCAACATGAATATTCAAGCTCTTTCAGGAGGACACCGCTAAGATCATTACAATTGCTAATTATAAAAAGTGGTAGCCAAAACTCCCGCTTCCTTCCATTATTCTTACATCCTGCAGATGTCCTGATTTAGCCAGTTAATCACTGGATTCTCTTGGGAATCATCTGGTTGTTCAGTTTCATTGTGGTCTTTTTATTAAAAAGTTGCTTTGAATTTTTAGTGTGGTGTTTCTCATTTTCTGAAATGCTATGTTTCATTCCCTAAATATCGTTTGTGATGTTGTGTTTCTTAGATACTGTGCTTGGCATGTTTGCATACACTTAAAAGATCCCTGAGCCATATTTTGGTGCCCGGGAAAACAGCAGATATCCCTTTATTCAAAGTAGATATCTCATTGTATCTTCGATCACAATGCCACCTGCCCACTCTCAGCTACAGCAGCTCTTTCAGTAGCTGCGTCATGTGACTTATTAAGTTTTGTTTACATCTTGAAACATCCTTCTTGTGTGGAAGGACTTCTGGGGCGGATCCTGAAGGCTGGGCTGGTGTCACGCCATTTCTTGTGGAATGATGGACCCATGTCCCCTGGCCATTCCAGCATTTTTGTGCTACCTGTCAGCTGCAGATATCTGAATGCCTTCTTAACTTTTCAAATACTCTAATTTTCCCGCAGCTAACAAGCTAGCATAGAACTACCACACCATAATCTGTGAAGAAAGGGATACAAAGGGAGGGAAGGTCAGCCACTAGGAAACCATAACCCCAAGGCCTGGAAACACATAACAGTTGTATTATTCTGACTGACACAAGAGATTGTATTTGTAAAGCATTTATGCTGTATTATGTTTGTAACACACTGGTGCGGTACTCACTGCATGGCATAATCTGACACTGTGAAAACTCATATCCTTTGAAAAGACCACTAATGGTGAATGGGAATAGAGATAATTACAGGAATTGGCAGAGCTAAGCCATCAGATCACAATAGCAAATTTGGCCACAGAATTGATTAGCAGCATGAGAGACTCTTCTACATCAGAGCAAGTCCTATTTTACCCTCCTCTTTCCAACAAACCCACAGAGCTTGGCTCCATGATTGCAACAGAGTCCAGAGATAGGCACAGATGTGCCTAACACATCTCTTTTGTTTTTGGTTGACGTTTTGCCTGTGCGTGTGCATTTTGTGTTGGTTTTATTTGTATGTTTTTTTTTCCGGTAAACTGTACAAAAGTGATGTATTTATTCCTTCTGCCTAATTTAATGTATCTGAAGATAAAATCTTTTTCCCTCTGCACATGCACAAAACTCTATACTGCATTATGACTAAAGATTCAACTCCCAAACCACGGGTGCAGGGGTGAAAAGCATAAATCTCACTCTGTTTATGTTATTTGCTGATTTTTCAGTCAAGCCTAAAACTACTGGTAGGTCACCTTCCTGAAGCACTGGAGCTCACTCTACAGAAGCTGGCCCCAGGGACACACTCCAGGCTCTTCAGAAGTGATAGCCAAAGCCATGGCAAGAGGAGAAGCATGAAAATGGAAGAGCAATGTGAAAAGTGAGATAGGTGGGTAGAGTGGGTGATAAAAGGGATGGCAGGGGGGAGATAAATAGGAGAGAAAAGTAGCTCTAATGAACCCTGAAAAAAAATCTCACACAAAGAGAGTTTTAGGGAATAAAAAGATGACAGTCTTCTTCTTTATTCTTTTATTTCTGTGGAGGACTCTGAAGGAAAAAAGAACGTTAGCATGTTGCATGGATGACATTACTCCGAAATTCACATTATCCATCTGTTAGGAAATTTTCCTTCATTACACCCCTATGTCTGTGTGTTTTATGTTGTTTTTTTAGAGCAGGTACTGAAACCCCAAAGGAGCTGGGTTTTTCCCTTGTTGCCATCTTGTACAGCATCTCATTATTTGCATCAGAGTGAAAAACTGTCTGTAATTCAGCAGAAGGCAACACCTGAGCTGTGCTGGAACAGATTCCTGCATAAAGCAGCAGAAGTCAATGCCTTCAATATCTTTCTTCAGTCACCCAAGACCCACTTACAAGTCTGAACCTCAGGAGCAACCATGAGGCTCTTCTCCCAGAGCCATGTGAAACACCAAGCTGCCATGTCCCCATGCAAGCAGCAGGTGCGTGGAACCAAAGTGAGTCCATGTGGAGACTTGCCCATGGTTGCTTTTGTGCAAAGTGCTGAGGGTTGAAAACATACCAGCAGGCAAGTGACAGGCATTTATAATGCCATGTGAGCTCCAGCCTGCTAGTCAGTATATTAAAGGATATTTGATCTTCCCTGACTTTTTCTGTAGCATGAGATGCTTGGCAGCCATCCAGCATCCATCCCCTCCTGCTGGATTGCATCCTCCTGCATTGCCCATCCTACTCATCTCTTTTAACCTTGCCTTTGTGTAGCACTTCACATCTGTGCTGTGTAAAATCTAATCCTTCGATAGCTTTCTTAATCGTGGTTGAATTCATTAGCTCAGATTCTTGCTTACAGGGTGCAAATTCAAGTGTTCTCCCAGGTATAGCTGAGGGGAGAACTTAGTTGATGATATTTTTGAACCTCTTCCTTTGATATAAACACTGGCCTTGGAACAATTCTTCTCTGCCTTGTGGACTTATTTTTCCCCATTTGGAAATACTGAATAAACTGAACAAACTTGGCGGCGCATTAAAGCTTGTTTGGAACCTCACACAAAAGATTTTGTGTAGCTCAAATGCCAGAGAAATGTGTACATATGTGATTGAACATAATAGTCCAAGATTAGAAAATCCAGCGAGAAACAGGGGATTAAAAGCATGCTCTCATGAAAACCTTCATGACTCTGGAAGAAAGTCAATGCAATGAGATACACAGATGAGAGTAAATATGCTGAATTGTATCACTCTATCACAAACCAGGCAGCGTGAAAACAAAATTTTACTCATTTCACTTCCACTGTTATCCTGTATCTAGGCACGAGTATAAATTTTTAAAGCCTTGCAGTATTAAAGCTATATATTTGTGTCAGAAAATTGTACATAATCTGTTTTGTAAATATTAGGAGTTCTAAGCCCTTGGGCTAAAAGTCTGCTAGAAGATGCACACATACAGCTCTGATGGTCTTCAGTTGAAGTTATGAAGGAAACAGCAGAAATCAGAATTTGGGCGAGCCACATACACTCCTTTTATAGATATAAAACACTGGAAAATAAACTGGGCTAAATTTTTATCTGAGATACATTATTATAATTGAGATAACAACACAGCTAAGTTATGGTCATTTAAAAATACAGTAGCAGAATTTTAGCTGTTTGTTGCAAAGCCTTTTGGAGTCTCCCTCTTGAGGAGGGCCTTAGAAGAAACACTAAAATTGATGTTAAAAATGAAATTCCTACCTTTTACCAAGAGTTCTGTGCATTTTAACAGCCTAGAGCAACAAAGCAATAAGTCACCAAACAGATTTCATAGGCAAATATTTCTAATTCACTCCTCCAGAAAGATAGATCTGTGAGGTCTGCTACCTTAGTGTGCAACTCAATGTTGTTACAATTCACTAGCAAGACTAATAAATGTGATTGGAATTTTCACCCATTGTATCTTGAACAACCTGAAATGGTATATTCCTCATCTGAAATGTTCTGAAATTTCAGTGCTGGCCTCCACAACTGCGCTATGGAGCTTGTCCTTCTTGTGACACGTTTCTATTCTCATTAAATCAAAAAAGCATGTTTCTCCACGATTTTAGATTAATTCCATACTTCTGCAGTTCTCTATGTCTCTGGAAAATTATCAGTTCCAGAAATAGGGTAAAAGACTTCAAGATGAAAGTTATCAATCAAAACATCTTGCATAACTTTCCTCTGCACTGCTGCAACAGAGCCCTCTTATTCCCATTTTTGTGATGAAAAAAAACTCCAAATTATTTAGTTCTAGATTAAGATAGCCCCAAATTAAAAAAAAAAAAATGGATCTTGATACAGATTTTATGTTGCAGTTATTTAGGATTTTTTTTTTTGTTTTCTTCTTCAAGGATAAAGGTTTCCTTTATTTCGCCTGACTTAGTTGTTTTCAAAACTAGCATATGGATCCAGAACTGGCTTTTAAAGACTGTGGTCAGGAGCTGACTGATCTCAGCCTGGGGAATGGGTTCATCTCCTTTTATCTCTGTGATTTATAGCGTTGTGTGGCAAGGACAATAAAGCGTTATTACGATTCAATGTGTGTTACTTTTCTCTAAGGAAAGGGCAACCTATTAGGAAAAAGGCACAAAACCCAATGTAATTTGAAAATAACATAGCATAACTGATATTTCTTTAGAATGGGCTTATATGGAAGGGAATCAGAGGTTAATTGTGCAAAATAATATTACTCCACATCCAAATGCCATTTCTAAATGTTATAGTACATTAAAGTATACTGCAGTGAATTAATAGTCCTAACAGTGATGATAAGCATCAGTGGACTTGAGGAGGTATCCTGCAGCTGCTTTCTGTCAAATATAAGTAATATTAAGGAAACAAGTGTATGACCGCTTTTGATCAGAGTTAATGAGACATTAACTTTGAATAAAGCAACTTTAAAATAAAACTTCCTTATTATATTTTAGCAAAATATCGCTAAACACATTTTCTGTAGTGACAAGGCTGGAGTGACTCTATGAAGGAATTTGGTAGGCCAGTATAACGTACATGTTACTTCCTCATTTGAGGTGTCACTCTCGATGGTGGGTGCTGTGGCAGCAAACCCTGGAAGTCTAGCCTCCTTACCAAGACAAGTGGTAAGCAAAAGTCAAGTCAATTCAACCAAGGGTGAGCAAATAATTCTAGCCAATGTCCACATGAAAGTAGTGGCTTTCAAATGCTAAGGTGTTAGGAGAACCAGTGTAGGAAATGGTGATCAAGTGTTTGTCCTCAGAGCCCTGTACCTTTCAGTGTCTGTTGGCTGGGCGTGCTGGAGGTCATCTTTAAAGAAAGCTCCTCAGTGCTGCAGAAGTGGATTTCTATGTGAAATTTGCTAAGGTAATCAGAGGATTCAGTGGCCTTTTATCCACATCTTTTCAGGAAGTGTAGGGTATGTTTTCTGCTTTTGTAGAGTCTCCCCTGGCAAGGCAGCAGAAATGCACTGGAAATTTTGTCACTCACTGCCCCTCCTTGGCCATGACTTCTGGGCAGATCTGAGGGGAGGACAGAGGCAAAAGGCTTCTAACTGCCAGTGTAGTATTTCAGGACACGCGAACCTTTATTTATAAACCATGTCTGTACAAACTCAGATCACAAGCCTACTAGTGAAGGCAGCAGCTCCCCCGCAGCCACACTGCCCAGTCTCTCTAAGAGAGAGATGAAATTTGCTCTGCTGCTAGGTGTAGATTAGAGCTACCCGCTCCCAAATTTGGCTGAAGATTCCAGAGATAATGCATAGAAGTGGCACAGAGCTCTTTACTGGAGGAAAAACAAGTTCTGCTGAAAGAAATACTCTGGATTGGCACAGAAGTTACCATTAGATGACTGGAAGAATAAACTTAAATTTCTTGAGTTTCATTGCGTCAGTCTTCAGGACAGAGCTCTCAAGTAATGAGACACAACAACTTCCTCAGAACTTCATGTGTGTGCTGATCTATTATTGCCTTAAGCGAAAAGCTACAGCATAAAGCAAAGTAAATAACTGCATTACAATGCAATGCACACTCTAGAGCACTGTAATTGTAGACATAATTGTAACAGCAGGTCTGTACTGTCCAGCTAAATAGAGATCTGTCATTCAGACCATGCAGAATGCAGTGTGGTTTGCACCTCTCAGTGTCATAAATCTAAGGCAGGAATTTTACTCTTGGTACGTGCTATATTGCAACTTTCTTCACTGTATGGCATTGCCATCAACTGCAAGGATAATCTACATCAATTCAGTGCTAATAGGACTCTCTAGATATCATTGCCCAAGTGTCTCTGGCCAATTAAAGTTTTTAACTTAGTCAGTCCAGCATAAATATTCTTTAATACCAATTATCACAATCCATTTATCATTATGATAGTTTTACGACTGTGCCAGCTTTTGCAGACCTTGGAATATATACAGTGAAGAGAAAACCCATAGCCTGAATGAAACGTCATCTTGCTGTTGAAATAGCATCCTGACATTTTTACGTGTCATGTGATATCAGAGCATGAATGAATGCTTCAGGATAGATGTTCAATTAAGTCTCATTTTCAGTCTTGAAAGACCACCATCATGCGTTTTAGATGGTTGTACTGTATTATATTATTAGGAACATATATATTATAGACATACTAGGAATTAAGCAATGAGTACTAGGAGGCCTTGGCATTTTTTTCCACCTCCCTTACATTATTTCCCCCAAACAATATTGTAATTACAGGAAAAAGAGGAAAAAGAGATTTATGGTTTGACAAGAGTGAAGGCAATAACCCTAACAGAGACGACAGAGCCTAATATTAAATAGTTATGATTTTTGCCTTGTCCCTATGTAATTTCCTTGTTCTATCTGTGGGAGGACACACGTTGCCTGAGCTACTCCTGAGGCCCTCCAAAGTCATCCTTCACTCTTGCGTTTCAACAGCAATCACTTACAGCAAACTCTCATTCCGTCTAACAGCGTGTATTACCTAAGAAACCTCAGCTCAGGATTGTTCAGTGTGATGCTTGGAACATAAAAATGATTGTTTTTCATTGAAATGTTCTGGTCCAATTTGACCCACAGAGACCAGCAAATAGCGCGTGCCAGAAATAAAACATTTTCAGATGACAAGAGGAAAGAACTGGGAATTAGGAGGCTGAGGGTACTAGCGCTTTCTCTGCCACTGGCTGCCTGCATGACCTTGGCCACACTGCTTCCTCTGGCATCATTCCCTTCCCCTGCTCTCTTCTTCATTTGCAAGCTTCTGGTTTTGTTTGCACAGACAGTGGCACGGTGCAATTCCAGCTAGGAAAGGGCACCTTTACAAACCCAGGCAGTCTTTCCTTCACTCATTAGCTCCAGCAGTCTCATGTTGTCACAGGGTTCATTGTGATATTTCTTTGTTAGGAATGATGATCTGTCACATCAGCTGCTGAAACCATAACTTTCTGTTTCAGGAGGAAGCAGTCCCCTGGGTTTTGAGCCCAGCACCTCCTTCCTGGGGAAGAGGGGGACAGACTCTTTAGCAGAGCCTGTTCTGATAGGGCAAGGAGACATAGTTTCAAACTAAAAGAGAGGAGGTTTAGACTGGGTATAAGAAAGAAGTTTTTTATGATGAGGGTGGTAAGGCACTGGAATGTGTTGCCCAGAGTAGTAGTGGATGCCCAGTCCCTGGAGACATCTGGGGTCAGGCTGGACGAGTCTTTGAGCAAGCTGATGTAGCTGTAGGTGTCCTTGTTCATTGCAGGGGAGTTGGATGAGATGAGGTCCCTTCCACTTCAAATAATGCTGTGATTCTTGATGTACTGTGAACACAGCAAGGTGCCCATGGCAGAGGATGATCACAGGCCCCACGCAGGCTGCTGGGAGCAGCTGGGGGCCCACCCTGCCCCGCTCTGATGTTAGGCCCTACCCCAGGCTTCAGGAAAGCACAACAACTCGGCTCATATGAATTTGGTGAAAAAACTACAAGCAAGATAAGAAAACAGCAAAGATGTGAAGGTCTCCTCACAGCTAGATTACACTGTGATGTGTGTACAGATGGGTTTTTAGCCTCCTGCAGTCATTACCACATTTTGAGAACTTGCAATTTTCTTCCATCACCAGATTGATTGAGATGGGGTGATTTCTCCTGCCTTTCTCAGAAGGGGTCACTACAAAGGGTAAATTCAGGCTGGCCCATTTCATCAGGCAACAGAAAGCCACTTCAGACACTTACCTGACAAGGAAGCTGACACCTTGCTGATAAAGCAAATCAGCTGAGTGCAGCAGGGAACCAAGCTCTGCCTCTGTCCCTGTAAGGAAATGACCTCCTTCTCCTAGGCCTTTAGCCCTTCACAGGCAGGAGAGCCCCAGGATGAGGCTGAGGAAATATCTTAGAAGGAGGAACAAGGGAGGGAGGAGATCCTTTCAGGGCAGGTGCGTGGCAGCAAGGAAGGAGGAACCAGCTCTCCTGCAGGTGAAAACAATTATGGAAGGGACCTTGCCCTCTTCTGCACAAGTTATTAACAGCAGTTCCCAAGTGGGTTTTATTAATAAAATTGTGGCCTAATTATACCATCTCACTTGAATTTTGTTTCAATTTCTATGCTTCTGAGACAAGAAGTAAAATATATGCAGGAGAAATCAGAAGATGGTCCTGGAGATAAAAATCCATAGTATATTTAAAGATATATCAACCAACATACTAATGTGGGAAAGCAGTCAAATTAGCCACAACAAGGAGATGGAGATTAGTAAAAGAGAGAGAGAGTAGGAGGAAAAACAGAGTAACAGAAGAAAGGAAGAATACTATGACCTCACTGGAGTCTGAAGTTGAGGAAAACTCAAAAATGTTGTAGGCTGAGGTACTCTTGCTCTTCATTTTCTTTTGTTTAGTTTGCTGCTTGCTTTTTAAAGCCTTGTATTACTGTTGTTCTCAGGGTGTTGGTCAAAGGACAGAAGCAAGCCAGAATTCACAGGTCTTTACTAGAAAAACTAATACAGTAGGAAAAAGGAGATAATCTCCCTGGTACACGAGTTCTTCCTGTCTACTTTTTCTCTGCTGTAGTTGTTGCCCTAATAAAAGGTGCTACTCCCACATACAAAACTTATCTTGCCTGCAAAAAGATTGTAATTCATTTACTTCTGTAAAGGCCTCATAATTCTATATTTGAATGCTAGAACAATCCTGAACAATGTGCCTGTGTAGTTGATAGTCTATATTTGAAGCACTAAAGGCAATTTGTGACATAACTCACTCAGCTTTTTTTTTTTCCTTTGGTCCCAAATGCATAGCTTAACTCATATAATCAGAAAGTGGATTTACTGAAACCATTGCAGCTTTAATAGTTGAGGAAGCATTAGCAATTTAGGAAAAGGTGGTGGATAAAAAGAATGGAAATTTTAGAAGATACTAATCCTTTTACTTATTGAAACATACTTGCTGGAAGCATCATTCCTTTGGAGGGGAGGGGGAATAAAAGTATAAAACCAAGCCAAGATGCATTAAGATTTAACTGGAGGGTTGAATTCAATTTAATTTTATCACATTTGTACACAGGAATTTTGTATGAATAGCTACTGCTTCCTGCAGAAGGTATGATCAGAACCTTGTCTGACATGTTTGTAATTGCTTATGCAAAGACTGGTGAATGTGTTGGGGAATGCAATGTCCCAGTAGTGGTAAATTGTGTTAAAATCCAGGGTAAACTAAACTATTGCTAGCTAAGGTAATTGAGCAGGCAAGCTTAAAACCCATTCATTGATAAGCATGCAAGAACAGCACCTCTGTTCATACACTGACAGAAAGTGACCAGTAAGGCCATTTTTGCTCAGTTGAAGAATATAGTTACAAATTATTTACGTTTTGGGTGGAATAATACCCTGGTTTATTTCTGTGAGAGCATTAAGAATGTTTTTGATATTGAATAAGTGATGAAAAACAATGTATCCTGTATACCTGTGGCTATAGTAGTAGAGCACCATGGTAGATATGGCTAACAGTGAGAGGTATTACAGATACAGCTGTCATTTTGGAGAATAGAAGGCTTCAGGGTGACCTCATTGCTGCCTTCCAGTACCTAAAGGGAGCCTACAAGCAGGAGGGCAGTCCACTCTTTGAAAGGGTAGATAATGGCAGGACAGGGGGAAATGGTTTTAAGTTGAAGGAGGGAAGATGTAGGTTGGATATTAGGGGGAAATTCTTTACCAGGAGAGTGGTGAGGTGCTGGAACAGGCTGTCCAGAGAGGTTGTAGATGCCCTGTCCCTGGAGGTGTTCAAGGTCAGGTTGGATGGAACCCTGGGCAGCCTGGTCTAGTATTAGATGTGGAGGATGGTGGCCCTACCTGCGGCAGGGGGGTTGGAGCTTGGTGATCCTTGAGGTCCCTTCCAATCCAAGCCATTCTATGATTTTGTGGTATCAGCTTGCTTTCTACACCTTTCTGGAAGAGGAAGGAAATAAACTGCTGTTTGACCTCCATGCAAGCAAATTTGTTCTGCTGCTTATGTACAAGTGAGATTGAAGGATTTCTTTTGGTTTTATTATTAGCATAATCAGAAACATTGCACTCCATCATTTTGTTATAGTAATCCTTGTTGTTACAGGAATAAAATAGACAGCAGGCTAAATCCTTTGTTCGGTGACAGTGGGACAAATCCAAAATAATCATGTTTGTAACAGATTTACTCCGGAGTTTACACTGGGGGTAAATAAAATCAGAAAACATTGCAAACCTCCATGAATGATGGACAATAATGGGTACCAACTGTAGAAAATGCAGCGTTACAACCTGAACCCCGTTTTACCTTTCATTGCATTATCCGGATGCTTTTTTGCTCATGTCAGCTACTCAGAAAGCTGACATCTAGTAGAGAAAAAAAAAAGAAAAAAGAAAAAAGTGAATTATATATAACCAATATCTTATAAAGTCTTTGGATTTCCAGACTTCATGGTTCATCCAGTGCAATTTCTTAGGAGATCCAAAATCCCCCACCTTTTAAATTGACAATACTATGGCTGAAGCAAAAGTTAAATAGAACTCCTAGAACTATATTAGCATTTTTTCTGGCAAAGGGGTAAAATTATATTAAATTTTGCCCAGGACTATGCTACGTGTACTTAGGGATCAGGCGCCTGAGAAGCAGGCAGTACCTCCAGAGAAGTGGTTTGTCATCGGCTGGATGGTTCTAAATGTACCAGACTGTTTAAATAGCAAATGATTTTAAATATGAAAGGAGGCTTCTTCCAAGAATTGTTATATTGAGCATCACAAAATTGCTGTTTTTATCCCAGAGAGCTAACCTCCATCTGTTTCTGAAAGAGCTCAGCATTCATAAACTAAGAAATGATATTTTCAAAGCATAGCTCTTTATCACTCACCAGTTAATGGGACTAAGAAAAGATTTTCAGATGACTCTTCTGGCTGCTGTGCGGGCTCAGAGGAAACAAAAGGGGCTGACTGGAGATGCTATGAAGGCACAGTTATTTGGTTACAACTTAACCTCTTGCAATCAGAAGACAACAGAAGGACAAATGGCATTGAGGTCACTACAGAACACTGGCATAAAGCTGGTCTTACTTCAGTGGAGTTCAGAAGTCTGCTACGCTATCAGGAAAGCAGCATACAGGAAGGAGGATAATGAGAAAGCACTGAAAAATGCAAGAGACTGGTAACAAAGGACAACATATTTTAGAGAACAAAATTTTCAATTTCCCCCTCCTGGAGCTGGAGAGTAAAAGAAAGAAACAAGTATTTGGTTCATCATAGACTATGATACTTCCAATTTGGGATATTCTGCAATTCTATTCTTCTGGGACCAAGGTCCTGTTCTGCTTGTATCTGAAAGAGTTGGAGGATTTCACTGTATAATAATCGGTCAGCTCCAAATTCTGCCTCTCATTTGTTCTTGTTGCAATGGGAATGGTTGGTGACTGTACATCCATGGCATGTGGGAGACAAAGCTGCATCTTTCCCATTGTCTGATTGTCTCTGATCAAACCTTTCATTGCAAAATTATTTTCTGTCTCATTATTGGTCATTAGCAAATGCATTCCAGGTGCTTTTCAACTCCAGATGGTTGGTAATGAAAAAAATTATCCTCAGCCCTGAGATATAGGGCTAGCTCTATGTTGTTGCCTTTCCAGTCTTCTCCCCTGTCCTTCCCCATACACATCACAATATTTTCCATATATGTCAGATACAATTTTCCTTAGGTTCTTGTCTTGGGCAAGGTATTTGTAGAAAGGTACTCATTCAGTGGATATAGATTCAGTGAATTCAGCTCTTCAGTGGACAGTCCTATGTGTTCATTCATCTGAACTTTAAATAACTACATAGAATTATTACTTCCTAAACAGATTAATTTGTTTGAAAAAAATGTTTCAGCTAGGGCAAAGAAATGTTTTCCTTTCAGTCTCTTTCTCAATGGCTGAGCTTGGTAATAGAAACATTTTCTCACTTCTACCTCCAAAATCAAGTTTCAGGCATAAAAAAACATGAAAAGACTACAAAGTTAAAAGCAACTGAAAGCCTGGATCTCAAAATAAATGGTTTTCAGTGTAGTCGTCACTGCTGGTAACATGTTAATTCTTTTGTAAACACACTCACACCTCTACATAATGTACCTAAATGAATATCAAATGTAATAGATAATCACAACTGTTGTAACTGTGACAGTTTTATTAGTGCTAACGATACTGCTTTATACAGTCACAAAACATATGGCAAGGAGGTTAATACTTTTAAATTGGCTGAATCTCTCTCATTTGACTGTGGTAGACTTGCCCTGCATTTCCAGAAGGATTTATTGCATTTCAGTCTCCCACCTTCAGGGCAAGCACTTAGAAGTACCCTGGAGGGGCTCAGTGTTCAGCAGCAGATCAGCATTTCTAAGGGCAGAGCCTCGAAGGTAACTCACTTCTCAGAAGTCAATGCATAACGCATATACAGAACTGCCAATAGCACAAGAACTGCTGTGGTACAATTCAGCTGAAATGGGGAAAAAGGATGCATTTAAGGAAACACAATACATTTCTATGGTTGACTTGGCATAACCCAATGCAATTTTCCTTTCAATTTGCTACAGTCCCACACTTAAGTCAAACAGAGCTGTAACACATGTATCTGCAGTAGCTGTAGCAGTAAACTTGCTTGGATGCTACTGACTTGGTTTTTGTTGTTGCTTTGGTGAGTTGTTGTATTTTGCTTGTTTGTTTTTAAATGTGCTACTTTTGCTATGACTTCAAGATAGTGGCATTGCTTGCTTCATTGTTAATAGTGTATGTTTTGATGTGATGATGTGCTGCTCTCCTGGTTTGATGGATGTGCGTTTACTGGAAGACCAGTGACATTTCCCTGTGCCTCATGGATGCACACAGGCAGTCAGGGCTCTTTATAAGCTGACAGCAAGCCAAAAAAGATGGTAGGATTTGAGAGGTTACAAAACTTGTTGCTGTATGCCAGCTTTTATCTGCTAGCATTCCTGATGCCCCAGACCTTTTGGTTGCACTGCCCACACTCGGTTCAAAGGTACAATGGAAAGTCTCATCTTTCAGTCTAAAATAGCATCCGTCTTTTCCATTGTGAAAGCCATCTGGAAGACTAAGACCTTCATAACAACCAGCTCACAAGGGTTAATTGAGCATCACTCAGCTTTTAAATATCATAGTATGAAGTTCTCATAAATGAGGGGAAGGCAGGAGTGGGAGGTTTATTCCTTCAGTGCTGCAAAAGCCCTGGCCACAGGATGCTCCTGCTCTAGAGGCATCCTCTGGGACAGGGCAGCTGCTAGGATTCTGAAATAGTCATAGACAGCACTCAAGAACCATTTCTGGAAGCCATTGCCTAGAAATCTTGTTGGCTTCACTGAATTGACAAGGATCTCAAACCTGCTCCAAAAACAAAACAAACAGAAATTATTTATGCACATAGACCAATAGAAAAAACAAAACCCCCCAACAGGGAAAACACTGACAACCCTGTCCACAGTAGGGAGGGGAACTAAATGATCTTTGAGATCCCTTCCAACCCAAGCCATTCTATGGAGGAAAAAAAAAAAAAAAAAAAAAAGCTTTGCATACTGTCCTGGCATGCTCAGTAAGCTCAGAGCAAAAATCTTGCAGCCTGCACTGAGCAATACTATTGTTCTTTTGGGTACCTAAAGAAATTACTGAGAGCATCCTCCTCCTCAGCAATCTCCCTCTTAAATGTTCAGCAAACAAGAGTTTGCATTGTTGCTAATGGTATAGAATTTCTCATAGCTTTTAACTCTCCCACGGTGAGTCTAGGGACAGCAGTAAGAGTTTTTGAAATGTGGGTGATAAAAGTGCTGAAGTCTACAAATGTAAATGGTTTTGAATAAAGGAAACTGAAAATAAAAACAATATCAGCTGAGGATACTTCTGCACTTCTACAATTCTTATCCTTTGTGGGGGAGAAGAAAGCAGAGAAAAAGTTCATTTTACACAAAATCCTCCCCCCAAAAAAGCATTAGGCTCTTGATTTAAAAAGCCTTATTATTATTACATAGTTAAAAATTGAAAAGAATAGCTTGCAAGAAGCTTTTTTTTCCCCCTTGAGAACAAGAAAAACCTGGATAAAAACAACTAAGCTTAGAATCCCTGTGTATTCAAAATCTGAGAATCTGAATTCAGTAGCAAGACTAAGTGGAAAGTAGATTTGCACTGAACAGAGAAAATGAACAATTATTCATTTCAGTGTGTATGACAGCAACTGCAAGAAACAAAAAATACAAGGAGAGAAAATGAACAAGGGAGAGTGCATGTGTGAGCACACATACTTGTATGTGCACATCTGTGTGTGTTTGCAGAGTGGATTAGGAATATACAAAAAAAATGCAATATATCATTGACCCTGCTACTGTCATCTTGATAGATAAGGCAGCTGGACAGGAATTGTGAGATGTTATAGGAAAATGTTTCCTCTGGAAACATTTCAGCTGCCTTCACTGAATGCCTTTCCATCCACAAATACCTCATTTTCCATTTCAGTAAAAAGGAATTTTTTTCTTATTTTCTTGGAAAGCGCTGAAATGTACTTAGGCATGCACAGTTTATCTAAGACTTAGAGCTTGAAGAAATAATTACTAGCTCATTCAGTAGCATTACCACTACTGCTGCTACTACAGTGTTTCTGCTAAACAGATGTTTTTGTCGAACACGACACAGATCTAAGTTTGTTTTTTGTAAAACATGAAGATGGCAGAAACACTTCCACGAATCTCCTACTAGAGCTATAGAGGTCAAACAACAAAAACAACAACAACAAGGACAAAATATATTAAAAAAAACCCAGAACTAAGATCTTAGAGAAGAACAGCCACAGGAGTTCAGATCTTGCTGCATTATGCTGGTACACAAGAAAGTCTAATTGAAGTAAATTGGCAATATGGGGGCTGACACCATTTAACAAATCCTGAACGATGTCCATTGCTGTCCTGAAGAGTGAGATCCACCAACAAATTCATGTCTACAGCCAAATTAAGTTGAGGTATCAGTGTGCTGAAGGGTATTGTTGCAGCTCATGTGGGGCTTTGCAAACTAGAGAAATGGGCAAACGGGAGCCTTATGAAGTTCAAAATCAAATGTGAAGTCCTGCCTCAGAGATGAGATAACCCTGTGCTGCAGCATACATGAGGGACGGATTGGGAGGTGGATATGCAGAAAAAGATATGAGGCCTTGGTGAATCACTAGCTGCACAAGAGTCAGCAATGCCTGCTTTCAGAAACAGAGGCTGAGCTCTGGGTGGGCTGCTTCAGTGTAAGCATAGCCAGCAGGCTGAGGAATATGGTTATTCCCCTGTACGTGGTACTGAAGAGGCTACATGTGAAATAGTGTTCTCTCTTCAGGGCCACCCAGTCCGAGAGAGACATGGACAAGCTGGACTGAGTTCAGAGGAGGTCATCAAGGTGGCAGGCTGCTGGAGTATATAGTACACAAGGAGAGGGAACTCGAGTTGCTTCATTTGCAGAAGAGAAAGTCAAAAGGAGATCTGACTGCCTTCCATTGCTGAAGAAGGGGTCATAGAGAAGGGAAACCACACCATTCCCAGAGGCACAGTGTGAAAAGACAATAACGAGTTATGTCCAGAGACATTTGGGCTGGATATAAAAACGTTTTTCTTTATAGCAAAAGTTCTTAAGTCCTGGAGCAGATGCCAAGAAAGCTTGTGGAAACTCCATCATTGGAGATTTTAAAAGCTTGACAGGTAAATGCCCTGTGCAACCCTGATCTGACTTTGAAATCACTTCTCCTTTATAGCAGGAGGCTGGACTAGCTGACCTCCAAAAGTCTCGCCTGAGATAACATTTCTATGTTACTATGCTTCTTTGAAATGATTTATTCACATGGGAAATTTAACTGTCTGGGATGAAAGAAAAGCCAAAGTTTACGAAATCCTATGAAAACTGAACAGAGCTAATTAGAAAACTCTTTCTATGTCACTACTCTGAACTCCTGATTTATATCCCTATAGCTAATTCTGCTAAGGCAAGCACTCCAAAGGACTGGTAGATAAAGAGGTCCTTTCTAGGTCCAGAAAGGAAGTTTAATACAGCATCATGGAATATAGTCAGTCCAGGCACTGGAAGGCAGAAGACATCTAGCTTTCCTGTCCTGCCAGTCTCTGGAGATTGATTAAATGCTATGTCTGAGCACAGATTTGAATCCTGATTGTTTGGCTTGGAGCACGGAAAATCTGAGCCCTAATTGCCACTTACTCTTCAAAATACAGTGAGGAGTTTCCTGTAGACTCTCAGTGCCTAAGTGTGGAGATCTGAGCTCTGAGAAGAGATCTACATATGACAGAAGACGCAGCAGTTTCATAAGCAGATCTGTGCCTTTGCTCTGCAGTCCCTGAGAGCATAGAAATGGATAGAGAGCACTTGTATCCCTTTCTTCTCCCAGGGTTTACAGCCTGCCACAATCTGACAGTCAGCGTGGACAGCCTTTCTTTCAGAAATATTTAGTGAAAACACAGGATCCTTATCTTGTTATTTCTTAATTCATTAGCACAGAGGTTAGTCAGATCTTTGTGGAAGCAGAAGATGCTTCCTCATAAATAGCACACTCTCTCCCACTCCCAAGCATGCACAGCATTACATATGCCAGGACATGTCCTAATTGCCAGCCTACTGCTTCATGAGAGGGGAATGGATAAAATTCCCAAATCTTCTCTGAGAGTTCTTCTACTGCTAAGAAAACAAATTATTTTATTTATTTTATTTTTTGAAAGGGAAGAAGAAGGGAGGAAATTGAGTTTAGCCATATCTCAGAGGGTTTATGTTCTGCAAATAGATGTATACACTTCTAGTAAAGGCTGGTATTAATTCTTACTAGTCGTCCTTCTGACAGGGTAAATACTAATGCAAATACATACATACAAGCCACAGAGCATTAGTGATTGGAACAGCCATAAAAATGACCTGGCTATAATGGGAAAAATGCTGATGGAAAATGTCGTCTAAAGAAGAAAATGCCTTCTAGTTTGGAAACCAGGCCTGGATACCAGGAGCACCCTTGAAAGGCAAAGCTGGCCTCTTTGAAGTGCAGCTGAGTACCTAGGAACTAGATATATCTTGAAGATGCAATCAATTAGAGCAAAACCAAGGAACTGCAGCAGTAACTTATTGCCCCAAAGAAAAAATAATGACTGGGAAAGTAAGATTTTGTCTCATGTGAAACAAAGACGTTAGCAGCACCTATTGGCTGCTCCAGGAGATGATATCTTCCACCCTCTTATGTCCCTGTGATATAAAAATGATTTGAATTCTATCTGAAATGGAGCCTCTCTCTCTGAGAATTTTCCATGCTGATTAAGTTTTCTTTGCTACAGGATTTCCTAAACAAATTGAACCTTCATTGAGGATGCCCGGCTGACTCTGAACTCCATGATGCTGATCAACTTCCAAGTGAGGTTTTGTGGGTTATTTCACTTCAAAGGGTAGGTCTCTTCTGATATCAGGTTTTGTTATTGATGCATTTCTGGGGCACTTCCTTAGTTAGACCTTTTGAGCTTGTTTTGTCTCCCCACTTCTGGGACTGGTTTGATGCGCATTGTACCAGAAATTTTATTGTATAGATATATATATATATATATACGTACATAACCTCTCCTAAGGATAGTCTTGACCAAATGCAAACTATCATAAGAATATTGTTATAATATGAATACGTTTGTAATCCATATTAAGTATATTCAATGCCATAATACCCATAAGTTTGTTGAACCTATATTTCTAATCTATATTTGCTGCTAAATTACTGATTATTACTCAGTCTAATTGCTTCCCTAGAGCCTCTAATTGCTGCTACTATTAATTTGTACTATTCCCTCAATATATGCTAAATTTATATATTTGATTCCTGGTAGTGTATCTTATTATATACGAACATACATTGACCTTCTTGATCATAGTATGCTAGTAGTCATTGGTAGTTACCTATAATAAACAGAAATATTTAGAAAATAAAGTATCCATGCCCACGTGTATTAAGGAGTCCTGCAAACTCATGGTTGCAATCTCTGGATACCTGTGGGCCAGGTAACTCTTTAGATCATGACAGTTGGATATGTTTTACTTTAAAGAAGCACGTTCATAGAAACCAGTGCCCCCAAGCTCAAGTATATGGGGAGCAAGGGCGGGACCAGCAACTCCATTCTTGCACAGTCCAGTGTACTGTCACTTTCTCTATTTCCATGTAGGGCAAGAGGTGGTCATTCTTCTCACAGGTACAGCCAAATCTTTTCTTTAAGAGTGCTTCTCCAAGTGGATTTCTCAGTGAAGAGTATGAGGGAAACTACAGTACTGGTTGAACATATGATCAGTGACTGTGCTACAGAAGTGGGGTGGGAGAAATAGCTCCTAATATTCCCTTCTAAACATGTGTTTGTGCTGGTGAGCCACTGCCTGTACTACTGAGCAGCTTGGAGCTGTATGGTCGTCTTCTTTGTTAGAAATGGCAGCATAAGCCAGAGATTGAATCCTTCTCTCGAAACAGGAGATTTAGCTGTGGAAGTCTCCAGATAACTAGCTCTGGTGTATTTTAGTTTTTCATGCTGACTAAATTATATTCTAATTCCACTTTATCTGCTGGATATTTACTTGCACAGTGAACCGTACAGATAAATATTGTCTCTGTTACAGGACACTTGATCTACTAATGCCTGTGGCCTCACTAATAAATTATTTGAGATTTGTGATATCAAATATATACTTGCTTTGACTACACAAATAATTATGTGTAAACTGATTTGTCCCTTTGCAATGGCCCTCTGCAACATTATCAAATATTCTGCATGCTTGCTTGAAATTCAGAAGTGCTTATAAATTCAAGAAAACTAAGAATCCAAACTGTTAGCAATGAGTGTAACTACAATGGATGTCTCTTCCAAAAAAAGATTGTCCTAGATGGTTACTTAAGACAGTGAAATCCATGCAGTCTTAAATTTGCATTTTCATGAAAGTCTGTCCTTAGTTCCAGACTTCTGTCAAATCTGCTTATGTTCTTCAAAACATGATGTACCACATCTTTTTCTTCACAGAGGTGAAGTCTATCAAATGAAGCAGTCTGCGAGTTAAGATAAGCAAGGATATATTTTTATATTTTTAAAACCCACTTTGCCAGTGGTCTTCAAGCTCTAACTCGTCCCAGTTACTGTGGCAGCTTCAATCAACCTGGAAGTTCATTATTTCTTTTTCAATTTATAAAAGCTGCACTCACATTATGAAGCAGAAGATAATCCTTGTGAGTTAAGATAAATCCATAGACACAGATCGCTTTAGTTCTAATTAGAATCTGCAAGTTTATTATGGAAAAATGTAAGTTGTATGATTTAATCTTTCATATTGCCAACACTGACAATATTATTTTTATAAGTTTGCCTTTCACATATATAGCAATATAAAAAGGATTATTAACTTAAATCTTGTATTACAAACACTGATCCATGCAGTGAAGTAATTACATTACAGCAGTTAAATATATAGGGGCAGAGAGCTGTTCCTACCACAGTCAATAGCAATTTAGCCATTAACTTAAATGAAAGTGAGATTAGGCCTGTATTCCAAAAGAGGCAAAATGCATTATTATAGCTACAGTTAAAGGCTATGTCAAAGTAAAAATAATGTGTCAAATCAGTCATTGTGTACAATTATGACTGCTATCTAAAAAAAAAAAATACATATAAACCGAACCAAAAATCCTTGTCATTAATGGCATTTATACCATCAACCAGAACATTTAGAACATCTGAACAAGGTAATAATTGGATCTAGAATTAATCTTGGACGTAACTCCAAATACCAGTTATCAGAGACTGGCCTCCATCAGGTCTCAGAGACGTCAGAACTCTGCCAAGCCTCTGGGGACTTGCACCTATGAGTTCCCTGTGTGTCATGACCTTGATGTGGTGGGTGGACTCTGAAACTGCCCACTGCCATTAGCCAGGGCTCCCTGTCTACATAACCCACAGTGCTCCCTAATGTCATTAAAAAAAATTATGCTGCTCCCTTTCCATTCGTAAAATACCTAGAACTGAGAGTTTTCACTTTGGACATGAAAATCTGGAATGATTGCACCAACCCATAAACTAACCCAGGGTAGAAGCTCCCTTACCCCTTGCTGTTGAGCAATACCATCACAAATGAAATGAGAAGATGCAAGGTGAGCACAAAAGAGCTCACGAGAACATGCAGAAGCATCTATATGGTCACCTAGAAGTGAGGGGAAGCAAGCTAAGAGGTTTCTTACGTATGTTAGCTAATGGCTCATACAGGTACATAAAACTTGTTCAAGATGAAATGGCTTCACCAACAATTGCTAAGGTTTTCCAGCTTCACTTCACCTTAGTTATTCCATGCAGCCAGCTTAAATTGAGCGTGCAGTGGGATTTTCTGTGATGAAAAACTGGAGTTTGATTTTCACAGGCTATGGCAGAGAAATGAATGCGTATTTCCCCTAGCCAGTGCTCTGAGTTCTGTACGGTGTTATACTTCATGATCACATCAGGGCTTTTGACAATTCGAATATGGATTTCTGTCTCCACCTCTATGCAAAGTAAACCTGTGCAACTTCTCTCTTAAATTATTTGTAAAACCAGGGACTAAAACCTGTTAGCTTCCATGGATAGTAGCTGCAGGTTGAAAACAAAGGCTGGGAACTACCAGGAAACATAAATAAGACTTGGCAGAACTGGGAGTTAAATGCTGGCTTCCAGCTCTTTGCAGATTCCCAGAGGCTGTTAGGCATTTTGTATTTTTGCAGAACATTGCCTGTCTTTGCAGTGTAGGAGATGAGGCAGTCTATTCAGCCAATAGAAAGAAAAACTGGCAAAATTCAGTATACCTAGGAGGAATAAAAATATCATTGTTTTCTATCCCAAGGAAAAACTTGAGGTTAAATAAGAACCAAACCAAACTTTTCCTGTCTCTAAAACCAAACATTAGCAAGAGGTTTTTTGATGCTTGAAAATACCTCTTTTATTCCTTTCTTATGGACACTGCTGAAGAGATGAGTGGGTGGCAATGTATTCAAAGCATGTCTTGTCACATCTAATTGGCTATGTAAAAAAATCAAATAGCCACCTTCTTCAAAAACATATAGCACATTAATAAGAATTTTTTTTTGATAGAGATGATTTTTTATTGGCTGGGGGGAAATCTTAAGGCTAATCAGGACACAGCTCTTCCACAATATTATAGAGAGCAATTGTCAGTCAGCTGTCTAAAGCATCCATCGATCAATTAGTTTAATAGAAACAATGTCATTATGATGAAGTATTGTCAAAAAATACATCTCATAGTTTGAAAAAAACATGCCTGTGATTTTATTTCATAACTGTCTGTGATTCATCTTAGGCTTTTTTAATCTCACCCATAGAGACCATTCTCTTTTGATAAAGTTCTAGCCCACTGACATTATCTCTTAATTATTTTTGTAGCATATTCATTGCAAGATTTGTTCAAGTAAGAAGTTATTGTATAATTTCCATGATGGATGTGCTCATTTCATGAGTATTAGATTAGTGGAGAGCACACAACTTATATTAACATGCATATGTCATTAAAGAATGCATTGTTTTCCAGCTGTCTTCTAACAAAAGCAAACCTATGAGATGCTGCCTTGATTTTGCAGCGCCTATTCATGTGAATAGTTACTGCTAATGTTATTGTTCATGTGAGTAAAGATCACATAATTCCATCTACAGGGTTTTGGTATTTTTGTGTGTGTTTGTTTTGCTTTGTTTTGCATTATTTTTCTTTGGTGTTCATTCTCCCAGAACACAAATACACACATATATTTTTCCTGAGATTTCTGTCATAATAAGATCCATTCTGACACTAACTGCAGCCGAAACAAACCAAAAAGGGCAGAAATTCTTGCCTAAAGATGGTGAACATTTCAGTCTCAATTGGGAACACTGCTGTACTTCTAGGAAAACTGAAAGGAGGGTCTAATGATAGGTCTTTTGTTCTTTAAGTCTTTAAATGTCAATTAAGTCCTATAACAAACAAGAGAACTGAGCATATATAAAGTGACAATAGGAACCATAGACTTTTGAGAATTCATGCTAAATTAATAGTTTCTATTCTTTCCATTGTCCTAGCAGCCTGGAGGTCCCTCTACCCACAGTCATGGATGTTCCTAATTCAATCAGTCCACTGCTCCCATTTGGGTCCCCAGGGATTACATTTTATCACTCTTGCCTTAAGGCTCATTTAGATTGACAGTTCTGAAATACAAGGGCTTCAGATGGACATGAAAATCTGTCAACTTTAAATTGCTAGAGCAATTAACAATTCAAAGCTGAAGTGATGAGGAAGATACCACTTCCAGTAATCCTACTCCCCCCAGATCCACACTGGGATACTTCATTTCATAGCATCATCCTACTAGAAACTCAGGGTGCAAAAGAATTTTGTGCCAGAATAATGGACAGCAAGGTTTGTCTCAAATAGCAGCATCACATGAATGAGGATTTACTCAACAAAAGAAGATGGGAAGAAATCCTGATTTCCATAGCGTAAACCTAATATCAGTCACCAAAACAGGATTTAGTACTAAATTCAAAACTGTGACTTTCAACTCAGCGCTCCACAGTTTTTTAATCATGGCAGCATCTTTACCAGGTAGCTCCTTTTTGACCCAAATTGCTGGGAAGCTGTGGTCCAAAGAAGAACAGCTACCTATGGGAACCCAAATATCTAGGGTCTCAAGTCTGTCTTGCTTTGACATTGTATTGTCCTTGAAAGTCACTTTTCTTTCTGTAGTATTTCAGCATTTCCACGGGAAGAGGTTAAAACTGGTATGAACAATCTCATCCTGGGGGAACATTTCCTACTTCTTGGACAAACACTCTGCATGTGCCAGTACCGACACCTCATGTTCCTCCCATGTTCCAGAAAAAACAGTGACTCATGTCCTCCTCAAGCATAGAAAAAATTGTGTGAAGAAAGAAGGGGCACTCTCTACACTCAGACAAGTGTCCTTGGTTCACAGAATAGCTGGGGGTGGCATCCTTCTTTGCCTGTGGCTCCTGATGAACACTGGAGGCAGCCCCCCTTTCCTAGGAAGGACTCTCACCTTCCCCATGTGAAGCACTGGAATCTCCATTTGCATGAATGGTGCCAAGTGGCGAGCTTTGGCTTCATGCAGGTGGCCAGGCACCTCAGGACTACACATTTTGGCACCAGACCACCCACACTCCTTAAGGATGTTGTGCTGTTTGGGTAAGCATTTGTCAGGACAGTCATAAAGAGGTTGCAGTTTCTCCGTTATTTTTTTTAATGAACTGATCTCCAGTAATTTTCAAGCTGCCCTGATTCTGGTTGATTTCAGAGGAAGCTTTCACCAGCTCTCAGGATAGGATTGCGTTTTAAAAGCCAACTCATGCATATGCAGCTAGTGGTAAATAAACAAGTGTCTCTCTAATTAAAGCACATCTAGGAAACTCTAAACTCATTTAACGTCTAAATGACTGATGATAAAGGGGTAATGGAAACCCAGAAGTATTAGCCTTTTAATTATTATTTTTATTTTATTTTATTTTTGCATATTAACTATAAAATGCATGGAGATAAGCATCAAGGCATCCAGTATGAAAAACCAAGTGAAAACAAATCGCTGAGACAAAGTTGTGGAAAGAATATAGAAGTCTGTGTGCGCCGTGAGTGAGGAGACGTGGCAGAAACGTGCTCAGCTTCCCCAGCATGCCATTAACATCTGAGCAAAATGCTGCCGAAATGTTGCAAACTAATTAAATTGGGCATACTAAGGAGCCAATGGGAATAAATGATTATGCAAATACAAGGTTTTCGCTACAGAAAGCAGCTGCTGGGAGGCAGCACGGTGCATGGGGAGCACGGAGCGGGGTGGTGAATGGGGGGGCAGCAGCGCAGGGGCTAACCCGATCCCAGCAAACGGGGCAAAACCCCACGGAAGGAGGGAGCTGGGGGGGGATGTACCTGGAGCATCCTACAGGGAAAAAGGGGCTAGTTTGGACTGCTAAAGCAACAGTGCCATCTGCCGTGTATTCCCTTATGGCAGGAGGCTGCCTGATGAGGAGGGCAGGAGTAAAACCAGCCTCTGCCTCAGCCCGGAGCTTCTGTCCAAACGTATGTATATCTACAGATCTGCTGGAAAAAATTAAAAATAACAATCATGATAATAAACAAAAAGGGAAAACCTATTCCTGGAGTGTCCATACTAAACCTGATAAAATAGAGGTTTTATTTATCCTGGCACAACAGCCCCTTGGTGTTGGGTCAGCGCACTGTAAGCAGCATTTCAGCAAGGCATGCAGCAGGAACGTGTCAACAGGCAACAGCTGCTGCCCAATGTCTTTTCTGTGCTCTGTTCCTGAAGTTTGTAGAAGGGTTTTCTGTTAGTTGTAGCAAATCCGGTGTTGGTTTCAATCCATAATTTTATGTTCATTCCTTCTCACAGCATTCGTTGAGTCTCTGGATGCTTTTGTATGTTATACTATCTAAAGCAATTACAAAAATAATCAACAGTAATAATCAAAAGCCTCGCTCTCAAAACTCATTTATAAGGATTGAAACTTACAAAGCTCATGAAAAACAAGCATTACCACTCCACATGAAACTCTACAGAGCTGAAGTGACTTACAACACATGCATCCCTGTTTATGTTTCCAGTACTTTCAGCTCTTAGATCAAACGCTTACTGTTTTTAAGAGTTCCCCACAACATACTCAGAACAATGGAGTTGGAACTAGATGATCTTTGAGGTCTCTTCCAACCCAAGCTATTCTATGATCCTACGATCCCATGATTCAGTGACAGAGCAAGAATAGGGTTGTGGTAAGCTGACTCCCTGTCCTATAATCTCTCTCTGGATATTCAAATTACTCCTTATGAGTACTTTGTAGGATAAATTAGCCCAGCATAATTAGCTCGGGCAATATTATATTTAATAGGTCCCACTAAAAAGTCTTCATACTAGGACTGCCCTCTCTGAAAATGGGGAAGTGCTATTCTTGACGTAGTCCAGCACCCACTCATTTTCCTCATTAGACCCATTCTTTTTGCACATGAGCTGCAGAATCCCCAGCATTTGTTTGCTGTAGGTGTTAAACTTCACTTTCCTCTTAATTTGCAGACTTCCAAGCTGTCCTCTTTGTCCCCTGCCACTGTTCCCAGACTCATTAACGATACGTGGAGGCGAGGCTTTTGGAACCAGGCAGTATAGGATTCTGGGGCAACAGATGCTCCAAGATAACTCAGAGACGCCTCATGCTGTAGGCCTGATCTTTGCAATCAAAGGTCTAAATAGGAATTAAAGAAAGGGGTTAAACTTCTGATGAAGTTTTTGTGATGTAGAGAGCTAAACTCCAAGAAATGAGCTCAGTTCCTGGATGGGTTTGAAACCTGAATCCTGCTCTCTGTCAGTGGTGAAAGAACTCACACCCTGTCAATAAAGCACCCGAACTGCTGCCTCAGCACACAGGGCCCTATAGGCTCTACCAATGACATATTTCTTGTGACTTTCTTTTAAATAGTAATTTCTCTGTCTTTTTTTCCATTTGTCTTCTTGGAACTTTATACAATTACTTTAGATTGGAATAGCTATAAGTTCTGGAGGCTCCACATTAATTATTAACTTCAGTATCTGCCTCCTATATTTTAAGATCTACAGCTCTGACACAGGAGATACTGCTGGTAGCAGCTACCTTGGGAGGCTTTAAATTTATTATAAATCAAACTAATCTATATCGTCTCCTGCTCAGGAAATTGGATTCTGGGAGTTTGCAAGAGTCAACTCAGAGTTGATCAAGACTCTTAATTCACATAGATGAGGAACATTTGCATTGAGATAAGAAACATTTGTTGATCTGATTCTCATTCCAAATCAAATATAGTCATTCTGGAATTCAATCTACCATATTTAAATTACTTAGTTAGGCCTTCAATAATGGTGAGTGGAGTCTTTGTTCTTTAAAAATAGACACAACAAGATTATCTGTTAAAACTAAGAGGTACTCATTTTTGTGCATATTTTGACGACAGATACTTATCAAAGAGTGATAACAAGTTCCTATTATTTGGGTATGGGCCTCTGTTGGCTGAGGTCCCACAGTGTGGATTTTTGAGAGAGTTCTTTGTACTTGCAAGCTTAACCTAAAACAAGACTCAGTTCTGTATTTTCCTCCACAAAGTCAATGGACTAAACTCACCAAAATCATGGGGTTAATTTTAGCTCAATGCATCTTTGTTAAAATGTTTATAATGCAAATGGTGGCTATTTACAAAGGAAGTAACAGGAAGTCTGTAGATGGATTTGTTTGCTTGTCACTTCACTTGGAATCTGAAAGGTGTCTCCAGAAAGAAATATAAATATTCTTGTGAGTCTGAAACAGAAAAAGACCAACTCCTATTGTGTAAACTCTTGGTTGCCCATTTCCAAGAAACTGGTGGGCATCTTAGTGCTGTGCTTATTAGATATATCCGAGAATATTATTAAGTTCTGTGCTGCCAACAGCCCTCTCCTCGGGGGCATTTGATGCACACATTAAGTCAATGGAACCTTTCAAAGCAACTGGATCCCATTGCCACAGGCACTCCCGATTTAGAAGCAAACAGTGGGGAGCTCAGACCAGGGTTGGGGTTTTGGAGTAAGCTGCCTTCGATATCTCCGTGCTTTGGCCATGCCTACGTAAGCACCATTCCAGCTGCTCCAGTTGTTGATGTATTTTGTCAGCAATGAGTTAAACTCCAAGCACAGACGAGGCTGAAGAAAGGAGCATTTCTTCATATCCAGCTTTACAAACACCTTTGACCAGCATTTCAAAGTATGACAGCCTGAGAGCAAATTAATGAGTAGCTACATCCCAGTGAGAACTGTTAGATTGGCATTTCTGCTGCCTCAGCAGTTTTCTGGCTCTGTCCTGAGTGGTGACACCTCTGGATGGAAGAGCAGCTTGGAGGTGACTGTAGCCCTCTGGGTATCTAAATCAGCCAGGGGGGCTTGGGATGCAGAAGCAGATATCCTAACCTCTGAAGGACAGCTCTCTTTCATCTGGAGATGGGGTTATGAATATAACACTTACTTTTATGTCATCAAATTGAAATGATAACACAATGGACCAACAATTCTGCTGTGATTCTACAGCTATAAAAAGACATAAACAGAAAGGCCAGGGGAATGATTCTTCTGTAGGTACCTTAATTCCACTGCACATAACAAAACCAGAATTGGGCATTGACAATGCCATATTTAACCTATGGGAATCTTTTACCAGAAGAAGAGGTGGGCGCAGTATGTCAGAAATTATATACAGTGCTAATGATATATAAGACAGGAGATAATAAGCCTTTCAGGGATTCTTGAATGTATTACTTGTTAATTTAGGTGGTACCCTGGGTGAAACTCATGAGGTGGTACTAATTTAAAAGGTATCATGTGTAACTCAGTTTGCTGGAGGGCTGAAATGTAAATCCCATTGTGCACCAGGGAAAACGAAAATGCTCCTTCCATTAAGTCTGTGATCTGTCCTTCCCTTGCCATGGGGAATAGCATAATTTAGAAAGCTGCCTTCTAGGATGTTGAATAATCATGCCTCATCAGTGAGATCTCTAGATTAAAAATGTGAACATTTTTACATTACTAGAGGGATTATTATATCTTGCTTAATATTTCATATATCTGACATCAAACTACCAACTAACCACTATAATGTATTAAAATACCCTTCTAGTCATACCATTTGCCTGCTTTTATGCAATAAGACTCTAACTACATTTGTTCAGTCATAGCGTACAGTGGTTTGATTTATGTTTTACAGTGTCAGGCTGAGAAGGGACTTTAAAATGGATTGCAAGCAGTCAGTTCAGATCTGAGTTTTTATGGATCCTGAAACAGGATTCTCCTTGGAGGCAGAAGAGTTTTTCTTGCCTTCCCTTAAGTGCAAAGCTGATGCAGCATTGCTTACCGTGAAGTGGGCTGCACCTTCAGTTGTCCAGCAGTAAGCAACAACCTTTTGGTCAGCTCTGATTCATCTCAGAACTAGTGGATAGACTGCATTATTCAGCTGTTATCTTATCTTATACCATAATGCCCTGCAGTTCCCACTGACCTCAGTGGGAGGTGAGGCTTGTAGGAACAGTTCCCTCAGCACTACTTTGCTTGAGTGAGCACCCCACGTAAGCAGAGCACCAAAATCTCCTGACAGTCACACCAGTGCTCAGCTTCACACCAAACATGTCCATCAGCTAGCTCAGTCCCAGCCAAGCAATGGATTCTGTGCTTCTGTGCTGGATTCTGTTGCCTTCCCTTTCTTTATCCTTCCCATTTTCTTCCTGTCCTGAAGTCAAAGTTGAGTATCTCTCTGTAAGTAGTGTAATTGTTCCCACTCCGTGTAATTGTGTCTATGCATCATTGCTCCAGCCTCAAGACTGCAGCCTCCTTTGTAAAGGGCCGACGCCAGAGATTAGAGGTGTACTGCACACAGGTGGAAGGGAGGTGAGCATATTTTTACAGAAATAGAGAATACTGAATTAGGGCAGAAATAGAGAGCTAAACATAAATCCCAGCGACTGCAGCACATGGCAGTACCTGGGGCTGGGCAAGAGAATCTATTCCTGCTTTTCTGTTTCTAAATCATTCTGTAGCAACAGGACACTGGGGAACTGAAATCCCTCATGTTTAAAGCACAGGTAACAGAAGCAATGAATTAATGCAGAGCTTTGCTGGGAACAAGAGGGGACCTCTGGAGAATAAGTCAGGTGAGGACAGTACTTCTTTATTGTCCATGGTGGTGTCTAGTCTCTTTCCTATGTTTTTAACATTTGCAATAGGGCTTCAATATCTGGCTAAAGCAAATGTCCATCTAGAATCATAGTGGAGACAGGATTTATGAGTTAGAAGGCCACAGAAAAATGCCACCAAGTGGAAAATATATTCTGCTCTTCAGGCTCATTATTGTTTTCCGAGTCTTGCCAGCCATTTCTCACTTATTCTACCTGTTTGTGATACTTTTGCTTTCTTTTTTTTTTCTTCTTCTTTTTTTTTTTATTATCCCCAGTGAACCTTCTGCTAATGATTAACTTGTTTTGGACGGCAAATTCAGAGAAGTAGAGTTGAACTGGCATCAGTCAAGCAGTCAGCATTAATTAAAAATGTCGAATATCGTTAGTAAGAAACAAAAAGGCAAAAAAAAAAAAAGAAGAGTGTGTGGCAATAGAAAAGATTCAACAAAGAGGAAGGGTAAATGAAAAGAAGGCAGCAGCAGATAGTACAGAAGAAGTTGTATGTAAGCTGTCCTGGTTTCTTATGAAAATGACTGGACGTCTAGCACTAGCCTCTAAATTGGGAATTCTTCACCCCTCCCCTTATATTTATCATTTATCTCACATTTTAAAATATACTGTTGCTAGCATGAAATGTGGCAAGGCAAATGTAGGGCATTTCTGCTGCGTATTTGCTGCTGAATGTGCATACAAGACTAGGTCTTACTCAGAATACCCAATTGCTGGTTTAAGGGGTGAGGAGAGAGAAGAATTGTTGCAGAAATCCCAGTTTGGTGACTCATCAGCCTGGAAATACTGTCAAGAGAAAAGCCATCTTTATCTTTATCCAAATCTAGACTACACTAAATTGATGTAAATGTGAAAATGACTTACTCAGAAGAGCTATTAGCTTCAGGGCTATCTTGAAATGTCACTACTTTGCAACATATTAGCCTATCTAAAGAACATTAAATACCCTTTCTGATGGACACGTGAAACATCAGAGGAAACCCTGACTCCTTGGTGAATTTCCGTATCTTCCTCTAAGGCTAGTCCTCTGGAGGATTTCAACATGCCAGAGGAATTTTCTCGCCCATACAATCTATCACCTCCAAGCCAGACCACAGAAGACAAGACATTTTAACTACTCAGAGTTTTGAGCAAAATGATAAATAAATCAAAATTAACCCTGATATGGGATTTGCAGAACTGAAATTTTCCAAAGTCTAAATACAAGTATTCGTTTACTTTTGCTCCTATAAGTTCTGGGATACCATCTAGATGAGACTGATCTAACGAAACATCTTTTGATTTGCCTTCCAAGCTTGACTAGAGAATGTAGTACTTGAAGTACTTGTAAGACACCGGCTTAATGTTTTCATTCAGTGTAAGTTTAGGCTATTAGAAGACTTACGGTATTATACACTGTTATACTGACTTATCCAAATAAAATAGAGTCATAGAATATAGAGATTGAAAGGGTAAAAAGTATATATCAACTTTTAATCAACAACCAGCTATCAATGTTCTTCTGAACTTGAACCAAATTTTGAACCAGCTGCATTTCACCCCTTGCCTCCAGGAGCAGCCCAGACAATTAGATGTAGAAATTCTCTACATTTCTCTATACTGACTTTCTGCAATCATCCAGGCATATTTGAACTTTAATGTTTAGAATCAAGCCTATACATTTTCTTAGAAAGATTAGGCTGTGTAGAATTTAACCTGTTATTTGATGGGCTAAAAAGATGCATTTCAAATAGTTCATAGTGTCATCCAAAATCCGGGAAGAAAACTCTCTAACTCCAATATGGTGTTAGAAAGTGGCATTCCTTTATTCCTCGTGATACGTACTGAGTGACTTGACAAGCAAGCATGCTCTCTTAGAGTTCAGGTTCTATATTTAAACAGTTAAGACATACATATGCAGTACTTCGGCATTCATATTCTTTGTTTTTCAAGGACTTATTAATATATGCTAATGTCCCTTTGGGCATGCTCAGTAGTATCTAGGGTAGTGGAGTGCCCACCTACTCCTTCCCAATTTTCCACCATCAGCTTCATCCTTGAAATCTTTGACTAACTTTCATCTGCTTTTCCCCAACTTGGAAAATTTCCATTGCTTATTAGGCCATAGATAGCAACTTTTAAAACAATATATGTAGAATCTGAGGAAGGTGTCCTTGCACCTATTGAGGCAAAAGATAAAAGTATTCTATTATGTCCCCATTGCAAAATTATTGAGGAAAACAAGACTATTCACCCACCAAATTTGAAATGGAAGGTTTAGAACTATCACTCATGGATTCCTTTTGCTAAACTGATATATTGGTTCTTAAACTAATGTACTAATCCCTATTGCTAAACAAACCAACCTATATCAATAGCAAGATCTACTAAGTGTTTAGTGACTAAGGAACTGAAAATGATTGTATCTTCTTCCATGATCATGGATCCATTAAAAAGAAAGAAGAAACAAATCAAACTGGAATTCTTCCATGATCAATGGTCAATTAAAAAAGACAGAAATAAACAAACCAAACTAGAATTCTTCCATATTTTAAATTCCCACATTTCTTAATAAAAAATCCCCATAGTCTTTGTGAAATTTGGCACTAAAAACACCCAGAAAAAAAAAAGAACGTAAAACAAATTCAAAAGCAACATAATTTACTACCACCTATTTTAAGTCCTGGTTTGATACAAGATTACCAGCATTTTATTTGCAGTAGAATATGCATTTTTTCATTCAGCTCACATGTATTCCTCAGATACTACATCATAAAGCATTCTAAAAACCTCCCAAATCATTCTAAACACACACACACACACACAAACACATATACACAGGCTCTGGGGGATGTTTTTGCTGAAATAATTTCCAGGTTTCTTAGTATATTTGCAACTTCTTTTGTGTGTGGACAGACCATAAAAACAGCACTGTACAATCTATTCTTTACAGTGTTATTTCCAAAGAGAAGCTAAGTGTACTGAAACATATACGGGACCACTGCGCACAGAAATGCCTATAGAAAGATTTTCTCTTAAGAAAATCACAATTGAATGAGTTTTCCAATGTTCAGGCATCGTTATTCTGCATGGAATTCTGTATGGAATTCAGTGATATGCCTTTGCTTCATACCAATTCCATGTTAGACGCCATTCTGTCAGACTGCCCCTCTGTTGCCATCTGTCACATGGCAACAAAATGGAGTATTGGAGGGAAGGTGCAACCTCTACTGCCATACCACTGACATCTGCCTCTGATGACATGGGCCAACATCATAAAATAGAAGGCATTGCTTTTGGAGTAGCCCTTGTATCTTTGTTTTGTAGGTGGAAGGGATTCTTTCTCTAACAGCTTGTCACGACTCACTTGGTAACTTCTTTTAGCAGATTTTGCGATGTTATTTCTGAAAAGCTACAGAAGGCTCTTTTACACATGTCTTGTTTATCCTTGTTTCGAGGCAGAGAATTTTAAAAATGAAGGAGAAAAATTTTCTCTCATTCAAAGCATTTGGCATAGGGCATTGTGGGCATGTTGGTATTTCTCTGCCATGTATTTCGCTCCTTCTCAGCAAGTTTGAATGTTATACTTAGAATCATAGAATTATAGAATCATAGAATTAGCTAGGTTGGAAAAGACCTACAAGATCACCTAGTCCAACCATCCACCTACCACCAACATAACCCCACTAAACCAGGTCTCTCAACGCTATATCTAAA
>NC_034410.1:98396870-98555295 GCF_002078875.1 Numida meleagris
GAACCGCAAACCACACCGCCGCCTAAAACGCTACGCCCTCCGCCGCCTAAAACGCTACGGAGGTTAGAGCGGTCCGCCACCGCGCGCGCCTCTCCCGGTAGAGTTCCCCGAGCCACGATAAACGCTACTCATTTGTCCCTGTTCGGGCGCCAAATGAGGGGAAACCTGGGGAGACCCCCTAAGTTTCCCACAGGAAACCCTACGGCGCGGGAAGCTCCACACTCAATGTGAGTTTACGGCTTCTACTTTATTGTGACAACACACCATCTTATATAGCATATATGCTTCCAGGGATACAGGGTCCAGGGATACAAGCTCTATGCAACGCACACGCTAACAATATCGTTGCCCGAGTAATCTCCATATATGGGATATGTTGTTAACTACAATACTATGGATACAGAATACTATGGATATGCTGAAATATACTAGAACACACTGGAAACACCACATTCCACGTATCTAGGGATTACATCATTAGATCATAAATCATTAGTAAATCAGTAACTACGTGCTGCCGAGCACTGCCAAGCAAGCTGTTTCCCAACAAACACTGGATGTGAGAACAGTGAGGTGGTGAGTGCTGCATTTCAATAGTGGCGACAGCGATGTAAAAAGCCACATTCCAGACATCCGTGCAGATTTGTACAAGTGTGGCGTGTGGACTCTTTTTCATTACTGGCAAAAATGCATAGGTAATGGTGGTGACTATGCTGAAAAATAAGGTTATGTAGCTGAGAATTTGCTCTATCAAATGGTGTTATTGCGCTTTTTGTATCTGTTTCCATGGCAGTAAATAGGAGGCATTACTTCTGGTGCAACCTAAGTGACTAAAGAGAGACTTTCATCTTATGCAAGATAAATACTAGTGAACTGTCATCTATTTTGGATCAGTGCATGAAGTTTTTTGACAAGACTTAGATATACACAATAACAAATAAAAGCAGTGTTGCAGAGATTTAGGTTTTATGGCAAAAAATCCTTGAATTTCAAATAAGTAAGAGAAAAAAGGAAATTATTTGTGTCATACAACTTTTCTAACCTGACAAACAGAAGTTTAATCATGGTATAGTCATATATTAGTAATGAATGAAAAAAAAAGAAAAATGTACAAATATCAAATCAATTTTTAATTAAAAGTTTTGTTGATTACGCTTATATCTATTTCTAATGTCCCTTTAGAATTGTTTAAATAAATCTTGGATGTTAACTAGCACAAATGTTGATTTCATTAATCACAAAAATATTTTTGGTCACTAAGCAAAATTAAGTTACTGAAAATCAGTAATGGTTTTAAAAGTTTAGCTGAATGAAGTTCACAGCTAAATCACAACTTTTTGAAAAATAAGTAGACTCGGTAAATGCTTTATTTTCATAATTTCTTCCATATCATCACATATTCTCTTAGATTAGAAATGGAATTAATTTATATGCAAATTCATGCACTAGATAAACTTGAATATGTGGCAACATTCTATTGATTTTATTTTCAGGTTTTTTTTTTTCCATGTTATATCTTGCATACTACAACCAAGTTACAGACTAAGTTTTGAGGGTTTTTTGTTGTTGTTTCATCATCTTTCTTTCTCACTCAGTTTGAGATAGATTTCACTATCTGCTAGACTAGATCATTTCTGATGCATGCCATGTTACAAAAAGGATCAGGAAGAGAGAAGGCTTCCGGCCTTTCCGGGGGCACATCTGCAGGCTGTAGGTGCTTTTAGAATGGCTCTTCCTGAGCAAACAGCCCATTTCTTGCTCCTGTCCATGTAAAGACCATCAGCAGGCGAGTGCTGAGCTTTGAGAATGAGTGGGTTTGCTACCAGCTCTGCTCTGTAGTGCCTGGGAAAGCCAGGTGGTAAAAAATGAGATTCTGCATCATTTTACAAGGCAGGGTTAATCCTCAGTGTGAGTCAATGAATATCCAATACAGTCTAGTCTATGATTTGCAATGTTTTTCACTTGAATTATATTCTTAATACTTGTTTTGAGTATGCATCAATTCTATGAGTGATTTGAAAAAACTGTTTTGATTTGTGTTTCTCAATTTGATCAGCTAATCCTTGCCTACAGAATTGCTACTGCTGTTTCTGGATGAAAACAAAATACATTGTACTGCCTGGAGGAAGATGTCTTTCTCTCCTATTTGGTACCTAGCATTGTCCCTGCTGAAATTTATTTGCTCTGATTTCTTCAGCAGCTCATATCCATGCCGTGGCTGTTTTGTCTTCGTCTGATTTGCTGCCTTTTCAGTTCTTCAATTCATGTTTATTGAGGTATGACAGAGTAAAATTTTAAAGGTGAGGACTCAATGGGGACCACATGAATCCTCTTAAATCCAATCTGCTGGGTGGCAGGATTGGTGGGAAATCCAGACATGCTTTGATTTTTCCACAGATTTGCACTGGCTTTGCATTTTCATTCCATTATTTTTAATGTGATCTTACTTTTTGGGTAAATTTAAAAGAAAATGATTTAGTAGATATGTGCACATACTTCCTCCTCATAATCTTGTTTGTGCTTTGAAAATCTCTCTGCAGAATATTTAGTTCTGGTATAAACAAGATAACAGAGCCCATGAGTTGGACTATGTATGAATAATCAGGTAGTTTATCCTCTGCAATCAGTGTTTAATTTAGAAAGATATTAATTTTTTACTTTAGAATTATATTGCATATTTAATTCAACTTACATAGCTTACATTAAAAATTAGATTAATACCATGCAACACGTCGGATAAAAGGGAGCTGTAAAATATTTTTCAGGTTTTATGTTCATTCGTGGCAGTTCCTCATAGACTAGGGTGGGATCTCAAAAGAGCAGGACTGGAAGCAGAGAAGTGGGCTCTTGGAAGCATGCTGCTTACTGCTGGCATGTATTCTTAAAAATTTAAATTTTCAGCATGATTTTATTCCCTTGCACAACGCAAAACATTCTTTAGCTGTCTTGCTGCAGCTGGAAAAAGAATTAAAGTGATGCTCAAAATTCATGTCTACATCATGGACTAAGTCTGTATATCAACTTCTACTTGTTTATACAATAGTATCACATCCAGAACAGAAGTGCAAGATTTTCCTTTGGACACACTGAAGAAGTAATTAGGCAAGCTTTGAGTTAGAGGTGATCAGATAAGCTAAACCTGCTTGTATTCTTTATACTGTCGCGAGGACAGGTTTTGCAGTAAATGGTCCCCAGAATCACAAGAGGTTTTTATTTCAAAGGAACCTATCTCATTCACTTTAAACAAAATGCCGTACAGCATACTAGCAGCTATGTAGGTTGAACACCTGAGGACCTAGGAGCAAACCAGGGAGTAAATGCTAGTGTAGATGTATCCCCAGACGTTCAATTAGTCTGCTTTGGCTCTACTGTCTCAGAAGACTTCCCGCTGTGCATGGAAGCCCTGCTTCCAAAACAAATGGCAATTCTGGTACTGGGAGGCCTGCATATAAACTCTGAAATAGAAGTGGTTGCAACATCTGAAAATTCCACTATGGTTTAAAATTGCAGCCTGTGGATAATCTCATAGTAGATCAGAGAAGTACCAATAATAACTTTTGTCTATGAAGACTTGCTTTGATCTCAGATATAACTTTGCTCTTTTCAAGCCATCCCTATACTAGGAAGATATGGATGTATCAGGGGTGTAGGAGAGTGGCAGCAATTTTTAGGAAGCTGGAAAGATGGGCTACAAGAAATGTTGTTAATTAAAAAAAAAAAAAAAATTACAGGAGCCTACTTATGTTTGAAGGAGTTAAAAAAGATGGAAGAGTGGATCCCCACCAGGATGCAGCATATTGGATTGCTTCCTCAGGGCACCCGTAGCTGCTCTTCCATTTGGCTCCAACCCACACTTCACTTGTACTAATAAACATTGCAGTAATGTTTTGTTTTTGAAGCATAGTGAGGACCAAAACTGCTTCCACAGCAATAGACATATTACTCCTGGCCCTATCTCACCCTGATTCCCATACAACAAACAAGCAGAAAAATACTGTGTTAGTAAATGCTCCCTGGAGACAGTCAGCCAAATTATGCTCTGCCAAATGGTGTGTCAGCCCTTGCACACAGCCAACAGCTGATTTCATCTGCAGTGCAAGACACAGGCAAAGCAATAGTATTTGAACATTTATGCCTCTTAATGAGGTTGTGTTTAATACACTGAGCGTTCTCAGTCATCAAGGTAAGGTTATTGCAGAAAGGAAGCTGCAGCAGTGGGGGAATCAGTACTGTATAATGCAGAGACTGTCATTTCAGTTCTTTTGACCATTTGGTAAAGTAGGACTGCATTGAAAGGAAAAAGGAGATTTAGAGAAGCACTGAGGTATACAATGCCTTCCACCAGTCTAAGTTTCAGTCTTAAACAAAGTGTGGAAATCTTTAAAACAATGAATTAGCTATGGTTTCTTTAAAGCATAGTTAATAAATACAGCTGCAATCTGTTTGAAGAGATGCACTGATGGTTAATATATCTAGGATGAAATACAACAGGATTTTAAAAGCTGTTCAAAACAGTGTTTACCAAACATTGTTTTCTACCCATAAGGCAACAGCTTTTTCTTAGGAGTTCAGTGTGCCACTTCTCAATTTAAACTGGGGGAACTCTGAAGAACACAAGGACTGAAATTGCAGCCTTTTGGAGCTCTGGATTCCCGGAAAGAAATGAATGTTTCTGATTTTGGTGCTGCTGCCTCCCACTCTCACCCGCCTTCTGAGTGCAGAAAACCAGAAATGCAGTGGATTTGTCACAGTCTCCTTTCCCTTCTCTGACTGAGGGCTGAATAAATAGACTAAAGCTGTAGCCTGAAATCTGCAGCCATACACTGCCTATCTGTAAAGCCACTGGAGGAGATTTTAAACTTTGATAATTGCAGGAAAGCTGTGCAGAAAGTGTGTGGTGGTTTTTTTTTGTTTGTTTGGTTTTTTTTTTGTACTTCTGAATAGATTTTTTAAAAATATTAAATATCTTTTTTTTTCAGTTTGCTTTTAATGGCTCTGCTGAGGACTACTCTGCTGTTGATACTGTGGATTGCTACTCTTTGTAACAGCAGAAATTCTGATTCCCTTCAAGCTGCTATTGATTTTGGCAAAGAGAGATTTCACCTCCCCTGTTTGCAATGCACTGTGCTCTTTAAATTGTGCCATCAACAGCCACCCATTATCTGCTGCTCATCCGGCAGGTCGCTGCACTGAGAGGGCAGAAAACCTCTTGCTACACTGCAGTGTGTCACACCACCATTTGTGCCTTTGCATAGGCTGTGTTGTGAAATTAATCCTGTCTGATACGTGAAAGACTTGAAGAAGTCTCAGATTAGAGTGTCCAAATCATTCCTGATTTTGGAAAAGATTAACAATTATAGCCTTATTTTGAAAGTTAAATTTGAGACTTTTTAGCAGTCAGTTTACCATGCTGATAATATGATTCATGCTACAATAGGTATCCGTTCATGCAGTAGGAATGTAGAAGTAGAAAAAAATCTTATATTTAAAGCAGGTCAAAATGATGTTGTGGCTGACACCAAAAACACTTTGTAACAACAACAAAAAAAGTAATATATCATAGAAGTAGCAGAAAGCAGGTAAACACATACAACTGTAATGTCAGTCATCCACAATGTACTATTCACTTAAGAACTGAAAGGGTATAAAATATTTAAAGTGAGGAAAAGAAGGCCAAGTGTGGCAGAGAGAGAAAAATGAAGATCAACACAATTGTTCACAAAAATATATATTCTTATATTAAGGTCATTGGGCTCAGACACTGTTGAGAACAGTTGATTGCAGGATTGGATTATTTTAACAACACTTAATAGTCACAGTGATCTTTTTCTATGCAAGCTGAAAATTCAGTCAGTTTTTTCTTTTAAAGTTCTAAACCCTATTATCCATATTCCAAATTGAAAATGAAGTCCTACGGTATACTTAACTTTTTTTTTTTCTCATTGTCATAATCATCATGTCTTCATTTCCAAGGATTTCAAAAATAAAAGTGAAGTCATGTCACTTCTGTGTGAAACACTGAGACTGAAATGAATGGTGTACCCTGAGAGGACGGACTTGAGAAATATGTTTTATGACGGCTAGGTAAGAATATACATATGTTTCAAAAAACAGTAGTCCTGTCTCTAGGAAAACAGTGAAATGTGTATTTCTTATGGTAAGACATCTTACAGACATTTCAAAAAAATGATTTGTTATTCTAATTACTATGTTTAATGTATAAAATACGCATAAAATGCGCATAAAACAGCTTCACTTGCTTTATAAATACGTCTATATTCTTCAGATTCATTAGAAATCATATTTTTCTTGAACTTGAGAGGTCTGCCAGTAACTTGTCTTACAGATACTTCATATGAAATTGTGTATTTTTTATATTACACCAATTATATAGTTTTCACAAAAACATATGGATA
Organism: Numida meleagris; assembly: GCF_002078875.1. Lineage (NCBI taxonomy): Eukaryota > Metazoa > Chordata > Aves > Galliformes > Numididae > Numida > Numida meleagris. The sequence continues at coordinate 98,403,287 of NC_034410.1, forward strand.
AAAAGGCAGTATATATATCTAACTGCTCTTCTGAGAGCAATTAAACACTTGAAACTAGAGTAGCACATGTTGAGACCATGCAGATGTCTCCACTGAGTTCCATTAAATTTTGACGGATTGCAAGGAAAAGAAAACTGGCAAGGGAAATAAGATACGTAAAAAAAAAAAAAAAAAAAAAAAAAAAAAAAAAAAAATCATCCAGCCAAGAGAATTACAAAACAATCATAGTTTTCAGTTATGCAAATTCCTATGTAGCAGTTGCTTTTGTCCTATGATTTTTGTGTTAATAAACATGAGCTGTTTTCAACTGAAAGAGATTTTCTCATTAGAAGAAGGTACTTGGATTAAATAGTTGAAAGCAGGGAAGATACTAGTGAGTATTCAGTTATCTTTTGATTCATAAATAAGTTATTCTTATTAGTCTGGAAAGGCTTCAGATTCATTCCATTTTGTTGTGCTGTATGCTATCTACATGTGATTGCTAATCCTCGAAGAGTGTTTTCTGTAATTAAAATTTCTGGTTGTTCCAAAGAACAATGAAATGTGCATAATTACTCTTTGTCTTTTTTGTTACTATTATTTGTATTACTGATGTCAACGGTTTACGGGCGTTAGGCCCGATTCCGTGACGAAGGGGACGGGAGACCCATGGGCCCACGCCCCGGGAAAAGGGGAAAGGGTAAGGAGATGGCCCTGAAAGCAAAAAACAGCAGCAACAATCTGAGGAGAAACAAACTAATTTACTAAATAAGATATCGGAATGCAAAACAACACACTATAGTACAATATAATTACAATTTAAGCTGATAAATCCAATGGAGAGAGAGAGAGAATGTCCCAAAATCAAGGTAGGCCTTACTCTACTACCGACGATAAGACGGCTGGAGAGCAAGGTGCTGCCAAGACGAGAGACGGCGGAAAAAAGGGACGAGGTCTCGTGATCTGCAAGTTTTTATACTGTGAGCTTTTATCTTTTCCCTCCAGCTGGAAAATGGTAACAGAGGAGCAAAGTGCCGTGGGGAATGTAGTAGTCCTTCTCTTCTGAGAACCAGGTACATTCACTACATGATGTTATGATGTAGAGTACCAATAACCGAAAATCATAAAACCATGACAACTGAACTCAAAGCTGTTCATACTTTGTAATTTAGGAGAGGTAAAATGTTTTAAAAATGTATCAGTGACAAAAAATCACTGAATTTCTGATTTCATATTCCATCTAAACTCATAATCAATCTTTTATTAGTTTAATCAGACATAATCTTCCCAACATAGCTTAATTCAGCAGTGATACATATCAAAAGCTGACTTGACATCATAATTGAACAAGTTGATGCTGGCGAGTCTATTCCTTCAACAAGGTATTTAGTGCAGAGAACGAAGTCCGAGCTGGCCTTTAATCCAAGGGGGATGCTCAGATCCATCTCTGCCATCATCACATTTTATTTATACAGACACAGTCCCCCACAGTGGAACTCATCTTTAGCAGATGCTCAAAATCGGATGGCTAGAGATAATCCTGACATTCAGACAAGGATTGAGTTTGACAGCAAATGATTTTGTCAGCACTTAAAAAAAAAAAAAAACAACAACAACAAAGGGTGATGCAGAAGAATGAGAAGTTTGCCCTTGCCTGCCCCTCAGTTGGTCACACAGCAATGTCCCCAGCTTGGTGACATCCAGAGGAGAAACAAAGCTAAAGTCAGCCTGTGTCTGATGTTACAGGAACTTCACAACTTCTATTTTCCTCCTCTGTATCGAATTCCACCGCAGTTAAAGGTGTCATGTAAAGAATTACTGTGTGTGGTGGGAGTGATTTCTCTGACCCTTGTTCTTAACACAGCTTCCTAACAACCATTTTTTGTCTGGGCAATGAATTGACATTTTGCTTTACAATGCTACTTTACTCATACAGGCTGTATGAATGAGTACTGTTGCCATCTGACTTTAGCTGGAGGTATTAAATTCAAACAAGAACGTTTTAAATTTGAAATAAGGATCCCAAAGATTGTAATTGCTATTTTTATATGATTTGGGGGGCTAAATAAAGATCAAAACATATTAAAATTTATGAGGATTTCTCATTGGTTCTCACTACTTTTGCTGCTCAGGTTTTGAGGACAGGATTTATCACTTTGGATGTGCTTTACGACTCAAATATAATAGGAATCTGACAGGTGATTATCTAGAACTGAATAGGTTCCTATTTATTGCCTATGGAGAAAACAAACACTTGGGTTTGATTAATTTTGATCTATAAATGATATCTTTAACCGTTCAAGAATCTTTGGCACGAAGGTTTGCAGCAAGTGGAGCTTTGGGAGGAAGCAAGAAGGAGCCAACATATGGAAGGAGGCATTGCTGCAGCAGGACCAGCATGGACACCCCTGCATCAGGTTTTAATAGGACTGTTTGCAAGTGGAAGACTATTTAACTGCTTTAACTGGCACAGAATTTTCTCTTAAAGAATCAGCAATTGTTGAGGGAAGGACAAAACAGGGAAGTGGAAAAGTCTAATCTTCATTTAGAAAAGCACATAATTACAGAATGCAGTAACATATTTTCTGTTTGCTACTCACTGCCTCAAAACAGTTTAAACAGCCAAAGGAAATGAGAGAACAGGGAAGATTTACAGTATGTGTTGATATTGATGCTGCAGGCAAAGAGATATAGCTAATTGGCTTTAGACAATTTTGAAGGGAATCCTTTTGTAGCAGCATAGACACATCATATTTTATTTTATCTCACAGTGGTGTGCATAAAGTGGTGTTCCTTAGCTTTTTTTTCCATGAAGTCTGTTAGGGGCAGAAAGGAGTGGTGGACAACAAAATTCCCGATGAATTTGATGTCACTTAATGAGAAGCTTTCTCCTTTTGGGAGAGGTTTGCTGACATGAGCAGAACTTCCATTTTAAAATCTAAATATTAGGAAACAATCACTCCCTGTTTGTTGTTATTTCTATAATTTAAAATGTGAGAATATTAAGTGACAGGAACCTTAAAACCTCCTAAACCAAGGGAAATTAATGCAAAATAACTGCTTGGGTTGATTAAGATGTTAATATACACGTGTTTCACAAATGCCAGGTTATGTATTCCTTTAATAATCCTATATTTAATGCTTAATAAAAGATTTAACATTTTTAATACTTTCATGGAGCAACTCCATACATTTGAAATGATACATTAAAAAATCACACAGAATATACAAAAAAGATTGTGTCAAGACCAAATTATTAATGCAGAATTGCCCAAAACCCTACTTTAATCAACACTTTGTAGAGGACTGAAGGCTAATGTATTTTCTTCTTATTTCTAGGCAAGCATCTATTCTATATCTACTCTTCTTTCACATCTCACTAAGTGTTATATTTCTGTTAGCCTACTTCAGACAGTTCTTTGCCAAGCATATCTCGAGCAACCTTTTGCAGCCACAATCTCAACAATTTTCTTGTTCCAAATGTGGTAAATCCTGAATTACATCCCTGGATCACCTTCCAACTCGCTTATTTGATGTTCTTTCAGGAATCTTCCCTGTAGAGACAATGGAGAGTAAAGGAGCTTGCAGATTTGACTGAGATCTTGCTCAGAAAAAAAAATAAGATCATTAGAAACATAGCAACTTTTTTGCAAAAATGAAGTCCTTGAATGTGCATTGGCCTTCAAAAGTTGCAATAACACCAAGGACAATGCGATTACTAAAGCATGTAAATGAAGAATGTACATTGGGAGCATTTTCAAGGAAGGAATTGCTCCCATGGCCAACACTTCCACTGGGTGCCTCAGCCATGTGAATAGCCCCTCACCAAGAGGCTCTTGAAGACCCAATTGTTCCAACACTCTGATAATGATGGATTTCACAGCTGGACAGCTTCTTTAGTAGAACTGCTGACATCTCAATTAGCAAATCCTAAGTACGAATAACAACAATTAACCAAGGAATTTAAGCTTCTTAAACAAAGTTTCTGCAGCTTTCTACAGCTTTCCTGTGTTTTACAGCTTCCAAGTGTCTGGACCATCCCTTCATCCTGTTTTACATACAAACATCAAAGCTAGTATTAGCTGAATCTAAAAACAGAGCTGTGAAGAGAGAAAGGATCTGTCATAACCTCAGCTGGATTAATTTTACAGTCCCTTCAGTGCTCTGTCAGTCATAACAACACATGTTCAGAGCTGAGGAGCCCAACATGGGTTCTAGGTCTTTTAACAGAGTAGGGAAGTTTAGTCCAGCAATTCCTCTTAATGTTGAAAACTGCTTGATCACTGCGGATACCTCTTGACATCACAGTTTGTTGGATTAGGTCCTAATTATTTTGTAAACATTAATCTCCCCCAGAAGACAGGTGGAGAAGAGGTGAGGTATTGAAAACTGAAGGAGTGCCTTTACTGACATAGAAAAGTGTCTAAAGATGTGCTGTTGCCATTTACCTGGCAGTCAAACATTAAAAGTATACTCCTTCATCAGAGGAATATCTGCAAGCTAAGCACATAGCTCAGCCAGTATTTGTTCATAGAGACACCAGCCTTACCTTTATCAGTCTTTAGCCGAAGGTTGAAGTGTTTTAGCTTAGAAACGTACAGTGCAGTAGCTCATTGTAAATGGGAAAGTGGATGATGACTGGTAGCAATGATCATGAAATGTGCATTTGTACAAAGAGTACTGAGTGAAAATGCAAGCTGTTAAGGTCCCAATTTCATTCAAGCTATTGCAAAAGTTTCTCTAGATTTACCTGAACCTGTAAAGTGGGATAAAATTTTAAAGTATTTTTTATACCTGTGAATATCAGTGACATCAGAATGGAATCTCTTATGTCAGCATGAACATTTAGGTGTTTAATTTTGATGAGTAAACTAAACTTTACTGTTAAATAAACTTACTGTTAAATAATATAATAAAGCTAAAAGGAAGATATTACATGTATTTTCTTACTGTACATAGAAAACATTTTTTAGGCTTGACTTTCTGACTAGTTCATTGCAGTTTTCAAAACATCTAATCTACTAATAATTACATTCTCTTACACTGAAAGGAGAACATATCTTAGAAATGAAAGAGATGGTCACTACAGTTTAAACTAAAATTTAAAGCAATATCAAGAAGTGCAGTAATGCTCAAAACGTTAGGATGACTGTCAAATAGAAAGTCTTAAGGTAGATCTTATACTGATTTCTCAAGTAACTTCTATATGGAGTTGAATCCGAACTGAGTGTGCCCTCTGTTTCTCTCAGTCAGCTCCCTCCCTTGTGTGACACTGGCAGTGCAAAGAATGTGCCTCCCTACCAGATCCCTTGATCCCTTACAAGCAGACATCCTCACACTCCCGGTTACTGCCAAAGGACTGCAGATAACTGAAGGGATGACCCCAGGCACACCCTGAGTTTTGTGTCAGCCTCCTCTTCTCATGGAATCACAGTGAACTTTTGATTCTTTTATTTTAAAATTGTCTAGAGATCTCCAACATCACTGATGTTGAAACAGTATTTAGAGCCAGCACTAGAGAGCATTTACTTGGAAAGTTTTGTTGATATTTTAGGAAAATTTCTCTCTGTGGATAGTTTCTGGTTGTAAGGATCCCATTACTTATCCTTACTTGTAATTGCTAACTGGATGTAATTCAGCCTTAATGAGCTGTGAAACATTTTGGGTATTTTTTAATCATGTGGGAAGATTCTTTGTCTATTAAACATTTTGACCATAGGAACTGTAAAGAAATCCAGAGTTTCAAAACACTCATTCTTGGAGATGTGAAACTGATTAAAGGCAAACACTTTCTTGAAATGAGCCTTTTTTGTGGACCTACCCTTTCATTTCTGGCTTAGAGTCACAGCCATTGCAATGAATGACCTACACGGCTGGGGAACTGAGGAAGTTAAAGTGATAATTCAAGAGATATCACCTAAATAATTTGCAAGTTCCTACAGCCATTTATTTTTCTTTTATCTTGATGTTAATGTAGTTAGCATTAATTATAATGCTTTACTGCAATGATTCTACAATGATAATTCATTCCTCTTTTTTGAATCTGGGAAATCAGAATTAATTTAGTATTTTGTTGAAGATTCCCTTGTTATTCTATATGCACCTTCATGAAACCTGATCTCACTCACTCATTTTTAGAAGAGGATTACCCACTTGTTCTTTTAATTTTGCACCCAGCTGGCTAACATGAAATGACACAATGGCGAAAAAATTAATCTTCACATTTATTCTCCAACTTTATTTGATTTGACTCAGTCATAAAATGATAGCTATGTGAACTACGTGTATAAATCATCACCTGCTCAGCTGATAAAGAGTTGTCCAGTTGGAAGGAGATAATTCACTAGCATTTGGTGCAGCATTGCCAAGAAGAACTGCCAGGAGGATGCTGTTACTTTCATAAATCTATAACAGTTTTGGTTCAGATGATGGAGTGTTGGTCTGCAGTTATTTTCTTCTGTTGAAGCTGAAATGTCCTTAATTAATGTGCTTATTTTAGTTCAATTAATATTTATAACATTTTGCCCCATAAGTTTCCCCTGTATTCAGTTTAATGCTAATTGTTCTAACTCTCAAGTCATTTTTTGCTGTAGTGACACAATGTTTGCTTTCTCAGCTGAATGATTTTGTTATGTTTGGTACCTTAGCAAAACAAGAATTTTCTATTCGTTATCTAAATCAGTGATTGAAACATTTTGGTACCTTGCTACTATCTGATTGTATGTGATGTTTTACGGATAAGTATATTTGGTGGACTTAATACAAGTCAATATTTAATAAATGTCTGCCCTATAGGAACTTCATCTAAACTGTGAAATTAATAATAAATGTTTTCAAATAGATGCTTTTCAGCATACAGCCTTTTGAATCATTTATAAGTTGGGCCCCTTTGGTAACTCTTTTCATATTTAATGCATTAACTTGGAGTATTTATTGCATTTCTGAAAAGAACAAAGAATGAGGTTCAAGAGGAAAATCACTCAGGGTTTGGATGAAAGGAAAAACAAATATTTTAGGTCAAATATACAACTAATTAAGGATAGACTGAACCCTTAGGTATAACCTGAAGTAAAACCCCATTCATCCCATCCTCAGGCAAAGGCTTAAGTTCTACATTCACGTCTGAAACTTCACTTGTCCAGCACTCCCTTACTGTGCCAAGCAAGCATTTGAAGCAGCCCTTAAAATATTGGGGGGGCTCCTTTCCTTGGCACAGACAGTAAAACGTCATCCCTGCCTTCCTGCTGTTCATATCCTCTTCTCCCCTAGCCTTGAGGAGGATCCAAGGTCCCAGTACGTCCCTGGTCTTCTCTTCTGGGACTATGCAAATGATTTGCGAAAGATTTAGTTTATACATCTCTTTATAAAGTGGATTAAGGTTATGGACAATCTGGCCACTTATGATAAATCTATATGAATTACCACACACTGAAAGCAGTGTTTTCTTTAATTGCTGCCTAATGGAAGACCTTCAGGGAGGCTTGACTTGTAATCACAGATGAGGCTGCCTAGCAGAGAGTAGATCTTTTTGGACATTTAGCATGCAGATGGAGGTACTTTTACAGGCTTCTGCAGGTTCCTCCCTCACCTCTTCCCAGTCGGCCTGTGCCTTTCCTTATTCCTGGTTATTGTGAGGCACAAGTAAGGATTGGTGTGTCTGCTGGGCACTCCATGTGGAGAGGGTGGCCATGAGAAGAGGTGGAGGCTGTGCTACACCAAATAGACAGGAGGTAGATACACCAGAAATAGCATTTATGTCATTGAAATTTAAATATTTTAAAGAGCCCAAAGGCAGTGGGAACCCCTTTTCACAGGGCAGCAAGACAACTAGCAGCTTGCACTAATAATTATGAAATAGATTATTTTTAAAAGCAGCTTGCACTAATATTTATGAATTAGTTTATTTTTAAAACCTAGAACGTGTATAAGCAGTCATAAAAATAAGATCAAGGCACTAAATCAAATGTTAAATATTATTTTAATTTAAACAAAAGTTACGGATCATTATCTTTTGGACCCTGTTGGCAATACATGCTTTAAAAGCTAGGATGTATTTGTATTGCACGGGTTCAGGATGACTTGGCAGTATTAAAATTACTTCTTTTGTTGTTGTTGTTAAAGATTAATTTTGGTAATATGTATTGGATATTCTACATCTGTAAAACACAAATTAGTGTTTGTTATTAAAAACACTCTGCATATTTATTTTGCTGCATTATTTTTGTCTGGAAAGTATGATTATACTGTGATTAACACCAAGACTACATTCTGTTCAAGTGGCCTGATCCTAGCTGCACAAGGAAAATGAACACCATGAAATACATCTTACACTGGTACCTTGCAGATTCAATAGATCCTACTGTGATACCAGGCACTGATATAATTTCAGCTTCTATTCATATGAACCAGCAGGTCTTAGTTGTGGATTATCAAGCTCCCTGCCTGCCTGCCATTGAATCATGAAGAAACTATTGGAAAATCTCTACTTCCCATCCTCAGTCCTGAACCTGAAGTATTTCTTTAATAGAATATGGAGGAGCCCAGGACTAGAGAAGAGTCAAATGTTACGGTTCTAAACCCAAGGAGATGCTTCCCAGAGGGGCAGAATAAAAAGTATGGATGCTAATGGTGTCTGAGATTTCACATGTATGCAGTGTTTTATATCATTAGCCTTGCAAATCTCCCTAGTCGATGTATCAGCTCATTCTTATAAAGTTAATATTCTCATACACAGAAATTCAAGTGCTGATTTAGACATCACATGTTCTGCCAAGCAGTGAGACAGATGGATTTGACTAAGATGGTGCTGGTAAGAAGATTGAAATACATAATTCATTTTCAACAACTGAAACACAATGATCATTCAGTAAAGGTCTAGAACTATGAAGTTCCTTACATCAAATAGACAGTTTACTTGTGATTAATTCATAAATAACAGTTTCCAGGTATTAATAATATTTGTTTGCAGCCAAGTCACACAGATTTGTTTGAACTTTTGATTTAAACTTCAATAAAGTTTCCAAATATTTACCAAATCTGGTCAGCTGCAGTACAGATACTGTTGGTTTCCCTGCCATTGTCTAATAAACAGTAATGCCTTTGAGAAGAACCTATTTTTGCATTCCTAATCAGAGAATATTCAACAAAAGAAAGAAAACTGTTTTCATTTCTATTCTAAAGAAAGAATATGTTTTAAACTCATGGTTTTAAGAAAGTGAATACAGGATTTTGTGTTTTTCTCTCTGTAACAATCTGATGTAATTTTTATGGTTCCACAATAGCTCTCTTTTGTAGGAAATATATAGAGGAAAAAAAAAAAAGAGGGAGTTCCTCATCTCAGTTTTCTCCCTCCTCCACAGAATGTTTGAAATTCTCTCAAAGTGAAAATGTAGAAATCAACATTTCCTTCCTACTCTTCAGACATTAGACCTCACAAAATGTTGCTTTGGAGTTTCTCTTGTTGAGAACATTTTTAGGCAAGACCACCAACAAAGGAAAAGGAGAAACAGTTTGTTAGCAATGGTTCTGAAGAAAATGCTCGCTTAAGACATTGCTTAAATAACCACTTTACTTAAAATGCAAAATAGCTCTTGTTTTCTGGAGATTTATTTAATCAGGTTCCAGCATTTCCAGAGATTTAGAGGAAACATCCACACCCTCCCAGCAGCAGTGATCCATCCACTGTTGTCAAACTCTAATACAAATATATTTTTTTTCAGGAAAGAAAGTGCAACTATTCTATCCCAGTGTTTGGAGACTGGATAGGCAAGAGTCAAGCTGTTATCTTCTCTAAGGAACATGATATAGATTTAAACAAAATTATTTGTGAACAAGGGCTAATTTCAAAATCCTTGTGTTGTCCCTCAGGCTTGAAGAAAAATATAGTCTAGAAGTTGGAGATAACATTAGTGAAATGCAGCAAAGCCTATTACAAAGAAAGTGAGAAGCCAGTGCCATCTTAGTAGTCTTATTCTGATATGAAGGAAACTATTTTGTGTACAGCTCTATTTGATTTTCCTCAGGGCTAGGAGAAATGAGCCATCAAGGATTTAGCCATGCCGGATTAAGATGCTGCTGCTCCTGAGAGCCAGACCTACCTGACTGGCCCTAAGCCAGAGAACACAGTTGCTTGGGAAAGAAGGAAATTGCTGTATCTTAGGAGGAAAATTGGCCATACTTCAGGTGGCAGTGTGATAATTTGGTTGAAACCCATCCCACTGGCAGTTTAAGGCAGCACTGCGGTGGATGAAAAAAATGCTCTGATACTCCTCCAATGGCAGTAATAGGTTCTACACAAAATCTTCCACTTGCCTCAACTTGTCCCTGAGATAGTTAAGAGGAAAAGAAAATGTACTTCCAACAGATTTTCTAGGTCAACATTACCTCAGGTGTGAGAGACTCTAAAGGTTTGTTCAGGGTTAATAGTTCAAAATGTTTAGGTAGAGGCAGGCATTTTAACCACAACGTCCCACTTAACCAGACTGATGCCCATTTTTCCCATTTGGTGTAGCAGAGTCAGGCAGCAACTTGTTTGTAAAAAAGGAGTTTTCATTACGACGTGATCAAGCAATATAATGAGAGATGCAAGGTAGAGAAAATTTCGCCACAAGGATCTATAGGCATCTGGGGAATTTGCTGAAAGATGCAAATAACGAAGGCAGAGGTTGGGAAAAGCTAAATAAGATAAAATAGTTGCCATTTAAGAGCTTGAAAGAGGGGAAATTAAAGAATATTGAATCAGGAATGAAGGTAGCATCTACTGTTATATATTGTTAAGCTGCAAAAATGCTGAGGAGAAGATTGGGAGGAATAATTCAAAGAAATCAATCAGTATGGTATTTACATGGAAATAAACAAACAAAAAGGCGATAGAGAAAGCTGCCAAGGAGAGTTGTTGAATTGCTGTCCTGGGAGATATTAGTCTATTTAATCCAGGCAGATGCAAAGGAATGGAAATGACAAGACTCTGCCAAATCAATGGTTGTCTGCAATATAATTCCCATTACATTTTCTCATTTTTGTTCCCTGGAGTGCAAACCAAATTTTTTCTGATAGACTACGATGAGATTATTTCCCATGAAAAAGGACAACCCTATTAGATTCACATAAACATCACCTCTTTTAACTGTCATTTAGGACTTTTATTACTATTATCATTATTACAGAAAAAAAAAAATCTGTATTTTGGAGATTAGCAGTTTGTTGGTAAGCCTCCTTTGGCACTGGGATGGAAGACATATGTTGAGGCCATCAACACTATAACACACATATGGTTACATTTGGAAGCAAGTAGATATCTATCATGCATGATGTGTTAATCTCATCACAGTACACCCATTTGGAGTTATGTGTCTAAGCACTGGGCTTCTCAGAATGTGAAAACCATGGAGCTGTATGGGACAGTCAAGCAAAGGGCCAGAAAAATTATTAAAGGACTGGAACATCTCTCACACAGGGAAATGCTGAGGGAACTGGCTGTTCCACCTGGATGAAGCTTTTAGAGGGGGGGATCTCATCAGTGTGTATCAATACCTGATGGAAGATGTAACAAAGATGGGACCAGACTCTTCTGGTGTTCTGTACCAGGAGAAGAAGCAATGGACACAAACCAAAATACAGGAAATTTCATTTAAACCAAGTAAAAACTTTGTTTTTACTGTGAGGGTTGTACAGAAAAGATGAGTCTCCACCTCTGAAGATACTGAAAACTCAGTTAGACATGGTCCTCAATGATCTGCTTCAGCAGACCATACTCTAAGTCAGTGTGTTAGACTAGGTGATCTCCAGAAGTCCCCACCTTTCAATACCTACTACTCTGTGATATGTATACTTTGCAAATACAAGAAACAAAAGTGATGACATAATTAAAAAGGTATACAATTTCATCATACAAAACTCCAGATTATGTTTATTACTAGCACAGTTTATCACTCTACTCTTATAACATTGTTATGGTGCTTATTACAGGTCCCCTATGTTTACAACGCACAATGAAATTTCTAGATTCTTCTGTTTTACCACTTCCTAATGTAAAATAAATATCAAGATACTTCCTGAAAAGCAATAGTTGTTTCTGGATTTTTCAACACTGATAACATTTTTCTTTTCCTTTTTAATTTTCATATGAGCTTTATATAAGAGCACATTCAGGCTCTTTGACCTGACAAATATTACCTGGATATTGAGAAAAAAATAATCTTCTACTATAGCCGAATCCAGAGAGGTACATCGTAGCTCAAGTTCTCTTTCACTTATTTGAAGGTTATGTCCTACTCAGGATAAATGGGAGTTTTACTGTTCTCTTCAGTAGGACCAGAACCTGGCAAGTAATCACTTCCAAAGCATGCTCTTATATTCAACAGCAAATGGTCCAAATCAGTCAATACAAAATACTGTGTGATACTACAACAGATTTACAAAGAACTAAAAAAAATTAAACCTAATTTAGCTAAAAATTATGTTACCAAGCCCCTAAGGAAGATCTTGGAATTCTTGCAGTGAAAGTTGCAGGAGAGCTTCAACTGAAAGTAAATACAATAGACATGGAGAAGCTACCCATCATTTCCCCTTGCTCGTAATTAGTACCAGCTGGTGACACTAATTATACATGAAATTTCTGAGATGGGCACAAACTGCGTTTCCCAGCACCTCTTCCTTGCCACCCAGAGGTGGAAAAGCAAGTCTTGGAGATTTCCTGGAAAATGATTTCTCTCCAAGAAAGCAAGGGAACTGCTACCATAGGAGCTTCAGCTCAGAAAGGCATCATTAGCCTGCCAACTCTTTGGCACGTTCTGATGTCCCATGGGTATCACTGCAAATCAGTTGTTTGGTGTAGGTTGTGATAAGAGTTTCCACTCAGCTGAGTCTCATTGATTTTTTAAAGACTTTGGATGACTTGCAAGAGTTCTGCTGAAAGCAGGAGGACATTTGCCTGTTTAGAGCTGTGTTGGAGAGATGTGGTACAAAAGTATCACAGGAAAAAGGGAAAGAGACTTTTAAATCTTTCTGACTAACTAGAATGTCTAGTTTTTATTTACCAGGATTTTAGAGGAAAATAAATCTATTTTCACATCACCTTTTAAAGTTTTTCTTCAGATTTCTTACCTGAAGGAAAGCAGAGGATGAAGAAATGTTGACATACCTAAAGGTACAAATGAATCCTGTGACATTTTTCAGAGTATACTGTAACAAAAGGTTAAATTCCTTTTCTTATAAAATACAATCTCAGACTGCATTTATTCTGTCACGGACTTCCAAAATATGTAGACTTCCTGGGAAGACACTGAAGTATACTGATTGTACATATGCACACCTTTTAAATGAGCCAACAATATCAGAAAATTGACATCACAGATGGCATAAATATTAATCCTGTTAAAAGTATTAAAAACAGTGAGTTGCATCTTAGTGTAGCTAATAACCATTTATTATAATGAAAAATGCAGAACTGTCTGACATCTCCTGGTAATCTCTTATGCCAGCAGGGGAAACATTCCAGATTAAATTGATATTTTGCAGAGGACAAATCCAGTTGGAAATACAGTTTCAGAGTAGCAGTGATCACTGTCACAAGGGATAGAGGATACATGAAACAAAAATACCATCTGTCCAAGGTTTTTTTTACTACTTAATATTAACCCTGTGGAATATAAAAGAAGATGTCAATTAACTTGAAAATGGCACCAGGCTGTGAAAGTCTAAGGAACTGAAATAAAAATAACCTAAACACATGGAAGATAGTGTCTTTAAAAGGTAAAATGCTGTTTAATGAAGTTCAGTGAAAAGGTAAGCAGTCTGCACAAATACACTTTGGGAAACCAACTGCTTTGGTAAGTGTTACATGAATATGATTATACCCAATCTTACTGCAGCGATATTCAATGGGAATCAGCAATGGTACTGTGATGTTAAAAGTATTTCAGTGTGAACACCTTATTCAGCATCACTGAATAACATAGGTACCTCTGTTTAGACAAACAGCAGAGGTAGTGGACAATGTCTGGTAGAAGGGAATGAGAATGCCCCATAAGTTGTAAAGCCAGACTGACAAAGCAAAGCTGAAGTTTTCCTTTGTATAGAAATAGTAACAGGGACAGAGTAACTGCAGAAATCAAGATTTGGTTTACATAACAGGAAAAACGTGTTAAAGTATTTTATATCTCTGTGATTCTAGGGTAATATATATTTAAGGATATGATTCTCCCCCTCTACTCTGCCCTGATGAGGCCACATTTAGAATACCCTGTTTGGTTCTGGGCTCCCCAGTTCAAAAAAGACAGGGATCTCCTAGAAGGAGTCCAGCGGAGGGCCACAAAGATGATAAAGGGTGTGGAGCATCTCCCATATGAGGAAAGGCTGAGTAACCTGGGTCTGCTCAGCCTGGGGAAAAGAAGTCTGAGAGGCAATCTGATAAATGTTTATAAATATCTGAAAGGAGGTGGAAGGCAAATAGATGAGGCCAGGCTCTTCTCGGTGGTGTGCAGTGATAGGCCAAGGAGCAATGGCCTAAAACTTGAACATAGGGAAGTTCCATACAAACATGCGGTAGAACTTCTTTATGGTAAGGGTCACAGAGCACTGGAACAGGTTGCCCAGAGAGGTTAAGTATGCTTCTATAAAGATATTCAAGACCTATCTGGATGCCTGCCTGTGTGACCTATTGCAGGGTACCTGCTTTAGCAGGCATGTTGGAGTTGATGATCTCTTGAGGGCCCTTCCAGCTCCGGTGATTCTGTGATTTTCATATTCTAGCTTTAGTTAAGCTACCAAATTTGCAATTTCAGCAACGCCTTGAGGCTTACAGGTCCCAAGATGTGTCACATTTATGGGAGCAGCGAGGGTAAGGGAGAAACTCCAGCAATTTCCTGGTAGGTCATTAAAAATAGATAAACCAAAGGAGTAATGTATATATTTATACCAATGTATGTAAACATCTACACAGAGGAGGGCAGAAATGAGCAATGGATATTAAAAGGCACTATCTTTGACTTCTTAATGCAGAAATAAATTATAAATGTTGCTGAATTTCAAGTGAAGGCCCAACACAAAGTGCATCAATATCAACAGATTGTTTCATGTAGGAAAATTTTCAGCAGATAGAATTCCATACTTTTTGATCACATTTGTTTGAAGGTGAAGATTTTCAGATCTAATCATTTGACTGTGGACTTATAGCTAGCCTATTAAAGCTAGCATATAATTAAGGCAGTGTAGTATGGGTAAACAATGACTTGAAAACTTTGCATATATTCATCAACACTTCTCAATTGGTTGCAGTAAAAAAACTACTTTTTAAAGATAGTTAGGTTTTTGATGACTTGGAATAGTCTTCCAGCACTAGCCATGCACCAGTCCCTTGCAGAGGGGATCCTGAAGTCAATTCTTGTACAGTTTGGAAATAGCTGCTAATCCCTGAGCTGCAGAGGGAGAAGCAGGGATGGGTGCAGGGCAATTGGACTGCTGTGCTTGCTGCAACAGCACTTGCTGCTGTGTGTTATATAGCTCTGCTGAGCAGCACAGCCAGAGAAATGCAAAATGGGTTTCATTCCTCATTACCATGACAATGGTCATACCAGATATCTAGAGATGTCTAATGAGACAGGAAATATAACTCCACATGCAGCAGGCTGTATATTAGATAATAATGCTATATACCAGATATCTATCTACCCTCTACCAGAGGTATTTCAGCTGACTTATGAAAAAGGATCTTCTAAATGAACTTTTACTTGGAGAGAGATCTGAGTTCATAACCGTTCATAACCATCTTCTGTGCTCTAATCCCATCTGTAGTACTATAGCTTCCTATTTGCTATTTCAGACTTTATATTACTCCATTAATTATTAACTTTTAACACAAAATCATCACAGCAGGAGTATGACGTACTTAGCACTGAGAAGAAAACACTGAATCTTTCTTAAGGCGCAAGTTCTCCTACATAATTTCAATGCTTTAGCTCCTAGCTCAAGCACTTCCAGCTTCCAGCAGTTTGAATACAGTTGCCTGAAAAATTAGAAGAGGTAAACACTTGTGCCTGAATAATCAAATCAGCTCAGCTGTAGTGGAATAAACAGAGAAAGACTTGTATGCTTTTTCATTAGAATATACTATTGGAAAATAAGTGGTATAATACGTATGAAAATAGTTTTCAGCTTATTTTTCTACGGATTCATGGATCTAGGTTTTTTTTTTTTTTTTTTAAACCGAAGCAGGATAGTGTGGAATGAATCTTCTACTTTGAGTTTTCTAGATATTTGATACCCAGCAGCCTTCTGAACACAAAATCCTATGTGGTTGGAGAGAGGTGAGAACCTGCGATGTTGGACTACATAGGGAAGCCAGAGGTTTTGACAGCAGCAGTCAGAATGGAAGGAAATAGAGGAATGAAAACAGGAAAAATCTACTGTAATTGCTGCCATTGCATATGTTAGGTATTTAAGGAATTGCATTTGAGAACTTCCCCTGCTGGAAACAGCCAAATGCATGCAATTATAGAAACAAATCCACTATATACTACCTAGCTTTGGAAAGAGCAGTCATATTTCCCACAGAAAGTACAAATCACATGCTGGTAATTCCACACTGAATTCAAAGAATTTCACACAAGTTGTTTATCATTCACATTTTAAATTTAGTGATTGCCTGTATTGACATATTCAGTTTGGATAATTTGCATAATGTTAAGGTACAATATATGTTCCTTATTTACACCAAATTGTCATTGCACAACTCCTACATTTTATCTGAGCACAATTCTACTAAATACATGTAAAATATTTGTGATAACTGTTGACCAGCCTCTCAAGCCATTTTTCTTTCAGGAAAAAACAGGTCAGAGAACATATTACTGAAATTTCATTCTGTAGTAATAAGTGGTTACCTCAGCCTCCTTCCTAGTATTATGTACGTATCCTAAATCAATTCTCTTGCTCATTACACCATCACTCTTTGAGCCATCTAGTTAAATACATTTAGATAAAAAGAAGTACATCTAAACTAGGGCTGAGCTGTAGAACTAAAACCAAACAGAAAAATGAACCCACAAATTTAAATTCGGACTCCTAAGTAATTATTTTTCCTCATTCCATTTAGAGTTTTTCTGTTTGACCTGTCAACAAAGTCATAGATAACTCTTAAAGAAAAGCAATTTTAAAAATGTACTCAAGAAAGCAGCTTCTACAGTGAATAGTTTTTCAGATTGGCTATCTGGATAAGGGAACAATGTCATTATCTCTGATGAAAGGATGCACTCCTAAGGAGAACGTTTACATGTGTAAAGTTAAGAACAGATAAAACTGGAAAAGTACTTCTCTGTGGGCCTTCTTTTTGTCCTACAACCTCTATTAAAGCAAAAACTGCCAAATTACACTGAATTATATGATGCTATGTGCTTATTTACTGTAGAAACTGTTCACTAGCTATCGGAACAAATTTCATTTTCTAACTGGCCTGTTCCCCCTACATGAGTTTCAGTGGGAATTTAAAATATTGGAGGCAGGCAAACTACAGCTGGTTTTCCAAAGAAATACTCTAGGGCTCATACTTCATTATTATTACCTCTTATTTGCATTATAATAGCATCTAGAAGATCTGCTTACGGACCTAGAACTCACTCATTGGTTTATATGTTAATCCTGTACCACACTGGTAATTGGAAAGAGCTGAGAATTAGGAATATTTGTGCTGATTTCAGCAAGCACTGAACTGTTCATTCCTGGTATCAGTACTGCAGCTGTTTCAGTTCTGTTTAATAATATTGCAGTTAAAATTAAATAACCAAACATGTTAGCCCTACTCCTTTCTTAGCCTAGGGAATATACACTGACTGTTTTTATGCTGTAGAAAATGTGTTTGCAAAGCTAAGAATCACCTTGCTGTATTTCACAGGGAATTTTTGTCAAGTCCTATAAATCAAACAAGTAACAATTTGGTGCTGTGTATTCAGCAATTGTTTATGTTACCTCTTTGTTTACATCTGCTATGCTGAATTTTCAGTCCAGCTTTTTTCTTCATCTCATTCAACTCACAGAATTTCTTCCTAATATTTATTCTCACCAAAGCATTTGTTAAAAGTGAGCATCAGAAATACATAGGGAAATCCTACTAATGCTCCAACTGTGGCACTGTCCAAGACAACATTACCTTCCTCCTACTACTCATCAGTCCTTCGTGTATTCAGCCAGAAGCTGCATTTAACCCTTTTGGTACCTTCTCAATCTGAAACTAAACTGTTTGTCCTTTGAAGTCTTAGTTAATTTTCAGGTCATTTCTTTCAAGTATACCACCACCACTGCTTATGTAGGTAGAAATGTTCACATTTCTTTATGTTCAAAGCCTGAATTATTGTTTGAATGGTATCTAGCTTACCGTGTAACATAGATCCTTCTGTGTGATGGGTTTCACGCTGCTATTCCACAAGTCCACATATCATTTACAGTCACATTTTGAGACATGTTTATCACTGACACTCTAGTAAAAAATGCTTTGCATATGCATGCTCCTAATCTTCCCAGGACCTTTATTTCCACACAACCACCCACAGGCTGTAGCTCTCAGCTGGCCACTTCGTTATCTGTTTAGCATGTGTTTTATTAGTTCTCTAGAGTGCTAATGTTTAATTGCAGTACCAACCATATAAAAGTATATTATGTTGCTACTATTGACCAATTTTCTTAACCCAAATAGTGGAAATAGGACCTTTTTTTCACAAATTTTTGTTTAAGGTGTTATTTATACCTCCTATGCCCTCACATTTTGTTTGTTATCAGATAATGCTTATAAAGCCCTTTAACCTTCTCCCTTTAATTTCACTCTGGACAGCTAACAGTTCACTCTTTTAAAATAAATTATTCTGCTTGTTTAAGCTTCTGCAATATATTTGAAGACCAAGGATGGTCTCAAGTAGATTGGATGCAATTTATCAAAACTGGCTGATATTTAAGATATCTATCACTCACTAAATGTGATTCATGTCTCTCCTGGGTGGTAGTAAACTGCAAAGAAAGCGTGTAGTCTTCTCCTGAAATCAAGTCACACAACTCTGCTTTTCTTCCCAAATGGAGAGCAGAAACATTTATTAAACATATATATATATTTTCATCATTTTTGAATTATTTTACCATTGTTCATTCCTAATAGACTTTCAAAAAATATTCTTCTGTTATTGTGGATTTTTGTCTCAGTACTTGGCTAAATTTCTGCCTGTATTGTATTTAATAAATTATAATTTATATAAGTTCCCTTCTCTTTACGCTTTTAATATCATCATTTGTAATCATTGTTAATGGATTATCAGTAAAAATGTCTTCTTTTTTGGGGGGAAATGATAGCTTTTTGCCCTTCAGCCTTCCCATCTGCATTTCCCCCTAGCCCATTCCTACTTAAAATGTTCATCTATAATTCTGCTTACAAGATATCTCAGTAAAGGGAAAATTGATCCGTGATTAGTTATTTAATATGTCATTTTAAATAAGTTCTGAGGTAATAATTAACTCCTGAACAAGTTCAGTTATAGAGAATTCCACTCACCACCATTCTTCCACTCAATTCTTCTAATAAAGTAAATGACAGTGTTATTTTGACGTTTCACCGATCTGCATAACTTCAGACTTTTTTCCCTTTACATCAGATTAAAAATGGGAATAAAATAATGATCATCAAGGGGTACTTCAGACAGCCTGTCATATTTAAATAGTGATTTAACATCTTAAGAGAGACACTCAAAGGACTGAAGAATAGAAACAGTATTTTTGGTTTTTTGAAGACTGTAAGTTGTTGATCATACTTGCATTTTCATTATTCTTGTATGGTATTGATATTGAAAAAAAGTGTGAAAAAATATACAAGAATTATAGGCTGAATTTGGTTTAATCATGTTTGTACCCTTACAACTGCAGACATTAAGATAATGAAAAAACTGACTCCTGAAAAGTGCATTTTCAAAGAGTAATTAGTATAGTATCAAAACCACTCATTAATTCCTCCAAATCTGTCCCTACAGAAGACATTCATGCTAGGTTAAAAGCTATTTTCACTGAATCAGAAGAGAGAAAAATGATCTCTGATAACTACAGGTAACCAGCAGATCTCCGGCACCCAGTGAAAAGTTGGGAAGCATACCAAAGTGCCAAAGGTCTACAGAGATTTGTTACAACGTATTCAACTTTAAGAATTTATGCTGACATGCTAGATGTGCTTTGCAGTTTAATGGAAGGAAAATGCACACATGTGTTGCTGACTGTGCTGAAAGGTATTAAGTGGGAATAATAGCATCCTGTACTGAAGTGGAAATTTAACCCATCATTGAGAAACATTGCTAAAGCTCCCAGCTGGAGGGCTGATATGGTGACTAATGAAAAAGAAGCCACTTGGCTTGTTCTTCATAGTCAGGATTGACTTTGCACTTTGTGCTGTAGCAGATTGTGTGTGCGGTCAATAGTGGAGGGAAAGGTGTGCATGTGGGAAAACAAAACATGTCTTTGAGAAAATATATCTGTTAAAAGTGGGATTGGTCAACAGAGAAGTGCTCTCTGAGATCCAAGAGATTATCAACCACATTAATGTAGTTCACCAAAGAAAAGAAAGTGCTTTGTTTTGTAGGAGTGTTATATTTTGCTCACAGTAATATAACACAAGTATAACTCTAAAACAGCTTCCACATAAACACGTAGCTTTAAAGGCAACATGAACAATGCCTGCCAACAACAGTCCTTTACCTGTCTGTGACTACAGAGGAACTTTGAATCTGACCTTGCCCAGCAATATTAAATTAATCCAGTTTTATAGTTATTATATAAATAAAATAGTATTATATAAATGAAACACGTGGAAGTACTTTAAAAGTTTATTATCCTGTTACCTGCCTTTGCCATTTTTTTTCTTTGCAAGCTAAATTCATTGACCCCATGAAAGTCTCAGATCTTCCATTGATTTAATGGAGTTCTCCTCCCAGTCATAAAATTTCAATCATCTTTTCTCTGAACAAAACCAAAATCTTACCTTATAAGTACCTATTCATTAAGTTGTAATGCTACAGTCTAACTAACTAACTACCAATTGTGAAAGCTAATGTACTTTATGAGTTATGGTCTAAAAAATGCCCATCCAAACCTGCCAATTCATACTGAATAAGAAGTTAATAAAGAAACTTGTGAGAGACGGGGCGGGAAAACAGAGGTGAAGAGAGTCATTAAGACTTTAGTTTTCTTTTTCTTCTCTTCTTGGCTCCCTGGGAGTATAGAAAGGTTGGGAAGGATCTTCCTGCCTTGGGAAGGGCCACCTTACTCAGAAGATGCCATAACATCAACTATAACTTCTTCTCAGGCAACAAGAATGGCAGCCAGTTCAGCTTCCCAAGGCTCTTGCTTGGCAAAGGAGCAATGATCACCTCATTGCTCCCTCCTAACTGTCTACTGCTTTGGAATCCTTTAACCTTATCTATCCCTAAGGCAGACCCTTGTTATGAGTTTGTTATCTTGGAGGAAATAAAGTCTGGGTGGTAAAACAGAAATACTGTAATACTACTGGAAAATGATTCAACGCCTGTTAGACAGTCTCCTGGTCCAAGCACTTGTTTTGTACCTAGTCCACCTGAGATCATCCCTTAGTCCATATCTTAGGCAAGCTGCTTAGTATGGGATGCACTCCTTTAAAATATGCCCAGAGTACAGGAGAAAATCAGGCCTCAGCAGAGGATAATTTATCCCACTCTATAAGAATCAGAAATAGCTATTCATTAGAGGAACTCTAGATGTCTGTCTTAAACAATATGCTTGATTTTTCAGATAGCAAAACAATGTGAAATGAGTTTTATCTGTAGTGCCTTTTTCTGTGTCATTCATCCACAAAACAGAAGTAACAGTATAGAGCCCACAGAAGAGCTGTATATGATAACAATGAATTATGTGAAACACTGCAGTGGAAAGAACATGATAAAAGAATCATTCTGAATTGACTAAGAATTCATACTCTTCAATTAAATTCCGAGAAGACTGCTACCTACTGGTAAAGTTTTAGATAGCACTGTTTTTTTTCAGTTTTTGTTGTTGTTGTTGTTGTTTGTTTATGTCTTTTTGATGGGGTAGAATTGAAGAAACAGTAAAAAACAGAAGTTTAAGAGGATGATTATATTTCTATATGTAAATATACAATAGTAACTAAGATTGAAAGACTGAAGATTTGTAAAACAGAATGTTTCAAGAAGTAGAATTTTAGATGTAGCCTCCACAGGCAAAACTTAAAAACTTGATGTCTTAATTTCCGACTCATCCTTTAATTTTTCTCTCTTATAACATTAGCTTTTTTATGATAAATTCTTTGTTCTTCTCCAAATTGCATCTTTAGCTTAATTTATGAGTTGTTTTGTCTTGGTAAAATATAAGACCAAAGGCAGAGGGAGGTAGCAGTCAGATGCTTGCAATAATTGACATCTGGTCCAGAATCAGTTATTGACTTTACTAAAATGCCTGAGCTAAGATTCAGACAGTGTTGACCAAGGCTTTTCTTTGGTCATATTCCCTGAGCAGGCAGGTCAGAAAAATGGTGATACAGCAGATGATAGCAGGGTGGAGACTACCTACAGGTAGTGGTTAAAGTTATTTTGTGGTCATTTAGCATTTCTGTTATTCTTAAAAGTAGACCTAATGTACAAAGAATCAATAGCAACAAAATTTTAGAGCTATGAAACATTACACATAGGTGCTATACTGTAGGACTAAAGAAACACTCATTTTTGAATAGAAGGCATATAGAGAACAATTTTGGGGAAAGTACCTGTTAGATTTCACATTAATTATTCATACAAATAAGCTTAACAGTGGAATAAAAATAGAATTTTGGCCTTTACTCCAAGATGTACTTTTTGCAATTCTTCTTATGAGGACAAATGGATTTTCATTTCTTAAAAGTCATTTATCATGCATGACATCATTATTATTTAAAATAGTCAATTATTGATTGTTCAAGAATTTTTATTTTTGAATATTATCAAAAATTAACTACTTTTGACAGCTAAAACTTCTGAAACATAATATTCCATCCTGTTTTATTTTACTGTGCTTCTCTCATTTTCAATGAATAAATAATCTTTGTTTTAATCCGAACATCATGACTAGGTTAGCTATCCATTACAATATTGCCAAAGAATGCATCAGAATGAAATCAAGACCTGCTATGAGGAAACTAGTATAAAATATTATGCAGTAGCTCACTGCTCTCTCAGTCCTCAATCATATCATGTACATTACTGGATATATTACAAACACATCCATAAGGGGTCACACTTCATTTCCATTTGGCATTCTAATAATTTCTTGGCATAATAATACGAAAAATTGGAGTGAAAGATAAAATGAATTTGCAGAAATCTTGAATATTCAATGTATAGAAGATTTGTTACATAATAAAAGCAACAGCGACATAAAGGGGATTTGTTAACCTGGTCGACAAATACTATTGATATGCTAAAATGCATTCATAGAGCATTTATGCTCTATGTCAGATTCTAGCTGTGCTAAGCAAATTCCTCAGAATACCATTTGTACCCTGTGAATAACCTCAAAACTTAATACACTGCTTTCAAAGAATTTCTCCTTCTAAAAACTTTCAAATATCTGTAACCTTTAAGCTCATTGTGCTACTGGATAATCATCTTGATTCACAGACAGAGTTGGGCAAAGCTACTACACTGCAGCTAAGAAGTCAAATACAGTTTCAGTGTGCTCAGGGTGGATTCAGTGGATTGTGTCCATCCTGCAGCTATGAAGAGACAGGGAGACAGGCACTTTGCTTGTTGTCCTGGCCCTTGGCTCTGCAGGGTTGTCCATCATCACCTGAACGGGTGCAGGCAGTGACCTGCGGGCTTCATTCTCCAAAGCTGATGAAGTGTACCCAAGAATTCATTGCAAGCTTGCATTAAACTCCAAAGTTTCTGCTGAGCTACAGGCAGTTTCAGGCTTAATTCTTTATTTTAGTTCCTTCGTCCATCTTACCCTTCTGCAGTTGCCCAGTCTCATGTAACTTTACCATTTAGTGTGTAGGGTAAAAAGTGCCTAACTCAGCACTGTGAAACCTAAACCTCCTCTGGCGCAACTTGAGGCCATTTCCCCTTGTCCTGTCACCTGTCACCAGTGAGAAGAAACTATCAGTGGTTTCAGCTTCTGAAATAGTAAGCCTGGGTTCCAAAGCACTTTTGAACTGTCACACAGCATTCCTAATCATGTTGGAAACTTTTATATTCCATAAATTTTATAAACTCCACTTAGTGTTTTTGTGTGAAGTTCCTTTTGAGTTGTTTCATAGCACACAAGATTCCCTAGTCAGATGCTCAAATCTTGTATTTCTTGTTCTTCTATATTTCAGTTATTTCAGTACATATAATCAAGCATTTTCTCTTCATGTCTGTCTTCCTACTGACATCTTTCTCTTAGGTTCAACATGCTGAGTCTCTGCCTAGCTCTGTATTTCCATTACCAGGCTGTTAAAAGGGAATCTGCCTTTCAGTCATTTCCTGAGAGACAGCACAGTGGAGAAGATAGGGTTTGCAGGCACTGTGGTCACAGACACCATGTATCTTGAGAGGCAGAGCTTTGCTGAAGGGAAGGAGCAGGCTTTGCTAAGTCAGCATTGAGCACCTGCTTAAGTCTCATCTACTTTCACGCTTAAGTGCTCTGATGAGTTAGAACCACAGTAACCAGCTGCCAGCCCTTCACTTCCGGATTAAAACAACAAAAAAACAGTTCTGGAAGATGTTCGTGCATCATGAACAGTTCCATACAATGTCTCTCTCTTTTCCTGATTATTTTTCTCCATCTACCCAACAGAACTCCATCCAGAGCAACAGGACAGCTTTAATTTGATCAAACTGTATGAAAATAACTGTATTTTCTAATTACGTTTATGCCATTCTTTTTTCCCCTGCTTATTTCATCCGAGAAAATAGTGTGGCTTTTAGCAAATATCTGAGGCAGTAAAATTGCTTATTAAATAGGACTCCCTGCTGATTTCAATGTACTTTCAAACCACCTCAAAAGCTTGATGGCACAACATGGCCTATAGGTGCTTCTTACTAATGTGCCGTCTGGCACACTGAGAGATGATAACAAAAGAAAATCTGACTACTTCTTGAACATGGCTATCAGTGCTCGCATTACTATACAAATAAAATAGTCCTTTCTTAGTATATTCAAATGTTGGTCCTGGAATTTCCTTTTATGGCACAAAGTAAAATTCCAGCCAGCTCTCATTCCTAAAAAAATTGGAAAATTTATACATACTAGTCCAGGCAGTTCCTACCGGAGGGAATCGAGTGAAATACTAGATTACTTCATACTCTCTCAAAAGCCGTGTGATTTTTTTCAGTGTGATCTCTCACATCAGATCAAGATACTTGAACATTTTCAGATGCAAACACATGGCAACAAAGCCATGAAAATAAGGGAGGGCCATCATTGTCTCCTTGGGAAGGAGATGCTGCCTTCCTCAAGACTGCCTTTTCTCCAGGCAGAAATGGTTTATCAAGACAGAGCAACATAAAGGACAAAAAACAGTTTCTGACTTTGTGTTATGCTTGGCCGCTTCATCTGTACTATTGGGATGTAACAAATTGTGGCCAGACAGAGAAGATAACAGTAAATCCTTTTATATCAGCAATCAGTCTGGCCAAGCACAACATCTGCTATCAGCTCTGGACTCAGAGAAATTTCATATAAACTAATCACCCATTGCTGAACATACTGAGAGAAAAAGGACTTAATGATCGATTGGTTTCTTAGCTCTAATGCTTTACCACTTCCCTTGTAGGTTTTAAGGTATTGGAACCCCAGTGTTTGAGACTTCAGACACAGTTTATGTAACTCAATTATGGATCAGTCTTCCTAATATCTGTAAAAGAATATAACCCAGATTTCAAAAGTTATTGCTGATTTTCCTTTCCCATTACTTGCAGTATACTATTTATATTGAAAACAGCTGATTTTTACAAAAATTTCCCTATTCTTTTCATCCAATAGTCAACCCCTTTCTAGAGATTTAGTACTGCTATTTCAACGAAGACCAAAAATAGTTACTAATATTTGTAACTGTTATTTAACTGAGATAAGTAGCATACTGTCTAGATGAAGTTTTCAATACCATCCTGATGATTTTGAGTATATGACTTTAATATGTACATACATGAGGCAACGATGTGATCTGCAGATTTAGGAATCTCTAGTTGCTCATTAACTCAATAAACAATTGTTCTGTATTTGGTACACTTAAACAACAAAACTTTGTTTATTTGTCTTCATATATTGCTAAATTTCTGAAATCTTGCATTTGTCTAAATGCAGTGCTAAAGTTCTGAAATCTCCATTTGCACTCAATCAACTGAGCATATAGTACCATTTTTATATAGGTTCATTTAGTGATAAGCATTTGTAGTGACCTTGATATTCAGCAATATGATATTTTTAGGGTTTTTAAAAGATTTGTGTGTCTTCTGTTTTGGATATCACTATATTTTCAGAGATCAGTTTTAAATGTGTAACAATTCACATTCTTAAAGTACTTTAATGTTGTTCTGACTTCACACAAAATGGCAGTTGTGAAAATGCTGTATAAATATTTTAAGGAAGTGGTTACGTGCTTGAATCAACTTTTCTTGTCTGAACCCTGTAGAAATCAGTGGGGAGTGCTTTTGGTATCTTATGCTTTATTCAAAATTTCATCCTTTTTTTGTTGGGGTATGAAATGTTTGGCTTTGGTTTTTATCAGATTTACACTTAAAATCATTGCTTTCTTCTAAAACAGCCAAGAAGGAATATTTCCCAGTTGACTGATTTTTCTTTTCTAGATTTCCTCTTTGAGATGAAGTGGACAAAAATCAACATAAAGACATATTCTTATATATTTTTTTTTTGTCAGAATTTTGTGTTTTGAAGTTTTCTATAATCTCTGTAACTTGAAGTGATTATTTGTTTAGAGCTTTCAGAACAGTTTTAGGCCTCTTTATACTTAAAGCTGCGCCTTAGGAGACAGTTGCCAGTGCTCTTTGTCCCCCTCCCCTTTGTTCAAATGTGTATATGAAAATCAAAGCCATAAATTACACAATGAAAATGGGCTGCACAATCTATATTAGTAATGTCTCTTCAAGGAAACAGACAGAGGGCTCCCAATATTCCTACTGCTCAGCAGAAACCATCAATATTTAATGTGACAGACAAAGTAAGAGGGAAGAGTGCTGATGGCAGGAAACAATGGGCTATTTCTTACACCATAAATATTTACCTTGCCTCAAGTTCATGTTCCACAGTCTCCCTTAGCAGATTTTTCTGGCTTGACGTGTTGTTTCCCTTACTTGGACTACCAGTGACAATATTTCCTCTAATGAAGATATTTTTCTAGTTATTTTGCAAAAAGATTGATTGGTTTGTGTTGCTATTATAATTGGTGGTGAACTGTAACCATGTTTAATGCTGCTATGCTGGATGATGTATAAATAGACAATTAATTACAATTCCTGAGCTGAGAATTTGTCTTAAAAACTAAGTGTTACTGGCAGAGGAGGCAAATGCATTTTCAACTATGGGCCACATTTTCAAGTAGCAAAATGCCTGATGCAGAAATGCTTTTGACTCAAATTTTTATGAAAGAAGTATGGGGAAATGGCACCTGAATAGCTCTAGGAAGTCTTGATCGTTTGTACTGATTAATAATGGCATCAAAAAAATTCAGCACATTATGCCCATTTTGAGCAGTAACTGCAGTATTTATTCTTTCATGTTTGGATCCCAAATATATGAGTAGAAGATTGAGGAAACCTCAGTTTAAACAAGTTCATGTGTCTCTGAGACTTGATGTTATGAAGATTTATGATCACATATAACACCAGCTGGTAACTGCTATTTTAATAGAATTTGCTGTGCTTTCTTTACTATTTTCATTTTCAATTAGAAAATAAAAAAAAGTGTATGACCACAATAAATATTCAAATACTGAGTCAATATTCAAGTGTTCTGTTTTATAAATGTCCCTTATAATGGATAGGTAATTTGGTGGTTCAAATGTGTTTTGATGCTTCTTCCAGCTCTTACAGCAGCATTCATTCAAACAAGTTGCTACTCAGGGATGCATTGCCTCTAAAGAATCCTCAGTAATAGAGAAATGTTTTGTAATGTGTTGCATTTTTTTTTTTACATCAAAGATGGAATTTTAAGAAAATATTTTATATTCTCCCATTTGCTCCAGAGGACACCAGATGAGTATTTTCCATGGCTTTTAGTGAAAGCGGGGCTGACAACTTAATCCACAATGTTTATTCAGAAGTAAGCTTCCCATGTTTGATCACCTCTTACTTAATCCATCAACGTGCTTATTCTCCTTTGATCCTTTCCTTTGATGGAACTGCTGAGTCTCTTTCTCAGCAACATTTCATGTTCTGGTGTGTGTATAACTATCCATAGTACACCTTCCATAAGCAAAAATACTATTTGGTGCCCAGTGGAAGTATTTGGTTAGTATTTCCCATGGTTTCTGCTGACAGTAGATGCATACCTAGAACGTGCTTCATTTAATTGAAGGACCACAGGTACCTGGGGGCAAATGAAAGCAACATTTTGGCTGGCCTCAAGACTGAGCATGGCAGGCAACTAAAGCTGTTGGTAATATGGGGATCTGCCCCTGTGATAAAAGCAGCACAGCTCAGCCTCTGTTCCAGTTTTGAAAGCAGACTCACTGAAGCGCAGTAAAAAGGGTACCTGAAAGATAAAGGAGAACAGAAAGTTGAAATGGGACGTGTGGAAGATAAAAAAAAAAAAGAGAGGCAGAGAAATTTAAAAGTGCAAGAACAAGTAAATAAATTTCAAGCATTATTGGGTAGAATTTGGAAACAGCGCAACAAGAGTTACAAGGAAAATTATACTGACATAGTGTTAAAGTGAAGTAGGGTTTGGTATTTAAATTCCTATATATTCCAAAATGTGAGCAACGTTAAGAAAAGAAGCTGAAGGAAAAGGTAGAATGGCTAAAATCTCAAGAATTATGAAGCACATAAATATTGAGACTATAAAAGCAGTGAGTTAAATATGGTGTGAGGCTAGTTCAGAAACTCTAGTAGAATCTTTACTTAAATTGTGAAGCAAAGAAGTATATTGACTTTTACATCTGCCTATTATGTTCAGATAATAACAATTATTTTCTAGAGATCATAACTATGAAAGTATATTGATAAAGGTTTGTTCTCAAGAGAAATAACATTCATGTCAAAAAGAGTGACAATCTCATTTTACCTACATCAATATTCCTAGTTTGGTGCAGTCTCTTTTCTCAGAACAATACATTCTACGAAAATTATTTATGTTCAGCATCCTGTCTATTAAATTAAGAATATTTTCAGCTGAGGCAAAGCAATTTCAGAACGACAGCCTTGCATTCATGGTAATACTTCTTCAAAACTCAACATATTGTATATTTAGTAATTAATATAGAATATTTGTCATATAAAAATATTAAAGAAGGATAAAATGTGATTAAACATGAGTATAGTTCGATGTGTTTCTTCACCGAAATATTCTTTCCTCAAATGAAGAGACGAAGGAACATCTCGAAGGATAGAAATATTAATGATAATCAGGACCTGCATCCGTATGCTTTGGAGTTCCTTACAATTGGCACAGTGTTACTTCCACATTTTGCAATGAGAAAGAAAAAGGCCATATACAACACCTTGCTGCAGGCAGCCCAGCCACCCCTGACAGCAGAGGTGAAA
This sequence comes from Numida meleagris, assembly GCF_002078875.1. NCBI lineage: Eukaryota > Metazoa > Chordata > Aves > Galliformes > Numididae > Numida > Numida meleagris. The sequence goes on from NC_034410.1 coordinate 98,433,010, forward strand.
GCTAACCACTACTCCATTTCCATTCCTGGTAATATACAAGGCACAGCAATGGAAAATCAAACTTCTTTTCCAGGACCAGTTATTTCTTTGGAGGTAGAATCAGATTCCCTTCATCCCAAGAACTGTGTTTCACTTTATCAAGTATACTATAAAATAACCCTACTCCAGGCAAGTATTTAGAAGAAATATATTTCAGGTGAACTGATAGTGTCAATAAACTCTGTAGGCTTTTCTTTTTTTGTTTTGACTCAAATAGAGCAGGATTCAAATACTCACTGCTGTAAATTGGCTCTGAAAATACCTTTACATCTATTTTGACAGTCCCTTTTTCAAAGCTCAAATGTTCCCGCTGGGAATTACACCCACGATTCGATTGAAAAGACAATACAAGGAAAGAGTCAGACTCTGCTTCAGGAAAATGAATAAACCTATTATGAGGCAGCCACTTAACAGTAAAATCAAGGTCATTTTTTTTGTCAGGTGTTCTGACTTTATAACTTTTGAACTGCTTGTTAAGAATACTAAATGAATCTTGAAAATGCAGAGTTGAATTTCCTTGCTTTTATTCTTTAGTTTACATGTTCTGTATTAACATGCCAGTACAATCAGGAAATCATTGCTTCTGCTTCCAGTTTTATTTCAAATATATAATCTGACTAGTTGGAAACTAAAGATAATCGTTATACATAAGCTTGCTGTCAATAAAGTTTTATAGGTTACTTGTTTTCCATTTTTTTTGTTAATTCTGATTATGCATATGTTAAGGCATTTTTAAATATAAATACTAGATAGTTTAAAGCGTACTTCAAATTTTTGGGAGATATCTAGTATATAATTCACAAGAAATTAGGTTTTCCCCTTTTCTTTCAAGTAAATTATCCCAAAGTCTATAAGGCAATAAGAAAGCTATTTTTCACCTAGGATAGATGAGAAAATATAAATAATACCTGGAAAATGTCAGCACCAACCTATTTCATTGAGACAAAACCTATAAAACAGAAAAACTTCATTCCGATTTCATCTATCATCAGATACAGTTATCTATTGAAAACCAGAGCACTGAAGGATTCAGTCAAGTATAAAATGTACTGCAAACACTGATAGAGCTGATTTCAAAAGTATTTCCAGATAAGGAAGTCTTCTGGGAGAGTGCCATCAACACTTCCAAAAGTAATCAGAATGCCCTTTAAAACCACTGTGATTTATTCCACCTGCTCCTTTTTTTTGTTTCTTGAGGGCCAGGTGTACAAGGTAATCTGACTTCTGAGAAAGTCAGCTAAGACTAATTTATCCAAACAATGAATTCCTACAAATTTTACTGAAAAAAGTAAATTTAGCTCATAGTGAGCTGAGTATGTATTTCTGTTTCTGACTGCGAAGATGCCATACTTCTAAAAAAATTAAAAATCTGTTAAAATGAACATGTTCTTCCACATAACTGGACTTTTAATACATCCAGTTATTACAAAATAAATAAAAAGAATAAAAATAACTTTGACTGCCAGAATCACAATGTCTCTGACTCTTTTTCTTGCATATCATGTTCCCATTTGACTTTCATTTTCATTCCAATCATATTAAAAAAGTCTTAACTAATATTGAATCTGCATAAGTCTTTATCTAAAATGAGTTATATAGGTTCTTATCTTTATAAAGCTAAACATTTAGTACAAAATTAGCCTATATTTCCTGTTTTATTTGAATAAGCAATGATTAAATGAGTATATTAGATTGTTGGGTTTTTTTTCCTGTGGATGCAAAACTGAGAGAGTCAATTCTGTGTTTCTCAAGTAGAGCTAACACTAAAAGTTTATTGTATTATGCATGGGAAATATATGCATTTTTCTAGGTTTAGAGGTCTTTGCTGTTTTAGCTGTGGAATAAGAAACAACTGTACAGACTACCCCTTTCCTCCCACAGCTTGGAGCTTGAAATGCTGCTATATAAAGAGTCTTTCTCATATTTTATACGGGCTGTGGTTCAGCTGTCACTGATCTGAGAAGTGACCCGCATGCAGATCAAAACATAATACTTGGGATAAATCCATACTCAGGATAAAAACTGAGGAGCAACAGCTTGGCTATTTACGCCTTTTTAATACTTGTAAATGCCTTTAAGTTGTCAGAAAATATGCACTTTAAGGCTGATGAATCATCCCTGAAATCTGATCTTGATTTTTTCATGTTAGTTGTCAACTCCTTCTCTTCCATCTGCCTTCCAAGTTAGGTCTAAGCAGGACTTAATACAGAGCAAGTCTTTCTTGGTTTTTTTTTACCCTTTCAGAAAGAAATGAAATCTGAGCTTAAACCAGAAAATATAAAACACCCATCCAACCTCCCACTGCCCAGGGGATTGTCGTTTCTTTGGTATATCATGAATACCATGAGAGATCCAGAAGACAGAAGCATTCAGCACAGCTATGAGAAAAAAAGAGAGAGAGCCATCATCCTGACAGCAATGCACCTAGTCTTTAGGCACAGACCTGACAACATCAGAACAGGTAGGCTTCACATTCTTGGTATATAGACATGCAGAAAGAAATAGAATGTGCCCAACATTTTACAGCGTAAGTGCCTAGGACTGGGCTCTTAAGACGAGTTCATGCATATGAACTCCATTTTCATGATTTTTTTCACCTGTAGATTCGGTCTGAGAACTGTGGCAACTAGGTTCTATTGCTTGCACAATGCCTGTTACATCTTCACTATATTATAAGATCAAGGACGTAAGTACTTTTCTTCACACCTTCTGGATCATGTTTTGACAGTCAAAATGTATTTTCAGAGGCACACCGGGTAATACACAAACATCAGGGAGCTTCATTGATGGCATGCCAGGCAACATCTTATCTCAGTTTCTGTGACTGTCCCTTGGATATAGTGGAAAGGGAAGCATCTGAACAAGCAGAATGAGAAAGGAGAGCATCTTACTTGCTCTGCATTCGCTTTATACCAGCACTGAGGTTCCCTGTCTGACCTGTTTGGCACTAAGTTTAATTCAAGGCTGTTTTTTAATTTGCATTATATTTCTCCAAAGAGGATGGTTGCTTTGCCTGTATTTTTGATGGAATATCCTGGAAATAAACCCATGCAAGAGCTTCAGAACAGGCATAAATCTCAACATTATGGCCTGAATTATTTTTTTTTCGGAAAATCAATCATTTTCCTCTACAAAGGTCAAAATGTAGTTGAATATGGTTGAAATAATCCTGCTATATCTTTACAGTGAAACTGAGTTATGCAATGAAATTCTTAAAAAAGGAGCTATGGTTTGTTATCTATTTTTTCTGCTTTCAAGATGACATGATTAACTATGTAATTAGTAGAGTCATTAACAAAGTTAGAAGAGATCAGTCAGAAGTGTTTAAAGTGCTTTGATCCATTACAGCAGAAATCTTTGAAGGGTAATGAATGGGTACAGTGAGATGCTCATACAAGCTTCAAGTTTAACTCTTGGCTCTCTCTCATTTATGGACTATGATGAATTTTTTTTTTTTTTTTTAATTCACCAAGATACATGCCACTGAAGCATGCCACCTGGGAGGGAATCAGTATGTAAACAACTTCATTTGACAGTAATATGGGGTCAGTGAGATATCCTACTTTTCTTCAATAAATTCCTTAATGACATTTCAATATCTGTATACTAGTTCTTGGAACACTTTCTACAACTAAACTGGTTAGGACCAAAAAGTTGCCATGAATTTAGATTTCTTGCTTTTCAGAACCAGAACACAATTCTTAAACACTTTGTTTTCACAAACTTTGCAATTATGTTAACAACATATTGTTCTGAGGCAAAATTTCAATTATAAACCAAATCAATACATTCTTACTACACTGTTTTCCCTAGCCAGCATCCATTATTTGTTGCATTTTAGAAACTTGCACCCTGCCATGTCCAACTTATCCTCAACTGCTTGTTGCTGCAGAGTTCAGACAATGAGCTCTAGGTTAGCTTCAGCTACTTAACAACGTTCCAGCTTGTGCAGTCACTTCTTTTCATATCATTTGAGTTTAGAATGAAAAGGTCACTGTTTACCAACAGTGGGAGAACAGCAGTTAAGCATTTCTGAGTAAGTTATTGAATATCCAGAAATGCTATTCAATATCCGTAAAGCTTTACATTTACACTACCTTTGTGAAACTGAAAGTTAGAAATGGATGTGTGGGCTGTGTGCTGTAACAAAAGGGTAAAGGACAGTTGAAATTCTTCCTCACTGTAGACTGGGATGGTGGTACCACAGTCTCCACCATGCAATTTGCAGCAGATTTTGCACTTTATGACATTCATTTCCTGTGGAAAGCAGCACAGCCTGAGCCTCTTCTATGAAATTCTGCCCACTGGTGTCTGCTCTGCATATAACCTACTATGACTACTCAACTGAAAATTCATCTTCATCCTTCCTACTCTGGGAGACTGTATAGCCAAATAAGAGGAAGAGGACAGGCTGAGCCAAAGTTGCCTTTTTTGCCACCTTTATAACCCTCAAAAGCCTAGCAGAAGGGTTTGAACTTTCAACTTTTTAATTAGTCGGTATTCAGAGTATAATGCAACAGCAGTGATGGGTTACATGACTAAATAGATTGATGTCTGCAGCCAGGAAAAATATCTCCTTCATGAGAACTATTGATACTTTTTCAGACCAACAAGTTGTATGAACCAGAAAGAATTTTCTTCAGCTACAGGTGATGATCTCAAAACAAACATGAAATTATGGAACTCTGACAAATGTTCCCTCACCTGTACTCAGAATACAAATTCTTCACTGAGCTTCTTAAAGGTTCAAAGAACAATAAAGACCATACACACTTTTAACAGCTTTTCACAAAAAAAGGAAAACAACTAATGATGGAATAATGAAGGGCCTGTCAAATGGTCAATATACTTTATATCTTCAAAAACTGAGGTCCAAATACAGGACAAGGCTGGGGTGAGTCCCAGGTACAAAAGACAGCTGTAATATACATAATACGATCATATTCTTCTACTGGTTAACAAAACAAAAAAGGTACAATTCAAAGCAAATCTTAAATAAATATAGCTTGGAAACTTTGAATGTCAAATATTATTATCAATATAAGAATACTGTGGCTATATTAACATTTCTAATTACATGCTCCATTTAGGCAGAATTAACTGCAAACTGTTAATCTTTGCAGAGAATGATGCTGACAGCCATGACGGCTCTATTTGGCTAAGCAACACAAAAGCTAAAGTGAGGTGATAGGATGTGGAAATGGCTCTGTGTTTAGTGCTGCTGACACCTGGAAATGGTAATATCTCCTCTTATGATAACTTAAAGAATCAGGTAACTCTAAAGCAAATGAATATTCAAGCTGGAGTTACCAGCCTGCACAGTACAGATGAAGAGAAGAACAGAGATAAAGTCACCTACAAAAATATTGATGGACTTTTGTTTATGTAAGTAATTATCTGCATATCTTGGTGCCTACGTTCCTGAACAAAATAAACAAACAAAAATAACCACCAGAATATATCAACAAACAAAAACCAACCATTCAACGTGTTCATCCATTCTTTGAGTTATGTCTGGGAAGAGAGATAGGTAGAGAGACAGGTAGATTGTGCACGTGTCTTCCTGTGATATATTATATAAGTGATAATTATTTATTCATCAGTTACCACTGGCAGACTATTCCCTGCCTTCCTTCCATGAACATATTAGGAATCATAGAATCATAGGGATTTTAAGGGACCTCTGGAGATCATCCAGTCCAACCTTCTGCTAAAGCAGGTTCCCTACAGTAGGTTACCTGGGATCACATCCAGGTGAGTCTTGAATATCTCTAGAAAGGAGATTCCAAATATCCCTGGGCAGTCTGTTCCAGTGCTCAAGAAGGAGGAAACCCACCTTGCCCTGTGTGAAGAACGAAGTCACAATCTTCAGATTATGAGACTGAAGGAAGCAAGAGTGCTTATAGCTGCAGGAATATGAGGGGAAGTGGTGGAGGGTTTTAGTCCAACTGATAGCATACAGTTCTGCAAATATTCATGTATATAATAAAAATGAGCAAAAGTCATTACTGCTCATTTTCAATAAAAGAAAATATATTCTTTAAGATGTAGGATCTTGCAATTTTAAAAATATCTAATCATATTTATAAATAGGAGGCTGTAGTTTTCCACCAAGCCTTTTATGTTGTCCTTTGCTTGAGATACACCATAAAAAGGATTAATGTCTTTAGTTACACAATATTTCCACTTTTATTCTATAACCTAATTTCAGCATGCTGCATTACTTTAGTACAACTCTCTCTAGCATTCAGCCTCTTCTTAGTTATTGGTAAAAGAAAAACACAAACTTATGACTCTTAGTAAAAATATTTTCCTTTCTCATTTGTTAGCAGCTAACAAATTTAATCAGAAATGGATTTCTAATTTTTTTTTTTCCGTTAAAGATCTTTTTGTCTCCTGTATAGCCATCTTTGTAAACATTTTTCTCATTATTAAATCAAATGTAGAAGCAAGTGCTAAAAAGAAGTGGAAAAAAAAAGACATGAACATTAAATGAAAAAGCAGTCAAAGAGAGGCAATTGAATTACGTATAAGCTGTTGTTCTTTGGACATACACAGTACCAATTCAGGTAAATTCAGGTTTCCAACAAATTAGAAAAAAATGAGTTTGATTTTTACATTCCACATATTATCTTGGGACTTGAAATATCTTCTCATTTTACACTTAAACTACCTTACTGGATCAGCAGAGGAACAATACTGTAAAATATGCATGAGTGAATGTATACCAAAAACCATTATTTTCCATTTGGTGTACACAGGACACTAAAATTAGTTTTACAACATACTTGACTACTGCCCATTTCCTACACTATGTAACATAAGAAAAGAACCACAGAAATTCATTGAAAAAATAGGGAAATAATGATCTAGCTAAATATTTGGCCAACTACATTAACTTCAACTGTATCGTATTTAAGCTTTGAATCATTCAGATTTGGGTTCCTCTACGGCAGAGAACCACGGCAGCGTACTCCTTCCTGAGGGTTAGACATCATATGTATGCAGATTAATGGTAATACCTTTTAACTCAGTAGTTAACATCTATTTCAAGTAACATTGTAACATTGATGACATTTTCTTGGGCACACTGTAGGAAGTATTTGTCTGAGTCTCAAGATGCAGCAAATAATATATTAATTTATTGTTTTTGTTTTGTTTTGTAAGATGCAAGTTTGAAGGGGGAATATCTGGTGGATAAGAAATTGGTTGGAAGGTCACAGCCAGAGGGTTGTGGTCAATGATTCTATGTCCAGGTCGAGGCCATTTCATGAGCTGTGTCCCCAGGGGTCTGTCTTGGGACTGGTACTCTTTAACATCTTTATCAATGACATTGATGATACGATAACGTTATAATGTAGTTAGCATTTTTAAAGGAAGTAGTTAAGATTTCCTTTGAATAATGCTTAAATCAGAAATGCTATATTATCAGAACCACTTTCACACTCACAAAACCAAAAGAAGTTTTTGCTCTTAAAATAAGGTTTACAGATGAAGTAAGTAATTTTCTTCTAAATCTAAATATAGCCCTCAGTATTTAGACACCTTTGAAGAGTGCTCTAAGCTTCTGTTTCACGTTTACATTTCTATATAAAAACTTTGCATACATGACGACATACATGAAAAAAATATATTTTCTCTTAGGTAAATCCCAGCTAGTCTTGTTTTGTGCCTTTTCTAATTTTTCTTTCTTTCTTTCTTTCTTTCTTTTTTTTTTTTTTTGCATTGATTAATCCTTGCTATGGATACAGGATAAGGTCAGCAAGCTTGACTAGAATAAAGCTAGGTAAAGGATTTTTCTCATCAGTTCATAGTGAAATGCTCTTCAAAACTTCACGTACAGATCTTAAAAGAATATATCTTGGAAAGAAAGGTGGTATTTGAAAAAAAAAAAAAGTGTTTCTATAAACAGAGGATACCTTTCCATACATATCTGAGATGAGATCTGAGGAACAGCAGCTTCATTGTGTGGACCAAGATGAGACAGGGGAAGAACAGAAGAGCCACTAAGAATCTGTTATCTGTTTATGACCGGGATTCAAGCTGAAAACTGAGGATGGCATTCATACCTATGACAATTTCCTGACCCCATACGGCCTTGATAGAGTGCAATTGCTCATCAGGAAAAAATATCTGGTTAGGAAGTTTTCAACTTTTCCCCAAATCACTGAGTCAGGTAAATACATAATTACTGGCTTATTAAAATGCAAACAACTTGCCTGCTAAGCTGCATTTGAGTATGGTCTACTAAAAATAATTTTTGTTTGCAACTTTCTATTGACAAAATATATTTATTTACTGACAGTTCTTAACTTTGTCAGTTCTCACTAACATCTGAATTTTAAAATTAATCTATTTTAATTAAATGTAATGTTACTACTACTTTCAAGTACTCATTTGTTAAAAATGCAATTTTAATGGAGTAAAAATCAAATCACATTTATAAGAAATGCATTTGAAAATACTACAAATTTTTGTTCTGATTTTAACCCTTTTTCTTCAGGAAGCTCTGATTTGTTTTATGTGATACTTCAGAAATGATCCACACCCAAGTTTATAGGGAGAAATCTGAGTCAGATTTAATACTGACAGTCTGTAGCCATTCTGGATTACCTATGGAAATGTCCTTACTCTTGTGTTACCCATGGGGTATTTTTTAATGGAGATACACCAATGGAGATACACCATAACCCATGGGGGTTTTTAATGGAGTCTGAAATATTTGAATTTGCTCAAGCATGTTTTTCTTTAACAACCTATATATGACAGCTGCTCTGAAAGTAATGCCTCCTATTTTATGGTGCTGTCCCATGACAACAGAGGTGGATGTTGGTGGTACAGCAGTAGAGGTTGAACCTTCCTGCCAATATCCCATTGTGTGTTGTTGCTGTGTGACAGATGGCAGCAGAGGGGCAGTCTGACGGAATGGCGTCTGACATGGAAGTGTGAGTGAAGCAAAGGAGCATCACTGAATTCCTCCATGCAGGAAAAGTGGCACCCACTGACAGTCATCACTGAAGAATGTTTGCTGAATGTTTATGAAGGCCAACAAGTGGATGTGAGCACAGGGAGGTGGTGGGTGGTATGTTTCAGCAGTGGTGACAGTAGCAGTGGATCACCTCCACTGGTGCAGATTTTTACCAGTGCAGTATGCAGGCTCTTGTTCATTGTTGGTGGAAATTCGTAGCTAATGGTGGTGACTATGTTGAAACATATTGTTTTGTAGCTGAGAATTTGCTCTATCAAGTAGTGTTATTGTGCTCTCTGTATCTGTTGTAGCTTCCATGAAAATAAGCAAGAGGCATTACTTTTGGAGCAACCTACATGATGAGCTGTTCTTTCAAAAGTAAAATCCTAACTGTTTTCCTATTTATTTTTATCAGATTTTAGGCATTATTAAAAAAATGCATGAAACCCAAAATAACCAAACCTAAAACTTATTTTAAAGATAATCATTTCATCATTCCCATAGTTGCTTAACAAATATACCATAAAATGTATCAGTTAGCTTGCACACACATGAATGCATCTCTGTATGATCATTTAAATAACACAGAGTGAGTAGAACATAACATGTGGTTAGATATAGGTACATGGAAGCCTCTGGACAGCCTTAATTTACTTTCTATATTTTGCAAAATTTTTCAGGATACCCTTGTACAGTATTATTGAGACCAAAACTATGAATACTGAATGTTACTTTATAGTTTTTCAAACATAAAAAGAAAGTATTTTTGATGTTCTACTCAACTGCTCATTAGAAGCAGATGCTTCTCAAAAGGCATAACACAAAAATCCATTTGTGCTCTGCTCATATACTGCTCTTCTCTGCTCACTTTGATGTGCATTTAGACTACATCTGTACCCTATTATGCAGCATTACCTGATACCCAAGTACGCATTCAGGAGCGTTGTATCTTAACAACTAGCAGCAAAAGTCCTATAGAGTTCACTCGAGGACAAATATTAAGATCATGTTTTGTGATGAAATTTGTGTATACAGTTCCTAAAATGAGATAGTGCTTGTTAAATGGGCGGAATAGACTTCATAAAATCTGCTAAGCATGCCTATATCAAACTAAGCAGAGCTAGGTAGTAGATATTCCTTCCCTGGGGTGTAGACTCTTTTTTTTTTTCTTTTTCTTTTTTTTTTTTTTTGTGGCTGGATTTGTCTGTTTGTTTTTAGAGCTCCTAGGCTAGATGTTTATATGTAGTTTTCCAACATAAACTACTCTTACAAGAGCAGTATTAGTAATAGCAATCAATAATAACCGTAATACAATAAACCTTCAAATTCCTAAAGAATTAAAATATTGTCATAGTTTTCTGCATTTATTGTCAAGTAACGATGCAATAACTTAAATCAACAGATGTGTATTCCCAACATCAAAATGGCATTTGGTGTTAAGAAAGAGACGTAAAAATTCTCTTTTTTTTTCTTCATATTTTCCTGACTTTAACATAGCAACCATTTTGGTGAAAAGCATCCATTTTGGTAAAAAAGTCAAAGATGATGTCTGATATGGAATGTTACATCTACATCCTTCATTTAAAAACATAAAACAGACTTTATGTCAGTTACAATCATTCTCTTTATGTAGCCTGTACTGCCAGTAGTGTTGAAGATTATGTTCCTTAGACTTTTTTTGTACTAAAACCTGCTGTTTAGAAAATATTGCAAATCCTATGCAAAAATCTAGAAAAGCAGAGCACATTCTGGAACAAACAGCAGTCCCATTCAAACAGCAATATTGCTGAACTTCTATGGAGATCAAACAGCGGATGTGAGCACAGTGAGGAGGTGGGTGGTGTGTTTCAACAGTGATGACAGCAATGTGAAAGACAATCTATGTTCTGGACAGTCATGCACAGCTGTCAAACCACAAAATGAAGAGATTCTCAGCAAGCTCATCCACACTACAAAGAAGGTACTGTGTACGAAGCTGAATATCAGCTTCAATACATTCAAAATGATGGTGGCAGCATTGGAATATTGCAAAGTTTGCACCAGATGGTTCCCATGCATGCTTACACCAGAAAAGAAAGAACGCCGTATGCAAGTTTGTCAGGACCTATTGAACCAATATGAGGGTGAAGGTGGTAGTTTCCTGGATCTCATCATTACCAAAGACAAGACATAGTGTCACCACAGTGAGATGGAGTCAAAACAGCAGTCCGTGGAGTGGCGACCTGTGAATTCCCCATTGAAGAATAAGTTCAAGACACAGCCCTCAGTGGGAAAAGTGATGTGCAATGGCATTTGGGATAGGGGAGGGGTAATCCTTTCGGATTTCCTGGAACCCCGACAAACCATCAGCCCTGACCTCTGCATCACAATACTGACTAAGCTGAAGGCTCAAACTCCCAGAGTCAGGCCAGAGAAGAAAAGAACCTTTCTCTTGCAACACAGTAACACCAGACTCCATGCCAGTTTGAAGACCATGAAGCACATTGCCAGTCTTGGCTCGATTGCCCTACCACGCGCATTGTATATAGTCCAGATTTAGCTCCAGAATTCTACATGTTCAATTTTCAAAATTCTGTTGGCATAAACTATGTAAAGACAACTTAGCTTTTGCATGCAGAAGACAAAGTCTTTGTTAGCATTTGTCATCATATCTCTAGAGTAATTCTGGAGTTGTGACAGGTGTTTGAAGATATCTTTTGTTTTTATTTTTAAATTATGAAAACACTGCTATTGTTCTCTTTATGTTTACTATAAGGAAAATGTTTTAGATCTTCCATGTATTTGAGTAATCCACACAGTAATTGTAGCTTATAGTTGCAGCACTTGTCTGTATTTAAGAAAGCATTTGAAAAGAATTTAGTTGGTTAGTTTTTTTTAGATTAGATTTTAATTAGCTAACTCCTAATTTTCAGAATTCTAGCTTTTACTTTAAAACTTTCTGCATTTTTAACAGTTCTGTAGCGTCACCTCCATAAATTGGTAAACCTCACTGTATGGAATTGCTAAGTCTCAACTAATGACTGAGCACCTGGTGAAGGGACACACCCAGCCCTGGGAGCACAGGTGAAAGCAATTCACCTGTGCGACCGAAAGGGCGGAAGCTGGTTCCTCCCCTAAGCCTCGTTTAAGGGCTGTCTGGGACAAGGGAACGTTTTCTACCTTGTGATCCTTCTTGTGGGAGTATTTGGTGAGCCCTGATCTTTGGGACAGGTAAGCAAATCTTTCTTTATTTAACTGGATTGTGCCTCTCACCCTTTTTTGGGTAACTTACAATTGGTTATCTGCTTTCACCTTTTCCTGCACTCACATGGACTTGAAAGAGTGAATGTGAAATGATGAAATGAAGAGAAGCCAGTCCAAACTTCTGCTTACCAGCTGGATTCCTAAATTATGTAAGATGGTTTCATATGTGGTAATGATATGCCTGTTGTTTTCCTGTTGTCATACTTACAGAGTTCTTCTGTTAATATTTGTACTATGGGTAGTACAGACAGTGTCGCTAAACAAAGATTTTTCCCCCATCAAATGATGGAATTTTTTACGAGAATCCCTTGTCCAGCTGCATCAATACATAAAACTACTCCAGAAGACTTTCTTTTGCTTACATCTTATCAGCACAATAAACTGTCATAAACTGAAATCTGAAATTAATTTAGCAAGTACTGTGACAACATAAACAAAAGTTAGTAAGTAGGTAAGTGCCATAGGAGCAGCTAGACTGTCTTGAAATTGTTACTGCACTAATTAATTTAAAACGTTTTTTGTTATTTCATCTTAAAATGAAGCTGACGTCATATTTCTAGGGCGGATCCTGGAAAGAAGAAACATCCTATGTCTGTCCTGCAGGACTTTAGTAGCCAGTAGCTGTTATGCATCCATTCCTGTGTTTGTCCAAGATTCTCTGAGTCTGTTCCACAGTTCATTACAGGGCACTTAGCCCAGGCTTGTTCTGTCAGCTCCAGAGGGTCTGATTCTGTCCCAGCACAGATGGCAGGCCTCACCCTTGCTAAGCAATACATAAGACCTTGACACCATAAAGATCAAGTTTTTTTTCATAAATCATGAAAGGTATATTGTCTCTAAGAACAGGCAGGTTTTATTCCTGAGCTTTCAAACCAGCAGATGAGTAACACTGTCATGTGAAATTCTGGACAGCAAACAGCACATGAAGAGTCATCATAGTGCAGTTTTGTCTGTGATTATTGGAGTGTTCACAATTAAAAAAAAAAAATAAAAAATTAAGCCTCCTTATTATTACAATCACGGTGATCAATATGATAGGGTTTTTGCAGAGGTTTTTGAAGCGGTTTTGTCTAACGCCAAAGAAGGCCAAAAAGAGGCTCCCTGGACCAGGTTGCACAGGTAGGCATCCATGCGGATCTTGAATATCTCCATAGAAGGAGATTCTACAACACCCCCAGGGCAGCCTGTTCCAGTGCACTGTCACCCTTTCTGTGAAGAAGTTCTTATGCACATTTGTGTGGAACTTCCTATGCTTCAGTTTGTGCCCATTTCCCCTTGTCCTGTTGCCACGCACTGCTGAAGAGTCTGGCCTCATCCCTTTGCCTTCTGTACCTTAGATATTTGTAGACATTGCCTCTCAGTCATCTCTTCTCAAGGCTGAACAGACCCAGGTTGCTCAGCCTTTCCTCATAAGAGAGGTGCTCCAGGCCCTTTATCATCTTTGTGGCCCTCCACTGAACTCTGTCCAGGAGACACTTTTTTTTTTTTTTGTACCAGGGAGCCCAGAACTGGACACAATACTCCAGGTGAGGCCTCACCAGAGCAGAGGGGGAGGATCACCTCCCTCAACCTGTTGGCCATGCTCTTTTTAATGCAGCCCAGGATGCCACTAGGCTTCTTGGCCACCAGGGCACACTCCAGGCTCATGGCCAACCTGTTGTCTACCAGGACCCCCAGGTCCCTCTCTGCAGAGCTCCTCTCCAGCAGGTCATCCCATAACCTGTACTGGTGCATGTGGTTATTCCTCCCTAGGTGCAAGACCCTATGCTTGCCCTTGTTAAACCTCATCAGGTCCATCTCTGCCCAACTCTCCAGTCTGTCCAGGTCTTGCTGAATGGCAGCACAGCCTTCAGGTCTGTCAGTCATTCCTCCCAGCTTTGTGTCATCAGCGAACTTGCTGAGGGTGGGCACTATCCCCTCATCAAGGTCACTGATGAAGATGGTGAACAAGATTGGACCCAGTACTGACCCCCGGGGAACACCACTAGATTCAGGCCTCCAACTGGACCCTGTTCACAACACTCTGAACTCTGCCAGTCAGCCAGTTCTCAACCCACCTCACCCTCTACTCAACTATCCCACGCTTCCTCAGCTTTGTTATAAGGATGTTGTGGGAGACAGTATCAAATGCCTTGCTGAAATCAAGGTAGGCTACATCCACTGCTAGTGGGATGCTAGGGATAGTCCACAGATCTTGAAAATAAGTGGTATGTTGGCTCTGGCAAGACAAAGGATATTCTCAGCCTTTCTGGTGTCCCTCTGCAATACTGCTGTTAATGCGGTTTCTCTGCCCTACCTACATAAGCCTGCAAACTCTCTACACAGTATTTTGTAAAAGTTTGTAAAAACAAACTCTGTGTTCTTATGGTACCTCACTGGAAACAACCTTTTAAAAAAAAAAAAAAAATTACACTTCACACTTCTACCTCACAGCCATGGTCACCTTTTCTCATGCACAGAGGGTCTGTTAGTATTGTTAACATTGCACAATCAATAAAGCTGAGGGAGAGAGAATTCTGCTCTTCATGCATTACCAGAGAAAGCAGCAGCTACAATTTAGGTACTGAAGCTTTGATTTAAACCAGAGCAAAGAGAAAAGGTTACCTGTACTAGAAGTTGAAGTAAACTTCTAGAATTGGTTAAGACGAATACATTAAAAAAAAAAAAACAACTGTACTGAAGTTTATAATCTAGGCATGCTTATTTCCTACCTTTTTTTTTTTTTTTTAATTCCCATATATTCTAGCTCTCTTTATTAGAAATGTAGGGCTGGCTCAGCAGCCTACTGTTATATAAACTGAATTTCTTCTTTAATGATTGTAATGTTATTGTTATTTATATTCATTCTAAACTCTTCTTGAAAAAAGTTGTTTGATAAGAAATTTTTAAAACCTAAGAAACTAATATAAATAAATTTTTACTCCAAAACACTATTGAAGATTTAAAAGAACTTCTAATTCCTTAACTTTCCAACTGTCTATCTGACATTCCATATCAGGCAAATATGTTCCTTTTAACAGAACTGAAATATATACCCTGTTATACCATCTTGGAAACATTACCTCGCCACTGATTTGGGCTTGCAATCAGGTGGTGTTATGTAACTGGATGAGTCTTCTCCAGCAGTCTATGCTGGTGCTGCATAGATACAAATCCATCCAAACTGGGAGGTCTTCCACACCTTGTCTGGAGTACCAGCAAAGGTGCCTGGGTGCTGTTATGTCAAATGCTTTTCTCCTAATTTTGCTTCCTGGGAACACACTAAGCTCCATTGTAGAAGCTAATGTTCTCTAAAGCTCGGTGCAAAGGCAAATTATGCTGTGCTCCTCTGGAGTGTGGTGCTTCCCTGAAACCATCCAGGGAGGCAAACCAACAATAAATCTGTTCTGGAAAAGCTAAGTAACTGCTTTTTATGGTTTCATTTTCAGAGTCTTGTAGAACAACATTTTATATGACAATGAAGTCTGCTTCAAAGCCAACGCATTTTCATTCAAAGTTGTCTAAGTTCTAGAAAGAGGGGGGGAAAACCTGGCTGTTTAAATTACTGTATTTCCTATACAGTTCTATATACTATTAGGTGAATCAATTCCACTAAAAAAAAAACAAAGCAGCCTGTTCCTTGGTCATTTTCAGTGTTATTCTTTATTCTCTAGCTAAAAATTGTCTTCCTTCCAACCCAAATAGTTTATTGTTCATTTGCAAAATCAACAGAAAATCACATTTTTGATGTCTCTTCTTGACATTCTTTCACAGGTTAGTTCTAGTTGATAAACCTCATTTCAAGCCAAGGCACATTTTGCTTTCTGCTAATCATTTCCAACTGCGCAACATATGGCTGAATTTTTGTGTTTCTTTCAAATCACAACACAGTCACCTTGGGAATTAATGTGTTAACCCTTCAAAATGCACAAGAAAGAATTTGCACTCATTTAATTTCCTAAATAATTTGAGATAAGTATGTTTTGGAACAAACAGTTGTAAAACCCAGAAATTTTCAACCACTTGAGTCACCCTTACATCTTACTGCAGGAATCTCACTTAGGACTCTTCAGTCATGAGGAAGAGGGAGAGGTGGCATATTTTGATTTTAATTCTCCAGGAAAGACTGCTCTTCTAGAGGTGTTTTAAGTGCTTACTTTGCCACAATAGGAAGCTGCCATCTTTTTTTTCTATATTCCAGTGTTGCTTGTCAACTAGATGTACTTTCCTACTCTACACAGATAGGATTCAGTATCAGTACAATGCTATCTATGTGAAAAGAGTTATTCTACAAATATAGAGAGGTACAAATGCTTTCTAATTTTATTTCCATTTCCAAACATTCCAATATAATTTTCAGAAGTAAAAAATGTTTTGCATCAAAGATTATAAGACAAGCAGCAAAATCACAATTTTTAGCTTTCTAGACTGAATAACCAGTAGGCTATAAGCAATGAAAAGGAGTCCAGCTGTAGTAGAAGTCTCAACCTTTACTGATAACCACAATTTAAATTGAGAGGGGAAAAAAAAACCTACTTGGTCAAATTACCTCTATACTACCACATTTATGACTGTAAGGAAGATAGTGAGGGAGAGAAGTCACTAGAAATGTGATTTGTCAGCATTAAATGATCATGAGAAAGAGTACTTTGTGTATAATACAATGGCCAAATACATAATTCAGGATACTACTACATATATATTCAGATAAATCAGCTGAGTGACAAAAGACTTTGAAAACTTCAATATGGTTCTCTATTAAAAGTATTGCTAGAGATTCCACATGACTTCTTGCACAGAATGTTTGAAAACCTTTTCCTGACACAAAAAGAAAGTGATGTCTCTCCTGTTGGAATTTCCCTGGTTTGGTATTTGCAACACATTGTACATGAGCAAGGAGGCAGGAAGTATGTAAGGGCTGGGGATCTGTTTGTGAGCAGACATCTTCATGGTTCTTTTGGCCAGCCTGGGAATCTACTAGGGCTCCAACATTGTCAGGAGTACAGCTCTTGGAGCTCCAACCTGCCCTAAAGCTCAGGCTTCCATGCATCTTGCAACCCATGGATCATCTTAGTTTTTACTAGTCAGAAGCCTGGAAAAAAGAAATCTGGGTTTGTAAATCTGAGTTGCCTGGGAGTCTGAACCGATAACAGTTTTTTCTCCAGTTTTATCCTTATAGAATATATTGTAATCACTATCTATAAAACCCTAGTCAGAAAAAAAAAGCATCACTCAAGTTCACAAGCACAGATCCCATTATCTTTCATCTGTTCCTGAACATCCTCAAAGCACAATGATTGTTATATATGTTCTTGGCATCCGCAACAGAAACCACTGTAAGTGCAGTTATACCTTACATGGCCCATATTGCTAGGATCTATTAGATGTCAGATGCTGTGGTTTGGTGATTTCTTTGTTGTTTCTTCTTTACAGGAGACTGCTAAGCCTTTCTGACTCTGTGTACTTATCTGTCACCCAGCTCATCTGTCATCAAAAATTGGAACATCTGCTCCTGCAATAAAAGATTTCCTTTTGTCTAAGATTCCTCATTCTTTACAAAAGCACAAATAATCCCTCTCAAATACCATGGAACCAATTTTGCCAACAGTACATTTCTGGTGTCTTTGCCTTCTACCTTCATTCATGTAAGGGACAGGTGTTCCCATCAGTACTTCTCCCTTTCATCTCCCTACTCTAAAATTAAAATGTCCTAGGACTTGTGGAAAATTCCCTTGATTTGTTTCCAGCAAAAGCTTTATCCCCTTTAAGAACTGGAAAAAAAAAAAAAATGAACATGCAGCTTTTAATGCTTAATGCTTTGTCATGTTGATTCTGCTGCTGTTTCCTTCTGTGTGAGTAAAAGTATAACCCACTATCCTCATTTTTCTTACAAGAACTGTTATTTCAAACAGGAAAACACTGTGAAAGCTTCAAGACATACAGAAGGAGATAGCTTTCTTTTTCTTACACGAATAAAAAAGAAACAATGAGTTAAAAAAAAACATCTAAGCTTTTATGTCCTTTTGAGAGCTTGTTTTATAAACATATATTTTTGCTTAAACAGGATTTGGAAGCGTACTTAAAATATCCCATGTTTCCACTGTGATGGTTTTTCAATGCTCATGAGTGGCTTTTGCATGGATCTTAACCCTGAGGCTACAATGGAAGAAGTTAAAAAATAAAAATAAATCTAGTTAAACACCCATATCATCAAATACACGCATTTGCAATTATTTTAATTAGTCCTTAAAAAAAAGTGTATATTAATGTTAATACCATATTATATATCCAGGTAAACATATGTTCACTTATTTCAATGTGCAATCAGTCATAATTCTGCTCCCTCTTTTCTCTTTTGGCTTTAAAAAAGGATATCAAATCCCAAACATTATTAGTGTAATGTAATGATTGAGGAATTACCCTTACTAGAGTAAAGAGACTCAGAGGATGGTTTCCAGAGCAACCGCAATTCAGCCAGCTTGCACTTTGTGCATCTCCTGAAGGGAAATTCTGCCTCCTGCTCACAGCTGGACTGAATCCTGACAGTTACCTCTGGCTGCAGAATGGCTCTGCAGCTGTTTTGTCCTTTTGCAAACTGCTGCAGCCATGTAGCAGCTGTTTTCCCTTTGCCACAGATCCAGCCACCAGCTGCAAGCTGGGGTGGTCCAGATTGGATGTCTTTTAACAATCCTCTGCTTTCTCTAGAACCTTTCTATGGAGTTTTCTACAATGTCAAACAACAGCATAGTCCTCCCTGTGTCCCACCCCATGTATGCAGCCATATTAAGACTCTTCTGTGCCACTTACTTGGATAGCAAAATTTGTCCCCAAAGCCTTTAACTTAACATCCTCATCTGCAAGGAGCCAAGCCATCCCCGGTCCTGCTGATGTCCTGGAGTCCACCCAGAGGGTACTTTGGAGCTAAAGGCTGAGCAGCTGGAGGCCCAAGGCCTTCATACTCAGTGATTGAGTCTTGGAGGTCTTGACTCACACACGTGAGACATACAGGTGAAAAGAGCATACAAGCGCAGAACTCTCCAATTTAACATATACAGGAGTTAAAAATGATCCTATTCACAATAGTCACCACAAAATATCCCACTCCCAGCTTCATACACCCAGCTCCTACTGAAAAAAAAACAGTGAGATTGCATGTCTGGAGGCTGAATTTTGTCATGTTTATATAAACATTGAGTTTGATTTGATCTTGGTGCCAAGAGTTTTAAATCAGTTAACTATTTTAAACTGAAAATCTTCTGTACCTTTGAAACTGTAGAGGAATACTCTTCCACTAGGGATTAATACCATTTAAAATAATCTTAAAAACACATCATAACTGTAGAAATTACAACATTTCTGTTAAATTTACTGAAGCACAAGGCCCAGGTCTCCAAGATCAGTGGCCAGGATCCCATCACCCCCTATTTTTCTAATACTCTCAAAATGTATTTTGAAGCGTTGGATTTTAAAGTAAATTTCGGAAAACTCATGATTGCTGACAAAATTATAGGACCGATTCTTTCCTAAATGAGTCAGCAGCAAAGCTCTTGATATGGGTATTTGGAAAGAATCACACAGTCACAGAACCACAGAATCATAGGGGCTGGAAGGAACCTCTGGAGAGAACCCAGTCCAACCCCCTGCCTAAAGCAGGTTCCCTACAGCAGGTCACACAGGAAAACATCTAGATGGCTCTTGAATGTGTTTCCTTGTTCTTTGTTCTGTCACTGGGCATCACTGCAAAGACCCTGGCCCCGCTCACTTGACTCCCACCCTTCAGATCTTTATATGCATTGATAAGATGCCCCCTCATTCTTCTCTTCTCCAGTCTGAACAGTCCCAGATCTCTCAGCCTTTCAACACAAGGAGATGCTCCAGGACCCCCAGACACCTTTGTAGCACTCGACAGGACTCCCTCTAGAAGTTCCCTGTCTTGAACTGAGGAGCCAAGAACTGGACACAGTACTCCAGATGTGCCCTCACTGGGGCAGAGTGGAGAACATCTATTGCTTTCCACAAAGCAATGCAATGGGCATAAACAAAGAAATTAAACATATAAACTGAAGCGATTTCAATTCTTTCCTAAGAATGTCACCACAGTGTTTCAGATAGAGAAACAAAGAATAGAGATAATACAAAAAAAAAAAGTGGGGGGGGGAAACATCACTTCTTTTTTTAATAAGGTAAGGAAAATCTGATAAGAATAACTTCCTAAAGAAAAGCTTTAGATTTCAGAATAAAATATCCAGAAAACGTGTTTAGAACAAAAACAGTTGAACAGATTAAACAATCAGAAAAATATTAGTTTAGCTACTGTATATTATTTATAGTACTAGAACACATACAGTATCTCTTACATTAATCTGATTTTAGGAGTTTAACAAGACTAATACACAAAAATTTATGGTCATTATTTGAAACATTGACTTTTTTTTTTTATACTGCTGTCATAAATCAACATTCTGAATGTTCTTGGCTAAATTCCATACAATTAAAAACAAACAGCAATGAAGTGTTTACTTACAGAATTGAGTTTAATGCTATCTCTATCTTATGTTTAACAGCCATCCAACCTCCATTCCCAGCTGTACAAAATCACAGAATCACAGAGTGGCTGAGGCTGGCAGGGCCCTCTGGGTCCCTGTGGCCCACTCTGTGCTTCAGTAGGGCCACCCAGAGCAGGGACCCAGAACCATGTCCAGGTGGCTTCGGAATAAAGGAGGAGGAGAACCCTCAGGCTCTGGGCAAGCTGTGCTGGTGTTCTGGTACAGCACGGAAGTGCTGCCTGGTGTTTAGTGGGAGCTGTGCTCCAGTTTGTGCTCATTGCCTCTTGTCCTGACTCTGGGCACCATTGAAAAGAGCGTGGCTCTTTCCTCTCTGTACCTTCCCTTTAGATATTTATACACATAGATCCCCTTGAGCTTCCTCTTCTCCAGGTTCAACAGTCCCAGCTCTCTCAACCTCTCCTCAGGAGCAAGGTGCTCCAGTCCCTATATCAACATGTTGACACTCTGTTGGACTTTCTCCAGTACGTCAATGTCTCTTGTACTTGGGGGCCCAAAACTAAACCCAGTACTTCACATGTGGCATCGTCAGTGCTGAGTTTATACAACTGAAAAAGAGTATAATGTCATAACATGAAAAACCTTATCTGATTCAATGCCTTCTTCTTCACTGCTACAAACCTTTTTTGATATTTCAACATTTGTCTTGTTTTTTCTTCCATTTTGCCAATAAATTGCAGGTTCCTGGAGTCAGGAACAAGTTCTTTATTATCATAGAATCATAGAATGACCTGGGTTGAAAAGGACCTCAAAGATCATCTAGTTTCAATCCCCCTGCTGAGTGCAGGGTTGCCAACCACTAGACCAGGTTGGTCTTCTGACTATGTAAACCTTCATGCTCAATACTGCCAATAGATGTTAAATAACAAAGCTCAGATAGGAGGAAAAAAGTGATGAAGATAATGAGAAATATTTTGTTCCTGTCTTTGAGATCAAAATTTGCCTGAAATATTGATTGTGAAAGCAGCTAAGCCGTCTTATTATCTATCGAACTAAAGAAACTCTCTTTAGTCAGGTTGGACTGCATTCAGTTAAATTATAGCTTATAATGCATTGTCTAAATGTAGTATTTTTCTACAGAGAGCAGGCCCATAGGCTTGTTTGACTTCTCCACTAAATCAAAGGGGAATATTCCCTCTTTTGTAAACATAGCCCTAACATCTCAGTCCTTTTGCGCTAAGAAATGGAAGGATGAGAAATTTACATACATATATGGATATAATGAAAGCATATTTACTTTTGTGTGGTATTAAAAGCATTGCTCTTAAAAATGATATATTAATTTCATATGCCATAAGCCAGAATTTGAGTAAATACTTGCAGAATTAAATTGTTTTAATCTTTAAACTGTTGAGCACATTTCTGAAAGAGTTTTCATCAATGCAGTTTTGTGATTTCATTGGGAATATACTAATTTAAATCTAGCCTTTCAAAGGTGTAACATTGTACTGAAAAAAAAGCCAATAACCTCAATTTTTTCCATTCTGGTCAGAAATATAGTCATGGGAGAATGGAGATCAGAACTTGCTGCCATGACAAAATAGATGTATGGCTAAAGGAAAGGCATATCTCTACTTGAATCTACATCTCCTAGACGTGTAGATTTCAGTGGATTTTGTTGTTGTTTTTATGTGCTATCAATGTTATTTAAATTACCCATGTAATTTATATTCAACATAGATGGCATCAATAAGTGTTAAATTCAACAAATTAGCTCCATGCAGACTTACCGCTGTTGTGGATCTTCCAAATACAGAACCATCTTGGGAAGATTTATGTATACATGATACCTGTTTTGCGTTTCCTAATGTGTATTTGAGGATTTAAGTGCCTGAACAAATTCCTACACTCTCATCCTCAAAAAAAAAGCATTACAAAATAAAAAATGCTGAAGCAAAAGATCTGCTAATTCACTTTTGTTCGCCCCATGGTGTTCATTTAGATTAGTGCTGCTACAATGATTTAGTTCCACCTCATAAGATAATGAGTATAAATTTTATTTCTGTTAGTTGTGCAGAGATGTACTGCAGGATAAATATCTTGAATGCAAAAGCGAGTAAACAGAAGAAGCTATTTATTTGATAAATCATTTGAAAGTAATTATAATTCTTTCCCCTCCAAACCAACCAACCAAACAAACAAAACTTCTGGCAATAAACACTGTAAAACAAATCATTAATAAATTTTCCACTCCTTCCAGATGAGAAGACTAGATTTATTTATTTATTTATGTTTAACCAAGTGATATGAACACCTCTCTGAAACCTAGTTCTAACTGCAGCTCTACTAAGTACTTTCTCTACAGCCATAGAACGAACACATGTAAATCACAGAATAGAATCATAATATGGTTTTGGTTGGAAGAGACTTTGAAAGTCATCCAGTTCCAACCACTCTGCCATGGGCAGGAATGCTTGCCACTAGACTACGTTTCTCAAAGCCCCATCCAACCCAGCCACCTACAAAGCCCCATCCAACCCAGCCACCTACAGGGATGGGGCATCCACAGATTCTCTTGGCAATCTTCCAGTATTTCACCACTCTCACAGTAGAGAATTTCTCCCTTATATCTAACCTAAATCATTTAGTTTAAAACCATTATCCCTTGTCCTATCACTTAACACCCTGACAAAGGGCTCCTCTTCTGTTTTTCCTGTAGTCCACCTTAAGGTACTGGAAGGCTGCAATGAGGTCTCCCCGAAGCCGCCTCTTCTCCAGTCAGTCTTCACAGGAGAGCTACTCCTTTTGATGCAGGGTGTAGTTGGCCATGTCAAATATCCCATAGCTTTTCTAGCTTTTACTTTTAACATTAGATTATTAGTGCTTTGGAATACTCCTTAATGGGTAATGTGTACACAGAGATTATAAGAAGCCCTCATGTGGTTTGCCAGCTAATACACTATAAATTCTGTTGTTTCCTTCAAGTGATTTTCTGTCCTTCCAATCTGGACTGATACACTTGAGTACTTTGCCTGATTAGAGTCTTAAGTGACCTGTGCATTCAGGTTCAGCTTTTGAAGAAACCCCCAAAAAGAGCTATCAATGAATACAAAATTGCTTCTAGGAGAAAGTGAGTGGCTCCTCTACATGCCTCTCTGAAGCCTGCAGAAATATCCTCCATCCATATGAGTCTGTCTCAGTCCTTCCTCGGCACAAACATTCAGTAAAGGACAACCAATGTCATTTATGTCATTAGTATAACAGGATGTGGTTAATTCCTTGCAAAGAGATCCAAGCAGTGAGCTCATTATGCCAGTCAACTGAACATATAAAATGGCAGCAGATATGACTTTCTTTTCAGGCATGTATTTTCTCCATTATTTTTGACATCGTGTTATTTTTTCAGCCTTCAAAACAAGCATGAGGGGCACATGTGTGGGTCTTTCTTTGTTAGCATTCTAACCCAAATGTTCAGAGGATGTGATTCCTGTGATCAGTAGATACATATGTAGTGGACATCTACCTATGAACTAGTCATACATCTTCCTTCTGGTGTCAAAAGAAATAAATAGATACTTCTGAGATGTGGTACATCTCATCTTAATGAAGGCTTCCAAAATAGGCCAGGAAATTGAGCTGTAAAGTAGCCTGTTTATCTCCATTGACTTGGAAAAGAATATGGAGGAATAGCTCACCTGTGGATTTCTCATCCATATATCCAAATTCATATGTAGTTCTGATGAATCTCACCAAAAAACAATCAAGTGAAAATTTGAAGCCATAGATAGAACATAGATGAACACCCCTCTCCCCAAACAAACAAAAAAGAAACAACAACTGAGATGCAGGAAAGCATTAAGAGCTAGGGAAGAGGAGACATTAACACTGTGCCAGCTGGCTCCATAGAAAAGTATATCTCTAAAAAATCCTAACAGTTAAAGTGATCTTGTTGCCTTTAGATTAATGTGATGTGATGAAGATATCTTCTTTCAATATGCCAGAAGTAATGATATTTATCCTATGATCTTGGCATTGTCCTATTTCTGTTCTCCATAGCTATGCTGTTCTGTAGGAGGCTTCTTCCCCTGCAGTGTTGGTTTACATGTGTTGGCAAATGAAATGCCATTCAGATTAACACTAGCTTTTTTTTTGCATAAACATTTTGCTTCAAATATAAATATTTCACTGCAACTACGATTGACTTAAATGCAGTAAAGAGTGATCAGAGATCTTCGTGTTCTTTAAAGTCAAATATTCCTAAGAAAGAAAACTAATTTATGAGCTCATTAAGCACTCTAAGGAGCTGCTCATCTGAGACTACAGCTGTCTGCCTCAGACCTGTGCTCACAAAGCTTGCAAGCTGAGGGCATCTCTTTTCTCCTCAGTTTCTAATCAGTGTACATTTTGCAATGTTTTGTCTGTTAAAATAATACAATTATGCTATTTCATATTTCTCACTTTCATCAGAAAGGATTACTTTATAATCCTTACTACTGTTTCACTGAATTACTGAAGCTATTCAATTGCAACAAAAAGTAAAAAAAAAATTAAAAAATAAAAAATTGTTTTTTATATCTGCAAGACAGATTGATTTTACCTTCTGAATAAGGTAAATAAAATAAAAATAATTCTAATCTTAACATTTCAACAGACATGGAAAGCTTTGCCATTGCAGGATGTTTTTACCATTGTATTACCCCTCAAAAGTGTGATCTTGGGAGTTAAGGAGAGCAAGCAGAATGGCAACGTGTTCATATAGCATATAAAACCTGTATATACATACATAGAAACAATATTCATAACAAGCTTGCAGCAGGGTGATAAGTATGGTATAAATGCTTGTGCTTGTAAATGTTTTCATAACAGTGTTTAAATACATAAAGGTTTGAGATGTGTTCCTTAGGCTGCCTCCCTGAGAGTTTAGCCATGTGTAAACACATCAAACAACATAATATTAGGCTTTATATTGCACAGCATCCAAACCATCTTACACACAGTGCTTTCACTGACTGCAGTCAACAGTACTAAATAGAATGCTGAGGTCTTTTTCTTTCCTTTTAATAGGATTTCACATTATAGAAGGCATTCTGAACTTATCATTTGTTTTAGTGTACATTAGGTTTTCATAGATATGGTTTGAGCAGAAGTGAAGCTGTGCCAGCTTAACTTCAATCCACTTGTCTTATCTCCAGAGTGGTTTTCTAAGCAGAATGTGATTTACTGACTTCTGTGAACATCTATAATTGTCTGCTGCTTGAGGTATATAGCAATTCAGTCTGCCTCCATGTAGCAGGTCTTCCTACGCAGGGTGTTCTTTCCTCCTCATGGAGTTACAAGATGGAGAAAAGAATACCAGAGTAAAAAAAAATACTGAAAAAAAAATACTGATGCAAAAAACAGCAGA
This sequence comes from Numida meleagris, assembly GCF_002078875.1. Classification (NCBI taxonomy): domain Eukaryota; kingdom Metazoa; phylum Chordata; class Aves; order Galliformes; family Numididae; genus Numida; species Numida meleagris. Next base: position 98,459,147 of record NC_034410.1, read on the forward strand.
GGAAATTTGCTCAGACTAGCAGTTTTTATGTTGAAACAATCTTTCTATAGATCCCTGTGGCAGATTTACTTTTGTATCCTGTCATTCTACAGAATCCTACTCTGTATTTTGCATCAAAACATGACTGTGTTATGCAATGCAGAAAATGTCACTGCTAAAATGCAATATTTTCCATAATAACTATTACAGTCATGTATTTCACTATCATTTATCTCTATACACAATTACTGAGAAACATGAGGCAGCTGTCTATAAGCATTGATATTTGTAGTAGTTGCCCATTCAACAAGTATAGTCTTCTCTAGGTCCTTTATGTATTCTAATTTATCCAGGTTCATGATATAGCTACACAACAATCAATTTTTTGTTGATTTTCCTGATCAATAAAAAAATCCCACCAAAACAATTGTGAGAAATGCTTTTCTCATGCAGTATGTAGCAAACCACTGAGCAAACGTCCATTTCAGTATTCAATGAATGCAGAGAGCAGGAAGTTACAAAAAAAAAAAGAAAAAAAAAAAGGTCTGCGTCATCAGTTTTACCTCTAAAATGCCTATTATTTGGGTAAAGCTTATAATGTGAGATCCTGCTCTCTAGAGACAACCTGAGAAATGATACTTCAGAGTTGTTCCGATTATGCAGTGTGTAGAAGAGACACTGGATGCGTTTGCCAGCACAGAAAGAAGCAGTGGAAAATGTAGGTAGTTGCTAGGCTGCTTTGTGACATCGGCACAGGAAATTGTGCTGATCAATCATGGGAGAAAACTTCTTGTCTCAAAATTCTCCCACACAGAGACCCATTTCAGTACCTGGGGCTTTGAAAAAGAAAAAAAAAAAGTGCAGAACAGCAAATGCTAGAGGAAACAAAGCCAATTAAATGCTAATATTCTGTTCTGGGTCATGGATTAGTTTTATGCAATCTAGCAATAAAGGGTTTGTAAAATTTCAAGCGCTGAAAAGGTACTTTTTCATTTTTTAGGTTATACCAATATTGTTAAATTAAATTCACATTTTCTGGAAGTTGAAGCTTGAGGTATTCTCAGTCTTGGGATGGATTTTACCGAATGTGAAAAGGCTGTAATGGTCTCAGTGTAGCTACAGCATGAGTTCCTGCAGACAGAGGCATTTTTAACACTTGCATAGGTTCCATATATTCTAACCTCTTCTTCTTCTCTCTGATAAATGAATTCTTGTTACTGTAGCGACTATCTAAGAACATTAGCAGCCCTGCTAAATTCAGCTCAATAATTTGTTTGAACATTTTATGACTAAACAGTGTCATCATTGCAGGATATCATTACTAACCAGTGTAAAATATCCAGTAGGAGATCCAGTGGTACTGGTGATTACATAAATCTAAAACCTGATTACTGCATCTGTTCAATTTGGCACTACCTGTGGATCTCTTCACCTGCTAAGCAAAGGCATTTTACTGTCAAGTGATGACAGTGGGGGGAGTTAAGAGATCATCTGCTGCTAAGAAACCATGTCACAAGGGTAGATTCAGCTGAGTCAGAAAGTGCAGCAGCAATTCAGAGGTCGCTAGTGATCAATAAACCTTTCCATGGCAGCAGATTCTTATCTAGAATTTCATTTGGGAAAGGACTTTAATGAAATTTGCCATAATGCAGTTCTCCTTCACTCTTCATAGAATCACAGAATTGCTTAGGTTGGAGGGGACCTCAAAACCCACCCAGCCTCACCCCCTGCCACAGGCAGGGCTGCCACCCACCAGCTCAGCTGCCCAGGGCCCCATCCAACCTGGCTTTGAGCACCTCCAGGGATGGGGCACCCACAGCTTCACTGGGCAAGAGGCTCTCTTCTCCAGTTTTTCCAAACTCACAGGGACTGCGTGACCTTGAACAATTCCTGATGAGTTCAGGATTAGTATTTACGGATATTCTCAAACACAAACCCTACAGATCCACATCAATTGTACAGGTATACCAAGGAGAGAGAAGAAATAATTCCCTATAATGTAAAAGACTGTGTGACACAGTGTCACAGGATGATGAACAGCACCATTTGGAAATTCATCCCTGTAATTAAGTCAAGCAATTCTGAATATGAATTGACCTTTAAAAATCATCAGCTATTTATCAAATTTCAAAGAAAAGACTGGCATTTATAAATTTGACACAATTTGCATTTAGGCAGCAACAGCTTTAACAGCAGGAGGGAAACACACGTACTGTTAAATAGGCAAAACAGGCAAATATGATAATAAACCAAGAGAAAAGAATAGATCCACAACATAGACGTTTTGATTATGAGATGCACAGACTTGAAACATGGTATGAATTCTTCTAATCTTATGCCTCTGTGGTTCTTGGAATACACGTTGAGGATGTAAAGAGCTTTATCCATCTGTGGAGTAGGTAGGTCAGGATGTTCTGAGGCAGCTGGAAATTGCATGTCCTGAGAAATCTCATAGTAATCTCCCCAATTACAGCCAAAGCTAATACAGGGCAGTTAGAGAACTTATAAAGCGATCCTGTTTTTTTGATTGTAATGTAAGGAAGTGATGTCTGACACAGAGATCAAGCTAGAATATTGCCTAAATATTTAAGTCCCAAAGAGATGAGTCTGAAAAATGACAGTCTTAAAAGGTGGGAGATTAAAGGGCAGAGGGGCTGGTGACTATGTCCAGTGTCCATGTGCAAACACACATATCTTGTGCTTCTGTCACAGAAAGTAGTATTGACTTCCTAAGCAAGAAGAAACAGCAGCTATATATGTTATGTTACCTACCCTTGGAGGTGTTGTAAAAATTCTAAAAACCTTTACAAGAGGAAGACTACTCCTAGCAATAGAGACAGCTAGAGTGTGACTGTATTACACGTATATAGCGAGTATGTTCCATCAGTTGGATATTTATATGACCAATCTGCAATGAAGACATTACAAGTATTGTTGTTGCTATAGTTACAATGGCCTCGTGGGCCATATATTGTTTCACTTTTGTCTTGCACTTATTTACTAGAGAAAGCAGCAATTTCATCTATTATTTATAGGATTCCTGTTTCTTTCACCACTTTATTTCCATTCTGCACTACCATACAGTCACTTCACTTTTCCATGGTTCTTTGAAGGTGACTTGTGTAGTTTCAGATTTGACAAACATGACAATGGCATGCATTAATTTCCTACTGGAAAATACAAAGCTTCATATGACATGTGAATAAGAATTCCAGATTCTGGGTTTTTTATTTTTTGATAAATACAGAATCAATATAAACAATATTCTTATCATTATTTTCAATGGTTTTCCAAGAACAGAAGGATTATATTTACAAATGAACACACTGGCAAGAGCATGCGATATAAATTAGAGGGAGTATTTATTATGTTTATTATTTTAGTATTTAGTAATTCAGCCATCTTTTGGTGAAAAGCTCATTATATTGCTCAGTAATCATACTGATTTAATGCTAGTTTACTGACAACAGTAAAGATGTACTTGTCCTGCAAGTGTTGTCTTGCGAAAGTAATGAAGATAAAGGAAAAATAAGAAATTGCCTCTTAGTTAGATTTGTTATTACAGTCTTAAAATATTTTTAAATACATTACAATTAAGTTGTCCACAGCACTGGCAAAAAAAGTTGCCTAGAATATACAGTCAAAATTATTGATTACAAAAAGTGCTCCACATAGCACAACATTGCAAGCCTTCTGCCTTCTATAGAATGAGCAAAGAAAAAAAGAAACTACCATGCACTTGACTGAGCTTTTTGTGCTGTGCTGTGTCGAAGTATGTGATGGGGAGATAGAGGGCTCAGGAGCAACACAGTATGCAGGCTCTGTGGGAACAGAACAGTGACACACCTGGATTCAGCTCAAAAGCCAGAAGTTTGATTGGTGCATGCCTACAGAGTGAGCTAAAAATCCCCCTCCCCTCCTTTTTAATTTATTTATTTTTTAATCACAGTGGCAGGAACATACAGCCAAGAATCACTTCAACAGACAAGAATGGCATTTCTTGTTCATGCAGAGGACCGTTCTCTTAGTTTCACTGTAGCCTCTCTGGGCAAAGAGATTTTTTTAAATTGAAAGCATGTTATTGATTTATAAAATGATCTGCTTTGACCTTTCCAATATTATGGAAAATATGCTGAAAATGTATAAACAAACAAACGAACAAACAAACAAGAAAGACTACAAAGTAACAATAACCAAACCCAACAACGGTGGTATTTGATTCTGAGGAAAATTAGTAATTTGGTACAGATTCTTGATGACCAAAAGAGCATAGGCTCCGAAGGACAAGGCATTACAAGAAAACAAGTTTCTTTCTGGGGGTACCAAACCAAGGTATGTTGCTGTGCTCCACAGAAACAGAAATAAAACAGTGGGTGACCACCCCTCACTCCCAGTGCATTTCCAAGGACCTGCAGTGGCTGCACACACAAGTTGTGTAGGCTACTTTCCCCCTAGAAAATGAAGCACTTAGAGCATGGATGGGAATGCTTAGCATTAATTCTGCCATGAACAAGTTATACAAGCAGTGAAGGTGAGACAGCAGGTCTACTTAGGAGCTTCAGGGCCTCTAGGCATCACCATGCTTCAGCAAGACTGAAGCTTATGCCATCTCTCTTCAGTTATCTGCTAAGATTCTTAATAACCTGTTTCCATTTCAGGTCACATTGAATTAAATTATCTTGGCCAGCCACACAACAAAAACACCTTTTTGCTATGTTGAAGTACCTTTTGGTACTTTGGCACCTTCCCCTAAATTACCAGTTAAATCATTTATCTCATCTTGCTGCAGTATCCCAGCAGCTGGAACTTCTTAATTACCATCAGATGAAAGCCTAACCCAGGTCATTTTTAATCCTTCTGTAAACATGGGACCAATCTCCACCATGAAATTTTATTCAAGGGTCTCCTCCAGACAGCCCACAGCTCCTCTATGTTGACTCTGCAACATAGAAGGAGGCTGTTTGGATATGATAGCCACCCTGTTACATCTAACGTTCCACCCCAGATTCAGGCTGTTTGAGGAATTCCCTTTCACATATATGTTTGTGCTTGTTGATGGACTGTATTATCCCATCTTGTCAGATTTACTGATATTTAGAGCCCTTATAGATGGAGCAACATTGGCAGCTTGCGAACAGGAGGCTGCCACCCAGGAGAGCTGCCACTATGTCTGCACAGCCCTCTTCAAGCTTGCTCTTATTTGAAGCTGCAAACACATATTGGTGTCTCTTACTCATCTTGACACTAAGCTGGAAAGAGCTACGAGGGCTGCTAACCTCAGCATCATCTCATTTCATGTGTGAGTAATAAGTCCATATTCCCTAGAGGGAGATTAATGCTAATGGCCTGGAACTGAGAGGTGCTGAGCACTTAAAAGCATCTGCTGTAGTCATCTTCTAGTGAAGAAGGCACCCTAACAATTACAGATGCTCCTTCTCTTCCTAGGATCAGGACATAAATATAATTCTGTATTCTCCTGTAGTTAATAAAGGACTTCCATTGTCTTTTATGTAATGGGAAAGTAATAATATGGTGCCATTTAGATGACTGCTTTGTGCTGTTCAGATGGGCTTGTCTGTTGCGTTTGGCTTTTTTCAGTGAGGCAGTATCAAAGGACTATGAACAGTTCACCTAATACTGTGAACACACACTGTGAATTTCCAAATATTTGTCAAGTTATGCCAAATTTCAGCCAAATGTAATTTTACATTTCTTGCAATTTCATGGCAACCCTTCAATGTGATGATTAAGAAATAGATGCATTTCTCTGAGACAAAAACAATTAAGATTCCTGAGTTCCAAGAGTGACAGCTAATATTTTTGTATAGATTTTCTGCATATTCTACACCAAATTAGCAAAACCTAAATTACTTGATTAAGACATTGCTAATTGATCTCCCATTCAAGCAAAAATTATTTTGAAAAGGGTAAAACTTTTTTTGAGGGATGTTTCTCTTTTCGGTTCAAGACAATCCAGCACTTAACATTTTAGGTAACTTATAAATGTTAAAAAAATAATAACTTTAAATTGTTATAACTTATTCAACCATTCTTATTCTGTGTTATTCTTGCAGGAGAGAGAAGCGGGAACAGGAAAGCAAATCGCTGTATTATAGCTGCCTGGGAAAAAAAGAAAAAATAATTAGGATCAGGCTGAACATTTTTAAGGATGCATTAAAAGAATTTGGGATTTCTCAAACATCTATTATCTTATTGGAAATGTCAATATATAAAAATTGGAAGACCCTAATTTCTGGGTTTGAGGCTCTTGCTTTCTGAAAGGTGTTCTCTTTCCTATCCCTTATGTTGTTGCCTATTTTTTAGGTATCACTCAAGTCTTAGAATCATAGAATCACCAAGGTTGGAAAAGACCTACAAGATCATCCAGTCCAACACTCCACATACCACCAATATAACTCCAATTGGGGGTTTGGGTGATACTAAACTCTTTTTTACTCTTGAAAGACTCTTTTCCAACTAAATTGTCTTAGATTCATAGCCTACAGTTTTATCAGATGAACAGATAGTCAAGTAACACTGCAATGTTTTAACAAATACTAGTACCACAGAGCAATAGAGTCAAAAAGATCAAGGGAGGACTATTTTGTTCTGTTTTCTCTCAGAATGCTTACACTCAGTTTACGCTAGGCGTATTCACTAAGCTTAATTAAAAATTGTACTCATGAACCTTAAACAGTGGAAAGCCTTCTTAGTGGAGAATTTCATTCAGCTCAAGGTACTTATAGCCTCTTGTATGGGAACTGCTGAGTCATGGCCTGAACCACTGATTGAGCACCTGGAGGAAAGACCCAGTCAGCCCTGGGAGGGCTGCTCTTAGGCCTCATTTAAGGGCTGACTGCCCCTGAGGAAGGATCTCTTCCTGGAGATCCCTCCTTGGTGGGAGCCTTTTCCTGTGAGCCCCAAATCTTCCGATCCGGGTGAGTGCTGTATTTTCCTTCCACCTTTTGTAACGTTATTTCCATCGCGTTAGTCCTGCTTATTGCTACATCTCTGCTTTGCCCAAATCCCATAAATAGGCTAGTGAGATTTGTGCAGAGCATTATGTGTATATGGATGAAGACCTTGCCACCAGTCTCAACAAATGCCACGCAGAGCCATACAACTAATGCTATTAGTGGAATTCCTTGTAAGGCCTCTGGATTTACACCAGAAATCAGGAGCCATTACTGTTGGTAATACTACCATTGTAAAGACATACCAGCCTAAGCTAAGAGTAAACGATAACATTTTACTTTATTTTCAGTAGAGGTAAGTAAGTACTTGCAGCTCCCACTGACTTCAGCCAGATTTATGGGTACTCAGCACTTCCGCAAGTCAGTTCATTTAACTCATAACTTTATTTTCGATTGTATCCCTAATAATAGCATCACTTTGTATGACTTTGATAGCTCAACAGAACTAGATTTTGCTTTTGGCCATATGACCTACTTTGGAAATATTTTCACAGTCAGTTATTCTTTTGGCTTCTCTATCATTTAAGACTGTAAAGATTTTTTTTTTAAATTAAAATCTCTCATAGGAAAGATTTTTCTTTCTCCCTGGCCCCAAAACTGCCGAGGAATTGTGACTATATGAGATGAAAAAGAACTAACCCAACATTATAAAGACTTCAAGTTACAAATAAGGTTTCTCTGTTTTTATTGAATCTGAAAAAGTAACCTTATTCTAAGCCACTCAGTAATGAGAAGCTTCCACAGAGGTCAGTGGGAGTTTCTAAGCACTGTTTTGAAATTGAAGTTCTATATTTCCATGCTTGAAATGCTGATTTAGGATCCTGACGTAGATTTTTGATGTGAACAATTCTAACATGATTTGTGAGATCTTGCAGGATGCAGATGAGAAACTGCTCTTTGTTGCAATATAACTTGAAGAGAAATTAACTTTTTGGGTAAAGTGAGTTATCAGTTCCGACACTGCAATCAGAAATCAATCTGATTGGCCTTTTAAAGGGATCATTAAATGTGTAACTCAGAGGCAAAGGCTCGAAAGTTATAAAACATGACTCTCAGACATCTTTTTTTTTCTTTCTCTTGAGTGTTGTATTTTTCATCAGTAAAATCAGTAACGAGTATACAAATAAATACAAATTATATAAGCCCACGTGAAGAGGGCAGTAGGTAAGTTATACGGCCAGAAAACATAGATGCAATCACCATGTCTGGCACTCTTTGCATTCTAAAGATTTAAACCTTTCTGGTACTTATCCATGAGTAGGCTCTTACCAGATTCATATATCTCCTCCATTCATTTCCCATTCAATTTCCATGGGTTTGGCAGAAACTCACCCATTCTTGTCCTCTAAACTGTTTCCAGCCTGCAGCCTGAGAAATGCAGTTTGTGACATGTAGCTGATGTCAGACAACTTCTTAAATTCATTCTTGTTTCATCTAGGGCTTTCCTTTGAGGGGAAAAAAAAAATCAACATGGAGGAAAAACAGCTAAGGAATAGAGGTTTGTCATGGTTTTATGATTTTTGATTACTGGAAATTCCACATCGTAACATCATGTAGTGTATGTACCTCGTTCTCAGAAGAGAAGAACTACTACATTCCCCAGAGGACTTTGCGGCACTGTTACCGTTTTCCGTTCAGAGGGAAAGATAAAACTGTTTGCAGATCATGAGACCTTCCCTCTTCTCTGCCCGTCTCTCATCCCAGCAGCATCTCGCTCCACAGCCGTCTCACCGTCAGTATTAGAGTAAGGCCTACTTTAATTTTGGACACACTCTCTCATTGTATTGGATTTATTAGCTTGAATTGTAATTATATTGTATTATATTGTGTTATTTTGCATTCCGATATATTATTTAGTAAATTAGTTTGTTTCTCCTCAGATCGTTGCCGCTGTTTTGTTTTCAGGCCCATCTCCTTACCCTTTTTTCCCTTTTCCCTTTCCCAGGGCGTGGGTCCATGGGTCCCCCGCCCCAATAGTCATGGAACCGGGCCGGACCAGCCCGTAAACTGTTGACAAGGTTTAACTGTAGTGTTTTGAAAAATGCTTCCTATTGTTAGCTGCCAACAGAATTAAGAACCTACAGCTCATTTCCACCACTCCAGCTGCTGGATCTAGTTGTGTGCTTGTCTTCTAAGCTCAGGTGCACATCTAATTTTTCCTCTTCCATGTCGACATTCAGTAGCTTTGTCAGGCTGAGAAACAGCTATTGTGTTTTTTTTTTTTAAGATGGAATGATCTATTTTTCTGAAATGCTTGTCAATCTGTATTGATTAGAATGATGAATTTAAATGACAAAACAGTCTCAGACCATCACTTCAGCTGCAAGACAGGTGAACTTCAGGCACAGAAGGAGCTTTGTGAGAAAAAAGGTCAGCTTCTCAAGGAGCTAATTGGGTTAGACAGAAGTCTTCTCATTGTATCATATTAATTTAGATGTCTGTATTTTCTTCACATGTTGCTCTGTTGATACCAAAGTGATTTTTATTCAGCGTTTGTCCAGATTCTCTATGCAACATAACAAAGATAAGACAATTTCTTTGTCCCTTGGAGCACTAAATTAAGCTAAAACAGCATGAAAAAATAATATTCTTTTCTAGCAGAGCATCATCCTTAAGCATCTTCATTATCTTATTTCTCTGTACTATACAATGGCCTCCTATTTTCTGAGCTGAATTCTACCATGGAGACTAAAATGGACACCAATTTAAGTGAGTTTAAGGATATATTTTGACAATTACTGATGCTGCCCTCTGTATGACCCAACCATTACATGACAGAGGATTAGTATTCTTATAATTCTTATTTAAAAAGTTAAAATAGATAAAATAGACCAGGTCCTGCATTATTTGTGTTGATCTTTGCTCTTTCATGCCTCATATAATTTTATCCACTCGACATTATCTAGGGCTGCCTAAAAAGAAATGCAGTTCTAAGGGGAGAACACAGTTTGGCTGATTTGTTGAGATGCCTATGTTAGCTGATAGCATTCATTCTGAGGAAAAAAAAAATAATCTTTACGTATTTTTTGTTACTTAACCAAAATCTGAGAACTGGAAAACTCTCATCTCCTGATTTAACTAAAAAGAAAATAATTAAGATTAATTTTTTGTTCTCAACAGATGAGATGCTGATATCTGACTTTTGTAGGATAAAGCTTATCACATCAGTATAAATTTACAATGATTGAAGTAACTGATTCATATGAATTAGAGTAATGCCTGACTTTGGTTGCCAGTCTCCACAATGAAAATTAACAGGTAGCTCTCATACTTTTCACCATAGACAAGCTGATTTTTTTCCTTGAGAATATTGCACAAGCAATAAGTATCTTAGTTTTGTAAGAACATAAGAATTGTCTGAACAAACTTTAGCTTTAAAAAGATTGTAAAATAACGTTACTTGTTCATTGTTCTACTACATGAAGCTTGAGATCACTTCCAAGATTAAATACATTCTTTAACTGGGACTGTTTATCCCCACCATTCTAGCAACATACTTAACTATGCTGAAGAGGGATCAAATATATTAAACATACACACAGAATCAATTTTACTGGCGTTTCTTCAAAGGATATATTCTCTCATCTGTAGATTTATAGAAGTTGGGATTACAGTTTTTGCTGTACAAAGGTCATTCTAAAACTGAAATCAGGTGGAATGGATGATTTCTGGATGGTAGGTTCTCTATTTAGAATGTTTGGTAGTGATTCTCTCAATTTTTCTGATAAAATCTACAAGGAATTGATCTTATATGAGACTTCTCAGGTGAGAACCATCTGTGATCATTTCAGCCATTAAAACAGCATCATCTTAAATTTTCTGCCTTCTGCAAGACATTTGGAAATTCTACACTGTTGTTTTATGGATATGTTTTGTCCATAAAGAATGGACATACCTGGTTAATAAGTATAAAGTTCATATTGCCAAAATTTTCCTTCTCTGGATTACAGGATTATTATTATTCTGTCTTTTCAGTCTGTTTATCTCACTTCAGATCAATGTTTCTATCCAGCTGGGGCTAGTTAGAGCTTTTGCCATAGGTCTTGAGTAAGTACTGTGCTTTGGTACACAAAATCCCTACTCTAAATGGGTTCTTCTTTCACTCCGAGGAGAAGGTATATCAGAAGGTACATGCTCCTGTTGTTTTCAAAACCTAAGTTCTTTTAGCCATCTGGCAGGCAATGCAAGCTCTGTCCACTTTCTTTTTGCACAAATGGGCTTTAGGAATTATGTTCTTAGATTTAAATACCTGGTAAAAGAAAAAGCTTGTGGCAAGTTGTAACTTTAGAAGGTCTGACACAAAGCAGACAATATGTATTTTTTATTTGCTTGTATTCAGATACAAAATAAATTAATAAAATGGTAGGAAAAAACACAAAATTTATTCCACTAAACAATTGCCACAGCACCCGCTATAAAAATCCATTGGGGGATCAATTAAAGTACATCTTAACTATTCATTTCTCTCACTCTTGACAAAGGAAAGTGCAATACCCCAAATCTCTTCAACACATGAAAGTGAAAATCATGGGCTTGCTTACAAATAGCAGGCAATGAGTCATAAGAATGACATTATCATTTTTCTTCTATGAATAGAAAAAGCAGAAGTTGTAGCACTTGTGAACATTTCATAGGGTTAAAAACCATGCAGATGAATTTAAGTAAAAACAAGCAACCCACAGAGCTAAAAAAAATTTGATGCAAGACATCTGAAGAATACTTGCATCTTGACTACATAAGATCTTGTATTTGTCCTCAGCTGTAATTCCTAATTTTATGCTCTTTTTCACTTTGGCTGATTTATTTTGTTTACTTTTTTTTTAAATGATCCTGCAGCACGTTTCCCAGCATTTATACAACGTAGATGGAAGAAGTAAATTAGAAATTATGGGAGTATGCCATTTCCAAAAGAAAAAGAACTGAAGATGGAAAACAAGCTACTTTAAATTAGCATGTAATTAATTAATAAGTGGAAGCAAGGGTGACACTTCCTGGAACAGATAGTTAAAAAAATGAATAGCTAAATCTCATATATAGTACAGTCCTTTGCTTACAGAGCAGACAGTGACAAAACTACTGGAAATTAATACTAAAACTGTGGAAAGAGATGGGATTCAGAAAAAAGATGCTTATGAAGCAATCATTCTTGAGAATTATACATTAACACAAATTCACATTAGCATAATCTCACATTTTCTAAGTTGGAAGGACCAAGACAATGTTACAGTGGAACTCAATTTATTTAGAAACCAAATCAAGCACAAAATTCTTCTATAAAAACTACTTACACTCTGAAGAGAGTTATTGCTTGAGTCATAATATTGTAATTTTATATATAAAAAAGAGAATACTTTATTCCTCTTTCCTCTGATACGTATGGAGCCCATAGATAAGCTCCACTGAAAAAAAAAAAAAAAGTAATATAAAAAGTCTTATACTACAGTATACTACATCAATTCCTTTGCCCAAGCACAGATGACAGTGCAAAGGAATACCAAAGAAATATGGTTGGTATTCCTTGACTCCAGAAGTTAACAGCTCAGGAAAATGTTAAGAAAAGAAATGATTTCAGCTGGCACATCAATTTGTCTTGTTCTGGGTCTTTAAGAAAGGATAAAATGGGAGAGTGAAGGAAACATATATTCCATAAAAATTTGGCAGAATGAAACAGTTTTTATGTAGTTTATTCTACAGTGATTCTGATAGCGAATTTGCAAAATAAATTCTTCATAGATGAATAAGCACTATAAATTCAGATTGTCAGCATCACTGATTGTACTGTTCACAACAGTGATCTTTGCATTAGCGTACACATAAAAAACAAGATCAGTCTACTAATGCAGGACATCTTTCAGTAAAAGTTATGAAATGTGTTTCAAGATAAGTATTCTTGAAGAGGTTGACTCCTCAGTGAAGTGAGTAAAAAGAAAAAACCAAAAGACTTCTTGCCAGCATTACATCAATACCCTTCTGTTACAGCCCAAGCACACCCAGACATACGCTGGAATGTGCTACCTGGCCCAGGCCATGACCATGCCAGTAAGCATGCTTATAGACCCTACTTCATACACAACCACTTACAAACCAGTGCCACTGTCCATGACTCTGTCTGAATTAATGTATTGGTGTGGGCCCAGAGAAACTTGTCTTCTTAACTAAAGACAGCTTTTGTGATTAACACCATCTTCAAATGGATCCAGTATTTGAGCTTTGTCGGTGGCATGCTATGTTAGACAAGAGAAAAGTAAGCGACAAATTATGCTACTTTGGTTTTCTCTAGCAATCTGATAAAATCCTTTATCTTTAAATAATGGAAAGGGTGAGAGGATATATGGTCCTGGAATTCTGATTTTAAGTGTAGATTCAATATAAAATAATTTGAAGTGCTGAAAAAAAAAAACAATACTGAGCCCCAAGTGAAATAGACACAGGCTGAAAAGCTTCCAATGATCTAAATGCTATTTATCTCCATGAATAAATACAATACAAAAGATGAAACAGAAATCTTTAAATGGATTCTGAATATGTTATTTTCATAATGATTTCCATGCTCTCTGGAAATGACTTTGAAAGTAACTTCATAAACTAGTCTTTATTTTAAACTGGTAGCACAATAATTTACAAACACTCCTTTCACCTTTCCAGGATGGAACAGAGAAACAATCAGCCTTGTTTTTCTCATCAGACTGTTTCCTTTACGTGTGGAAGAGGGGAAAGCACAGCATAAGTCTCCAAGCGCCTACAATTTTCCTGCAAATAATAATGCATCTGCAGTGCTTCAAGACCCATTGAGCAAGAAGGCTAACAATGAGAAACAGGCAAGTTGTGTCATCATCAGTTTTCAAGGAAGTTTTGGCCAGCAAACTATAAAACACACAGTGTCTCTGTTGTTAAGTAAAGCTATATGAATGCATGTTTATATTATACACAACTCAGTCTATTACTGTATAATATTGGACTATTTTATTGCACAGTTAATAGCTTCCAAGAAATCCACTGAGTTAAGCAAATATTTTCCTCTAAATGTGTATGTACCGTGACACATTATATGGGAACTGTTGAGTCATGGCCTGAACCACTGATTAAGCACCCGGAGGAAAGACCCAGTCAGCCCTGGAAGCACAGGTGAAGGCCTCTTAGGCTTCATTTAAGGGCTGCCACGAAGGAAAGATCTCTTTCTGGAGATCTCTTCTTGGTGGAGCCTTTCCCTGCAAACCTAGATCTTTGGAGATGGGTGAGCGATCTTCTTCCCTTCCTTTATAGCACCCTTCTGTCATGCCAGTCCTGTTATTACATGTCTTTTGTAACACGTTTTTCCATTGTGTTGATCTTTCCAATTGCTACACACATGAAATTTGTTTTCTTCTTGACAAACACATCCTTCATTCACTATCCAGTTTTTAGTTTTGAAAACAGTAAAGTAGTCACTCAGAAAACTGCCTCTCCTGCACAACCAATGAGTAAGAAGATTTTTGTAAGAGGGAATCCATAGCAAAGAGAAAAGGTTTTCTGTTGATACTAAATAATTTAGTGCAGTAAAAATGAAATGCAGCTGAGAAGAAATACAAGGATTGTTAGGTTTTTGGGTAGCTGAGCAATGAAATGAAGATGCTATTCATTTAGGATAAACATCAAACACTGAATACGGGGAAAATAATTGTAACCATACATAATTAACAGCCTCTGGACTAGCTGCTGACCCTCAAAGAAAAAAAATTACATTAACTATAGCACTTGAAAGGGTCAGATAGTAATCTAATAATGGAAAAAAATCAATCAAAATGGAAAGAAGCAGATAAGAGTGAAGAACAGAAAACATGACTGTGACACTCTGAACTTGTGGTATACCATCTTGAATGTTTTGTGTAATCCCCTCTCCCTGTCTCATCTCAGGAAAGGATATTACGCAACTTGAAAAGTTGAGAGGAGAGTTACAAGGCTAGAAAACTATGTGGAGAGAGATTACATCAAGTAGGATTCTTCAGCTTTGGAATATATAACTATGAGAGATGCATAAGATATTGCCAGTAGGCTGGAGAACACAAACAGAGAATGGCATTACTTCTTGTGATATAAAGCTAAGAGTCATCACAAGAAATTAGCAGGTGGAAGGGTCAAAGTAAAGAAAGGTCTTTTTTTCCAAAGAGCACATGGTTCAAGTACATCATTTATTGCCATGGAAAATAGGAGAGACCAAAAGTTCAGAAGGGTGCAAAAATGCTCTGGGTTGTGAAAATTCTCTGCCACAGACTGCTAGGAAAGCATGCTACTTTTAGTGCCTGTGGATCCAGATTTTACGCTTTTCAGATCATGGTAGATCTCTCTGTAATAACGCACTGTGGCCATACGCGTTCTTCTCTCATGATGAAATCTTAGTGTGCACTGAATGAGGCTTTTCAGAAGTTTTGGATAACAGCTTCATCCCTGTAGCCTGAAGGTATCAATGTGTGAAGATATCTGCATAGTAGAGCCCAAGATAAGGGTTGTGAGGGGATGAGGCAGTTTGTGTGAGTACTAGGAGATGTGAAGCTAGCGTGATCTGGGAAATGATAACTGCAGCAAATCCGGCTGTTTGACTCCATCAAATTCACACAGATCTGTAAGTTTTCAAAAGTCAGATTGCTGATTCATAGAGCTACTTCGTGTTGTACAGTAAAGGGTGCGGTTAAAAGACAATTGTGCAGATTGAATTAAAATTTTCAGGAACACTTTTAAACAAGTTGTTTATTTCTCCTGTCTCATCTTTCAGAAAACTAGAACTACTTTCATTAAAAAGCTTTCCAAGAAAATTCAGGCTGAGACTGTGCTGAATTTCAGAGTAAGCAGTTCTAAGTGTGGCAACACCATAAGCAGTGAAATACATCTTAAAAACAGGATATCACGAGCAATTTGATAACTCATTAGTCCTACTAGTCTTACATTTCAGACTAGAACAAAGATATGTGGGATGCTTCTTTGATAATAAAAGTTGTTTAATTCAGATTCTGTTATCAATAATATTTTAAAATACCCATAAATCATAGAACTAGATTTTGAGACACCTTTAATCTGAAGTTGGAATGGCTGTATCAGAAAAGTTTTGCTGTGGAGAAGGCTGCAGCAACTTGCACTTCTGACCCCTTGGAAAGGAGTCCAGCATTCTAGCCTAATCTTCCACTGAAACTGAGTTTGAACAAAATGCCAGGCTATAAATTAGAAGAACTGATTCTCTGCAAATGGTAAATGCTATTACAGAGGTGGTAACCTCCAGCAGAATAGCCATGCTGACAGCTGCTGATGAGAGTGTCTTAAACTACTGCCAACAAGATTTGCTAATCCATCAGAGACCTTGGAGGAACCAAATAACAGGCTGACTGGGAATAAGTCACCCTTTGCAACAATACAGCACTTAGCTTCACCAGCTGAGGACCAGGCTGCAATCTTTTCCCACTGTATAATACCATTCCCTGGAGCTATCAATTCTGAATGTCACATAAGCAATGACAGTGTTAGATCAAGGATATTTACCACAGCCTGGTTGAGGCTTGGTTTAGTGGTGGGGAAATGGTCCAGGAGCAGGCTGGCATACAGTGAAATGAGGGGAGGCATTTGTTTCCCTTCGCTGCCCAGTTCTTGGAACCAGGAGATAGCTGCAGAGAGCAGGGAACATGTATATTTACGTCTGCTGCTGACAATGAAGATGCATTATGAAAAGGCAAGGAGGACTGCTTGTGAAAGTGGAACTGCTATTATATGCAGAAGGAACTGTTTTTTTTTTCCTCAGGCGCACAAACTTGCTCAGTGAACTTGAGGTTTAGGAACATTAGTCCTGCATGGCAACTCAGAAAAGTCAAACACAGTGGAAGTGATTTGCCTCTCCCACATATCCATCTCCCTCTCCAGCTAGCCATGCATGGTTAAAAGTTATGGTCATTCAAGTGTCAACGCAGAATTTAACACTGGAATACTCTGAGAGTTGGAACTATATGATCTTTAAGGCTCCTTCCAACACAAGCCATTCTGATTGTTCTATATCAGTTGCAGTACCTCTTGCCTCACTGAGCTTCCCAAACCATGCTTGGAGTTCTTGGTCCACAAAGGTCCAGAAAAAATCCAAAAAGGGTTTGTATATTCATCAAAAGCATGACCACAAATCACAAGCTGCCTGCCTTTCCAAAACACAATTATTTGATTTGATATTTTAGTTTCTGGTAAAGTTGATATAAAACACTTACTGTAATTTTAAAGCTGACAATTTTGTATTCCCTATCCCCTCCCACTCAAAATTTAATTTGTTCCTGTTCTATAAAAGAAAACATTTTATATAATCCTGTTCTTAAAAAAAAAAAAAATCAGTTTTTCTGCATATGCATAAAATGGAAAAGAATGTGTCCATAAGAGTAGACTTCCTTTCTTACTCAGCTGTAATCTGTGACAGAAGAATGAGTTAAAGAAATAAAGTCTTTTGATTAGTAGCACAATAAAATGCTCTGATTTTAATTGTAACAATGCATTTAGCTGACAGATTTCATGTACAGTCAGCTGTAATATCAGGTGGTTTTGCCATGTGTCAGTGCTCTAGGAACAAAAACAAGTGACCTAATCTCATCTAAAGCAGCATTAGAGTAACATTTTTTTAATAAATGTTACAGATGGCAACAACTTGGATTCACAAAGTTGTCACCTATCATCTGCCATGCACTATTAACACACTGTCAAAGGCAAATGGCAAAATTAGACCCTTGAATTCTCACACACAAACATGTATATGTAATATGCATATGTATAAGCATATTCTAATACTAGTTTTTAAATAGAGCTTTGCTTCCAGTACTCAGTATATTGATAAATAGGAATTCCTTAAGTGTAAAATTTCATTCCAAGTTTAAGTATTCTAGATCCTAATTACAAAACCTCTAAATACTTTTCCATAAACTGTTTCATATTTTTGTGGTATAACAGAAGCAGAAAGTGTGTGAAAAGAGAGACTGGCCCACTGAATATTTAATCAAGCAGCAATCAACCATAAGGAGAGTTTTACTGAGAAGTGGTGGTTTCTTTGTCAGTCTTTTTTTTATAATTATTTTTTCCAAAGATCAATTAAAGGCCAGGCTGTCAAAATAATGCTTTTTATGGATATCTCAAGCAGCAGAAAGGAACTCTCAGGCTTGAGTCAATATACTCAGAGTTCTGAAACAGCCAAAATAAAATGACTTATCTTAACCAAAATTTGAAGTATCTAATCAAAGACAATTGCTGCTCCAAAGTACAAATGGGTAGCGATTTTTTTTATGCTTAAGATTCCTCTTACTCATTCAAATGGAAGAGAGAAGAGATGTTTACATCTGTACCAACTTGAAAATCTTTATTAACAATATACTAGAATGTCTGTGTGAGATGATGAGCTGTAACTGCTGTATTCTCTGATGCTTTGAACATCTACCTCCAGATAAAGCACGTCCCTGTATATAACAGAAATTCGGTTACCAGTTTCTTTTTATTTCCAAGGTACTGCATGCTGCCAGGGGAAACAATCATGGGGCAATATATAATCAGAGAAAAATTTAAAGATGTTACATCAGCATGCAAATGAGTTGTCACGCCAGTCAGTACAAGAAAAGTGTGTGAGGGATGAGGAAGAGAGTAAATATATGCATAAACACTTTGTAGGAATTTATAATAACTCCAGTGATCTTATGTCAATGCAGCCAATTAAATGATGTCCTCTGTTCACAATGTAATTCCAAATGCAAAGGAAATACTATGCTAAGTATGCATACAAAACAATCAAGAGAACGAAAAATGTAATAATGATTTTATATGCAAAAAAGATGCAGTCTTTCTATTATTCTTGCCTGGAATAACATGTAAAGTATGCATAATAAAAAAGCACATAGGATTCAGAGAAGAGTGATAAGAGTAACTGGGTGAGAAAAAGCTCTTGCAGAGTTTGAAAAGACTAAGAAGGCTTTAAGAATATTTTAAAAGCAAATTTTCCTAATGCAAGAGTAATTGGACATTCAAAATTTAAAAAAAAAAATAAAAATGAGAAAGTATTTTATCACCCAGCATGGGTGCAGCCAAACTGATGAACTCATTACATACAAAGTCATTTTTACTAGAAATAACAAAGATTCAAAAAGCAATTAAGGTTTTATGTGTCTACAAAGAGTTACTATAATATGCTGCAAGAAGGAGGTCAAACCATTGCATCTAATCCTTTCTAATCACCTCCAGCTCAGACAAGGGCAGAACTGGGTTGAACCTGTATGAGGTATGCAGTTCTGCATCTATTTGCAAGAGAACTTGCATACCTCCCTGATCTATTATGGCCTGAAGTCAGAAGTAATAGGTTATTTTCTGTCATATCGTACATAATAGAACCTACCCACATTTTTTTCACGACTCTTTGAAAGCTGTTTTAAACTTTCTACATTTGAAAAGTTTGGCCAAGAGGCGAAAGAAACACAAAACAACAAACAAAAAAAAACCAAAACAATCCAATCATATTGGTAGATTTTTCAGTATCAGAAAAGAATTTCCTCTGGGAAATATGTAAGATCTGTGCATTACAACAAGCAGCAACAACCAATACAAATCAGTTTTCAATACATCGGTAGTCTAAATGAAATCTAAGAATAGTTAAGTATTGTTCAAAATAAATTAAAAATACTAAACAGCAGCAAGATGTGACATTCAAAAAGAAAAGGGGTGTCTCTTTGAATCTAAGTAGCAAGCTGCCAGACGGTCTGCTGGCACTCCTTCCCTGAACACACATACGATCAGAAAAATGGATGTGTTGGCTGCCTACATTCATGTCTATGTTTTCAGATGGCACTCAGCCTGTTCACAGATTGATTGGGAGTTTTGGTATAGAAATGGATGCCAAGGTATTTTGAGTTTAGATGGGCAGCTTGCGTAAATAACATTGCCGATGCCATATCATTCACAGAAAGTCCTGTGAATGTGCCAAAAATTCATAACACCAGTTGGCATTATATTTTGTGGAAAGAATAGTCTGTGTTAGACAGGAAACAGAAGGTGAGATGTATCATGCTGCATAGTAGTAATTACATGGAAATCCTACTTCATCACTGGCTTCAGTCCTGGAGCCAAACATGCCTAGGGGTGTGTAAGCTTCCATTGCATGACAAGTGTTTGCACTGGAAAGATGAATCACCCTCTCCAAACAGTGTTACTGTCTTCAGATCCTCAGCGCTATCTTCTATCTCAGCAAGATTATTAAAGTATCAGTGTCTCTCTTGGTGCTGAATGACCAAGGCCAACTACCATGCAACTACAAAGAAGTATTTATCTCCTGCCTGTTTGGATGCATTCTGTAGAGGAATGGTGTGGGAATTAACCTCAAGGAAATTAGATTCGTCATAGACTCATGGAATTGTTTCAGTTGGAAGTGACCTCTAAAGGTCATCTGGTCCAACTGCCCTGCAATGAACAGGGGCACCCACAGCTAGATCTGGTTGTTCAGAGCCCTGTCCAGCCTGATCTCGAGTGTCTCCAGGGATGGGGCATCCATCACATAGTGGTGTCCCCACTTCTGTCAGACAGAGGTACATGCTATCCCATAACTATATTTCATGAAAACTCCCTTTGTATTTGTGGCATGATTTAGCAGGAACTTGCTCAGTTAATAGGTAATCTGCCATATCCTATTACAGCAGTTCGCAGTCCTGCTAGGAAGGCAGTCAAAGGAATGCCATCAAGAGAAGGTGATTCCCGCATCACAGACTATGGAAAGGAGGTTTAGGAGCTGGAGGAACTGTGTTGCAGGATTTCACCTGTTGGTTGAAGAAGGAAGACAGAAGGAAGGCAAAAGCCAATTTAGTTCTTCTAACTAAATCAAACAACTACTAGTATTTCAGATGTTGACATTTCACAGCATATAATATTTTATGTTTATTGGGAGGATTAAAGGATATTTTTATATAAAATTAAGTATCTGTGAATTGCAGTAAGTTAACATAAACTTGTATAATTGCAGTACGCAGTGATGGTACTCATTTCCTTTTTTCTGTTATTTTTTTCTTTGATGTTTCATATTCACTCTGATATTTTGGTTTCTATTTTCTCATGTTCCTCATTTTTTCTGAGATCAGATGAGCTGAGGCAGAAATTTCCTCTTTTAGGCTGAGGCAGGAGAGAAATGAATTTAAGTATTTGAAAACATACAACCTCTTTTCTTTCACTCTGGATATTATTCACTCTGATTGTTATCCTCTCTCACTATTGGTGTACTTACTTTTTCTGCTTTGTCATCTTCACGGCATAAAATCTCAATCTTTGTGTTATTTTTTGTGGGGTTTCTTTGATTGTTTGCTTATTTGTTTTTCTTCCCAGACAGCAAAGAATTATTTTCTGAACAAGCACGTGTTCATGACAGTGCTTAAAACAATGCTGGTTCTCACAACTTGTCTTTGTGATCAAGTACTGCACACTTGGTACTAAAGAGCAAGGCTTGATGTTAGACCTTGAAGTCAGTGGAGTATTCATCGTTAACTTAATGGGAGTAGGATAACATAAGCAGCTTTCTCCAGTACTCCCAAGATCACTGGGACAGAATTGTGACAGCCATTTTTGCATGCAGGAATTTGAAGTTGCCAAAAATCAGTCTTCTCAGCAGTTAGAGATATGAAGTAGGATAGAATTCTCGAATTCTTTCTGGGATGAGTGCAAAATGAATTACAGTGGCTTGCCTATAAACTCATAATTATGCTATTTATTTAGCTACAGGTTACATTGTCCTATTTTCAGTGGTGGAGGCAGAGTCATTTTTCAGAGCACACTGCAATTAGCATGGTTGACAGCTGATTTGTCTGTCTCCAAATCTTTGTACTGACATGTGATGTCTATCTTAGAGATGTGCTTACTGTAGCATATGATTTATGTATCCTTACTTTGCATTTAATTGCTATGACACATCACAATCAAAATCAGAAACCAAAACTTTAATCAGTCTCAACAATATATTCCCCCACAAAATTTATCATTTTTCTAACACTTGTGCATGGGGAACAGCGCAGAATCTCATAAGTGCTATCCAAATGAATGTGACTGCTAGATTTTTTTAACTTACTGTCTGAATTTTGTGTAATAGCTGAGGTGCAAAATTCCCAGCGCTCCCAGTAGTGAGCCTGCTGTTAGCGTGAAGGTAGGAGGCTCCTGAAAGCCACCTCTGCTGCCAGTAGCTGCATGTCATTAGTAGTGACAGACTCCTCTGGTCCCATGGGGATGTGTTGTCAGAGAGAGTAGGACTCAGAAGCTGGTGTACTGTTACCACGTTATGTCTCCAGCTGATTTGCCTTCTGGATAACTAGAACCGTACACAGTCATTCTGACCTTCTTTTTCTTTGTTTGCATAAAATGGACCAAATTAGGTCTGAGGTAATGCAGGTGAACTCAGAAGGATGCACTGTGTCTAAGAGAAAGAGGAGAGGGCGCTTTGTCCTAAGCAAAGCTGGATAGAGTTCTCCAGTTTTATCTCTGTGAATAATCAGTAGTGGTATCGAGAGAAAGGAAAGCAGCTTTATGAATTGCAATGTAAATAGGGATAAGATTATTAAAAAATAAGTAGCTGATTTCATCACATAAAAAGCCACTGATAACAGTGATACTCTTTAGACACAAATACATATAATAAAGCACAGCTTCAAGTAGTGTTTAGATTTGTTAAGGCTGGTTTGATGTGTGGAGGAAAAAGAGTTGGTAGATTAGTGAACATACCAACACAGCTAAAGCTTCAGGTTTAATGCGAATATTGTGAGTTTACTTTTTCCTCTGAGGAAAAATCAGAAAATTTGAAACTGATGAATTTAATTTAAATAACAGGAGGGGTTAATTAGTAAAGCAGATTGTTTAGGTACCTGCACTGCGCATATATGAATATGAGTGCTTGTCAAAAACAAAGCTGACCAACTCAAATTAACCCTTTTCAGAGATGCAAAAGCAAGATTTGTGAATAAAATACAAGTAGACTGAAGTATACTTGGTATCAGTGAGACATTTCATGAGATTCCACAGATCAGTTTTGAGGAGAAAGTAGAAGAATAGGAATTAGACTGTGGACTTGGAGATAGATACCTAGTGAGAGGAAACCACACACACACATGCAAATCAATACAACTGTTCCCATGGAGAAGAAACATTTTCAAGGGGAGAATCTGAACTTCACATCAAGAAGGATGTAAATTAAGAGTAACGCAGCATGCTTCAGTTTTATAGTCTGCAAAATGAACTTAATGCCAGTGCCTTGAAGCTGTGTAACATTGATTTCTGACAATCAATGCACTTGACAGGAGGATATCTTCATTTTTCATGAAGTGAAAACCAAGTGCGCAGATCTAAAGAGTTTTTCAGGAATGCTATGTGGTCTGTTAGATACACTAAGTTTCTGTGCCAAAAAAGATTGACTGTTTTTAGTTCTAGCTTCCTAAATGCTAATCAGAGATTTGCCACTGACTGCAGCAAAACCAGAATTTCTTCTAAATACCCTGTGCTCTCTTGCAGAAGTCATTTAAATCTGAATACTCCACAGAGATGGAAGAACCTCTGTAAAGAGTCATATGAGTATTAACCAAAAAAGAATTAAAGCACAGAGAGCAATTAGAAAAAACTTTATTCTGCTCTCATTTGTGTTGATGAGCCTTAGTTAGATATGTTAGGCCTATTAGAAAGCTTAAAAATTACTTCTGTGAACATGGGCACTCGTGTAAGGATTGTGATTTAAATCTAGAACAGCTTCACTTCAGGAAAAAGCATTCATGAGCTTCTGCCAGATCTGTTGAAACTGCTCTAAAGGCACAGGTAAAAGTGGGATCAGGACTGGGTCAGATTCAAATTAATTCAGAACAATAGGAAGGTTTCTTCCTGTGTTGTACTGAATCTACTGTATTGAATCTTACATGGCTACTTTGTAAGGCTGTGAAGTATTTTTTTTTTTTTATGATAGGAAAAGTTTGGATTTAGCTCTCTCTCTTTTAAAAGAAAAAAAGACTATTTTAGTTCTAACTTTTTTTAATTGCCCCTGAACAGGAGCATAGAACATTGACACAGAGCATTGACACCAAGAAGATGAAATATTCAGAAATGGAGAGTGACATTAGAGGCTGTCAGTCAACTCTAACAGCTCAGTGTTGGAGCCCTTCCACAAGCATGGCTTCCATTTTGCCTTTTATTATACTTTTACGTAAAGACCATAAGTACAGAATGTGCATCATTCTTTATTGTACTCAGTGATTAGGACTGGCGCTTTTGCTTATGCTCTCTTGGCAGAAATGAGATGCAGCCAGTTTCATAAGAAATAAGAAAGACAAAACCAGTAAGAGTTGTGTGTTTTTTTTTTTCCCCACTGATATCATACAGTTTCCAGTATAACAAGAAACAGCTGGAGCGCAAAGTGAAAAAGAAAAGTTGTCAGCCATTCAGTGTTAGTTCCAAGGTCTGCACTGTGCCAAATGTGAGTTGAAGGTGAGTTAAATCTGAATGTTATGTATGTATCTAATTCAATCATCAGATTGCAGACTATTTTTCTTTTTTTCTTACACAAGATTAAAAATTATTTTAAATTACTATAACACTTGGCTGAAATGAATCTTCAGCTTTGTGTTATCAAAGGTAGGTAGAAACTTAAGAGAAATATGCTCTCATAGGAAAACAAACCTTTAATGGTTGACTTAGCTTTGTCTTTTTTCCTTTATCTTCCATTACCTTTATGGAGAGTTTTTTCTATTTTTCTTTCTTTGTTTGTCTTCTTTTCTTTTCCAGTGTCTATGATGTATTGAAGCTGCAACAGCTAGCAGGAGGCAGAACATAGTATCAGCTACAGACCATAGCCTGGATTCACCAGCTATGAGGAGCATGGTGCTCCTCATTTACTGGAACAAGAACAGATTATGGGTGCATCTGGCCAACAGGGAAAATTTCATGTATGTGTATATTTATATGTGTGCAACTTTTCCCTGTAATTATCTGTCAGTCTACCTCTGGTGCCAGAGAAAGAAGAAAGTAAGAAGGAACATGAAACAATGAGGATAACAAATATGAGTATACAAACACATGAGACTTGATGTCACTTGGGCATGGTGTTTGGTTTCCTTGTACCAGGATGTTGAGTTACACTAGAGCTCCAGTCACTCAACCAAGGCTGGCTGAGGTGAAGTACTCATGCTACCCTTACTCTACAGTAGTCATAGAATCATAGAATCATAGAATTAGCTAGGTTGGAAAAGACCTACAAAATCACCTAGTCCAACCATCCACCTACCACCAACAACCCCACTAAACCATGTCTCCCAACGCTATATCTAAACCTTTCTTGAACACCTCCAGGGACGGTGACTCAACCACCTCCCTGGGCAGCCCGTTCCAGCGTCTGACCACTCTTTCAGAAAAGTAGTATTTCCTAACATCCAGCCTAAATCTCCCCTGGCGCAACTTGAAGCCATTCCCCCTCGTCCTGTCACTAGTTACAAGAGAGAAGAGGCTGACCCCCAGCTCACTACAACCTCCCTTCAGGTAGTCATAGAGAGCGATGAGGTCTCCCCTGAGCCTCCTCTTCTCCAGACTGAACAATCCCAGCTCCCTCAGCCGCTCCTCATAAGGCCTGTGCTCCAGACCCCTCACCAGCTTCATGGCCCTCCTCTGAACACGCTCCAGGGCCTCAATGTCTTTTTTGCAGTGAGGGGCCCAAAACTGGACACAGTACTCGAGGTGGGGCCTCACCAGTGCTGAGTACAGAGGGACAATGACTTCCCTACTCCTACTGGCAACATATTTCTGGTACAAGCCAGGATGCCATTGGCCTTCTTGGCCACCTGGGCACACTGCTGGCTCATGCTCAGCCGAGCGTCGACTAATACCACTAGGTCCGTTTCCTCCATACAACTTTCGAGCCACTCTGCCCCAAGCCTGTAGCACTGCCTGGGGTTGTTGTGGCCGAAGTGCAGGACCCAGCACTTGGTCTTGTTGAACCTCATCCCGTTGGCTTCAGCCCAGAGATCCAGCCTGTCCAGATCTCTCTGTAGGGCCTCTCTACCCCCAGGCAGATCGACACTTCCTGCCAGCTTGGTGTCGTCTGCAAACTTACTGAGGGTGCTCTCAATGCCCTCACCAGGTCATCAATAAAGACATTGAAGAGGACAGGCCCCAGCACCGACCCCTGGGGAACACCACTCAGTGAAATGAAGAGTCCACCATAATAAATTCCTGTGAAAAAATATCCTCAAATTTAAGATTTATTCATATACACTCATTAAAATTGAAATAAAAATGAAAGATCATTTTCCTTTACTGATCAGAAAACCCTACTAACTTATCAGAAAAATGATATGCAGTGACTACAGAAAGTCATTTTTAGATTAAAAAATATATATACCCTTTAGTAAAAACCTTACATTTGATCTTTCAGTTCATTGTCTGTCTCCAGAAAACACTGAATAGATGTCTAAGCTTCATCCTTTTCAACAGGAGTAAAGTGTGGATATAAATAACAGACATTGACTTGGTGAATTATAATCATGAGAGTGACAGTCTTGAAAGAAGCAGAATAATTTTGCATAAGGAAATTATTTTCCAACAGGTGACATAAAATAATAGATCTTCCATTGGCATTATATGATTGCTACTGAATGTATTGTGTTTTCAGCACAAGGAAACAGATGTGTTAGTGAGTCCCTTTTAGTCTCAGCTCTCTGTTGGCAATCTCTCTTTCAGAGGCTTTTTTTTCCTTTTCATTGTCAACTGGTGCACAGGTGATTTTGTACATAAAATTTCATTTGACTTTCCTGATCCCAGCTCCAGATAAAAAGCACAGGGAAAAACATGCTATTTTAAAACAATGTTGGAAGACAGAATGGATAGAAAAGAAGGTGAGGAGGTGAGAAGTAAGGAAGGACTAAATGGATCCGTAACATTTAGCACTGATATTTATATGTCAGTTATATGACTAAGCAGAATGCAAGTAGAGAAGTTAGATGCTGGATCTATACACTATGATAGGAGGAATGCTTTTGATGAGAAACCTTCTCTGTGGAAGCGCTGCATTTTTAGTAGGTAGTAGTTGAAAAGGAGGAAAGGGAAACTCCAGGCTGACTGGAAGAAACTGGCAGAGAACCCTGCAAGTCACATGTGTGATTTTCTGAGTAGGCCTGGTTACAGATTGTAATCACTTAAACTTTCATGGGAAAAAATGTACATTGATTAGCAATCTAAGTTCTCTCACTGATGCACATGAAGAGAAAACAGGAAATTCAGACTCAGTGCTGCACATTTTCAGGTAATTACTGCAGCACATTAGGGGGCAGATTTTCAAACTTGTGCTAAGAAATTATGCCAATGACCTCTCTTTAGAGTCAGTAAGAACTGCTCAGTTAAGTCCCATGCATTGCTTTCAGAATGCATCTGCTTGATTTCTGAGAGGCTGAAGACTACGATTTTCTTCTCCTTTCTTTGAGAAGTTGTTTTAGTTCTTTAAGAGACTTTTCCCTTTCTGCTTTATATTTCTCAATCTATCCCCAAAATAACGTACTTGCTACAGAATATTTAATCTCATAAAATACATTCGCGGTATCCTTTCAGAAGGCTGTTACTGAGATTACAGGATTTTTGCTTTCTCCAGTCATGGCCAAACAGATTTTTGCCACTGTGTTTTTTTCTACCACTAGTTTATGGGTATTTGTTATGCTTGCTCCAAGACAAACATCTAAACTTATTCCTGAAATGACTTTCCATACTGTTAGAATAATGCTGTTCATGCATTTGGATTGAATTGCTTGAACTGCTAAAAGCGTATCAGCGTTTTCATTACAAACTACACAGTAACTGAGTGGCTACAAAAAACCCTACACAAAAACAGACAAACAAAACACACCACCATGATACCACACTACAACATTTAAAATGACATAAAAACTGTGTGGAGTTAAAAATAGGTAAAGACATAGAATTAATGACATTTTATTCTCTTCTCTACTTTCCCTCACATTCCTCTTGCAGTAAATAAAATCATTTTTCCAGCAGATTTTCAAACCCATCATATAAATAGGAATTATAATACTTTTGTGTATTGCCCTCATACATTTGAAACTAATACGAGAAATACGCAGGAGCCATTTACCTAAGTGTAGAGGAGATAATATAAAATCATAATGCCACAACTATTCCATTGAGAATATTAATAATGAAGATGTTTCCATGATATAAGATGCTGCAGAACTGACAAGTAACAAGAAATAAATTTACTTGGGTACTGTATAAATAGGATAGAAAAGTTATCAGACATTTGCCTGTTTTTTTAAGGCTTCAATTTGGACTTAATGTAGGGGTATCTCATCTTGCCATTTTAAGCCCTTAATTACATTTTGGCTTTGGCCTGGTATCTAAATCACAGCCTGATGAGATTTGTTTTTATACAAGAAGGCATCAAGGAAAGATCATGCTCCATGTAGTTCTGGCTTTGTTTTACTTCCTCAGTCTGTCATGATATGAAATTTTATTGAACTCCAATCATCATTTTGTATTTTTTCACATACTTATTAGAATAATTAAGGCCAAATATCATACTACTACAATTAAAGGGAGAGAACATGAATCATGCCTATCTCTTCTGCCTCAGGAATCTGTTGTATTAGGTGAAAAACGGAGCGTTCGGGATGTAACACAGAAGGCCCTTCCCTATTTTGCTTGCCATTGGTTGACCTACTTACTTGAACCCGTGATGTAAGAAGGAGAGTCTGTACTTCTTTGTTTTAATAACAATGTGTATGACCACTCTATATATGGCTTTTCGGAAGTGAGTGGACAGAGCAGGATTTTCAACAGGATTGGCCAGTAGCTCGCGTGAGCTTCTGGAACAGTCTAGTAAAAGATAAGAAATACTATATAGTTCTGTAACTTTTACCAATGAACACCATTTTGATGTTCATCATATTGGTGCCTGTATGCAGTATTTGGCCCGGACCAGACTTTTGGTCTCAGCGTGCAAGGACGAAATACAGAGGGTTGCCTGCGTTTGGCTACAGGAATCTAGGACAGCCATGATATAAAAGTCAGAAATAAAGGCAAAGAACACTGGTTTATTTATGAAAGAAGAAAAACACCACATTTTTTTATATGTTACTTTGAACATTACAGGCATTTTAAAATAATCCCTCACCTGCTTCTTTCAGAGACAGAGATTAACGATCATGGATGGGAACTGCTCTCTCCAATGCACATTGAGGATACAATAATCTTTACAATGAAAACTTCAAAAATTACTGAGATTTAGTGGAAATTAGGCATTTTGTAAGGCTATTTTAAAAATTTTGTTCCTGTTACTTTCTATTTCCCCAGGTGTCTAACTCTCATGATGACTCCATGTAAGAGAAAGATTATCTAAGGACTAGCAGTCTGTGACAGAAACACATTCCCACTGCATTATGACACACTCTGGGGCCACACCACACCAGTCTATGCTGGTGTGCAACACCACTTTAGAACTTGCAGAGATGCTAGCTTGGGCCATGTTACTGGTCCTGCCTCCCTGCGTCTTGTAAATGCCCTCAAGCAAAGTAAGACAGATTTTTAAAGAGATATTTAAGTGCCCAAAGATGTATTTAAATTTACAGAAGCATTTTGAGGAGTTATACACCTAGAAGATGTTGTAAATCTCATTAAATTATGCTCTGCGTGTTAGACTTTGAAAAATTGAAGCCTAAGTGACTCGCCCAAGTCAAACTGGAGAAGGTACTAGCTCTTTCATAGAGGTATGTAGTGCTGCTACAAGCTATGTCCAAAACAAGTCAACTACGCAGGCAGTGATGACACAGAGCCTACAACAGACTTGTGCTCTTCTGCATCAACAGCTGGAGGTGAGGACATCCAAAAAGGCAATAGATACCTGCATTCAGGTGCTTGAATCATTGACCATAGCCTGTGACAGAATAAATGACTGAACAAAATTCTCATGTGAACTAAAGTCATTCTGTCTTTGAGACATCTTTCCTCATCACAGCTAGAAATGGTTAGGAAGAGCTGGAGTGTATTGGTTAGTATCATCCTGTGTTTTCTATCAATTCAGCTACTTATGTACGTTTTAAAACACATCTAGAAGTATCAACATCTGAAGAGCCCCAGGTCTGCTACCAAGGTATATTAGCCTTTTAATCTCACAAGACCTAGTTTGTCAATTTAGTCTTGGGGAAAATTATTCACAAGTGTGAGAAGGATGGCAGAACATATTCCCTACTTAGGAAGAAGCAGACTAGCTAGCATAGCTAATCCAATCCTGTTACTTTCATGCTTCAATTTTTCCACTGAAATGAACATAGTATTTATCTGCTGAAAGCTTATAAAGTCCCTCAATTCCTGTTGAAGTTCAGTAGTTCCAAGAACACTTCTGTACAGAGAATTTTAAACTTTTACTGAATTCTCATTCTGTATTAAAGTAAATAAAACATTTTGGCCTTCTTTTTACATTACTCATGAAAATGAAGCTTGAGGTAACACTTAAGAATAAAACAGCAGTGGGTAGCACATACGTATTTGATTACAAATGAGTCTGCACCAACTTGCTTACTGCTAAACTGAATCCTTCCTTGGTGTGTAAATGATTAGCATGAGCACCACAACAGCAGAGGAGAGATAGAGAGGTAGAGGTATGTATATATCCAATCCATATCATTCACAAGTAAAATGGTTTGTCTTCAGCTATTCATTATTCCATTGAATTCTTTTTCCAGTAATCAAAATAGCTGTCACAACTGTTGTGACAAACATATTTCCAAGGCAGGCAATTCAGACCTAAATGGAATTCTCTTATATAAACTGTTCAATAAATACTTAAGAAAAATAAATAGTTACATAAATCTGGTCCTGTTTTCATATGATTTGTGAACAAAGGAGAACTAGATATATAACTTGACAAATTGTGATGCAAGAATGTGGTTTCTGATTTAGTAAAGCACTTAAATTTGTGTATAAACTGCCACATTCACAGGTCTGATTAATTTCTAAGTTAAGCACATGCTTAAATGATCGCAACATCAAAAGTTAACACTACATTCCTCCTGAAATGTAAATTAAGTGTGAGGCTTTGCACAGGTTTTTCATTTCATTTTCTTGGTTCAACGAATTACTCTGACTGAATTAAAACCTGGTGGCTTCAGTTCCTATGGAAATAAGAGAGTGAGTCAGTGCTTCACTACTAGAAGATACTTGATTTATCTTAAGGTAAACTTCAGCACAGGCAATTCAGACAAAGATAACAGCATGGCTCCACAGCTCTGCACAATGGGAGCAGGAGAAAAATTTGTCTTACACTTCAGCTCATGAAAACAGGCATACACAAGAAATCAGTGGAATTACAGTGATTTGTGTCAGCTATGGATCTTCCCAGTATTCCCTCCTCTAATATTGACTCAATTACCAAAAAAAAAAAAAAAAAAAAAAAAAAAGCAGCATATACAAATATTTAGCAAAAATAAAATAATCAGAGAAATTATTAATACTATCAGGGCTTTTAAAATTGTTTAGTAACATTGCCTTACTTTCTAGACGTAAAAGTAAATGCATATATAAATCTACTTGGGCCCAGAATTAACAATCTCTACAAATGATTTTCAATTTGTGTCCATTTTCAATTGGCAAAATGGATTAAATAATTTTAATAACTACACATTTAAAAACAAACAAGTACAGTCACAAGATGAGGTCTGTACTTAAGGAAAAGAATGTGGAGGATATCTCTCAAACATTTATTCTGAATACAGAACTTCTAAGCCATCAAAACAGCTCTAGATTTAAAATGGAACAAACCTTTGTTTCTTTATTTCTTTGGAATATCTTTGGAAGTGTTGCATGAGCATCTTGGTACTGTTAGGCAGCTTTGTGTAACTGTAACACATAGCACACACTTACTATGCCTACTAATCAAATAATGTCTACATAGGAGAGTTCATTGCTTTTATTGGTAGTGAGTTCTACCCAGAGACAATCTAGTATATCCGGATATTTTCCTTTCCCTCGGGATTTCAAGAATCTATGCTGTCTCTTAATGCCAAGCAAGCAAAAAATTACGTCACAATTACATACCACTGTTCCCTGGGTGAGGTCCCATCACAAGACATGGTTCTCCAAGTCTGTTCTGTCAGTAGGAGCAGACAAATTTATCTCAGAGTAGGGCTCACTCAGGTGATGTATCTGCTGTGAAATTTCTGTAACAGGGTTTGACTGAGTAACTGAGAGAGTGAAATCTTCTGCAGCTATTTAGATAATGTCTCATTTTCAGAACATCCGAAATCTTCTGACTACTTGTATGAGGACAGCGCCTATGCCTACAAATGTAGTATGATGCAGCTATTATCTTACACAGGTGAAATAAGAGTAAAATATAAGCAATTCCATATCCTGTCATTTTTAGAGACAATGAATTCTCAATCTACCCTAAGTGAGATATATACTCTTGTTATACTGGTGCATCCAAAAGAGCCACAAAAAGCGGATGACAATAGGCACAATCCAAGGACAGAGCAAGTGACAGTTAAACAAAAGAGGTCTGTATGCATACATATACACAGATACAGCCAATGCTTATCTCCAGAAGCATGAAGTACTCCTGTGTGGTGGAAATAAGTAAAACTATGATAATCCCATAAGTAATTTTCATTGTGATAAAAAGT
The DNA here is from genome assembly GCF_002078875.1 of Numida meleagris. NCBI lineage: Eukaryota > Metazoa > Chordata > Aves > Galliformes > Numididae > Numida > Numida meleagris. Next base: position 98,491,752 of record NC_034410.1, read on the forward strand.
GTTTTGTCTTCATAGAATCACAGAATGGCTTGGGTTGGAATGGACCTTAAGACCCCACCCAGTCCCACCCTGTGCCATGGGCAGGGCTGCCACCCACCAGCTCAACTGCCCAGGACCCCATCCAACCTGGCCTTGAGTGCCTCCAGGGATGGGGTACCCACAGCTTCTCTGGGCAGTTGTGCCAGTGCCTCACTGCCCTCTGAATTGTTTTCTTTTAGAGTCTGATAAGATAACACTTCCTTTGTTGAAGATTACTTATCTGGAAAACGTATCATTTTTGGATGGTGAGACTGAAGTAAAGACAACAATATCCTTGGCACATCGTATATGGGAAAATGTGGTTAGGAAAAGGAAGTATCTTTTACTGGAAGCCCTGCTTTGGGTGAAGCACCATGTAATTTCAAGCAAAAGATCAGAATTGCTTTTTAATAATCAAGACTCACATGGTATGAACTACCTGAGATGATTTTTTTTACTGAGCAATGGCTCCCTGAGGAACTTCTGGTCTCTGCAGAGGGTCAGAACATGCTTGGGGTGGATCTTTGCTTTATCAATGATTTCTCTAGTAAAAAACATCATATTTATGGGACATTAACATTTCATGCATTTGGACAAGATTTTAGAGAAGAACTGAGATAGTCTCAAAAAATTATTAATACTTAAGCAGTATAATGAAACCAGCAATTTTCTCATCACCGTCTTGAAACCTCTAATTTAGTCACTGTGATATTATATCTCTCTACAAATAACAATAAAAAACATTCTTTAAAGTGGATACGTATTTTACATGTTACGAATTGCATTTTCTGGAATGAACTGAACCTGCATCTGTTCCCTTTGCGTCTGACCTAAATGAGGTTAATATGATTTAATCTGAAATGAATCAATAAGCATTTGCCCAATATCATTTTATGTCTGTCAATAAAATGATGCTATAGCCACTTCTAATTTCCATGGAAAAGCAATATATTATCATCTCTTTATAATAAAAAATCAATTTATTGTATGATTGTTAACTTGATCATTGAAAAGTAAGCTGGCACACATTTAAGAAAGTGTCAAACTTTGTGAAATATTACAAGCCAAGAGATTTATATTTAGTCCTGGAAAATAAAGTGACTGTACTCTATCTTATACAAGTATTCATCACTTCATAATTGATGGTTACAGCTGAAACAAAACAGGGAAGATTTACGATGATATACTAAGTAATTTTACCTGTCAGGTACTTATCTCAAAAGATACCTTCTCTTGAGAAAAAGTACAATAGGATGAGAACAACAGTGCAATTTTTCTTTCTTGGTGCCCTGGGCTGACCCACCTAAATCAGCAAATGGGCACTTGTGCCATATCCTGGCTAAGTTTAGGTTATCTCCTAAAGTCACAGAGTGACTAAAGAGTGACTTCTACTGCTGCTAAATGGATTTGTTAAAGCTGCAGAAATGTCTTTTCACACCATCTATAGTATAACCTACTATCACGAGCAAATATTACTTTGCATCCTACATAGGTATGGGAAAAATGTATGTTCTTATTTAAAATGCTCACACTTTCTCAGAGAGGTCAGAGTCCTCCAGATGAATCTAGAATTATGTGGAATTTGACCCAAATTTTCTTTTAATACAAAACTGTATACTTAGTAGTGTTAGAAAGCTTTCCTCCTTTCCCAATACCCAGGTCAGCAGAATCTTGCTCAGATCTGATGTGCTTAATGTAGCTCTTTGATTTGCCTTTAGATATTTTCTCAGTGTTCAGATGGTCTCAAATACATCACAGGGATGACTGAATTTTGTCTCTTCACAAGATTAAAATTGCTGCCATTTACGAAAGGATATAATTCCTTTCTCTTTAAATTCATGATGATTTTGGCAGGTTTTCTGTCTACTGCATTCCAGTATCACTGTAATTGCTGAGATATGAGCCAGAGAAAGACTTGGAATGCTGTTTTAATGACCATGACTTGCTGATATAATGTAGTATTAACCTTTAACTATAATTACATAAATAATCATTTATTTTCAAACTCTTACATTTTTTCTACTCAACTTCTGAAAAAATAAAAAATCTCCTTATCTCCTTTAAATGGTCTTTGTGTTTTCTACTTATTTTTCTTTCTGGAATTATTTTTTTTTTCCTAAATGATATTCTGATCCTAGTAGGAGCGAAAAATAACTTATTTCTTGACAGGCTATTGTTCAACAGGTTAATTTATCTAAAGGAGAAGTCTAGCAATCTTGTACATGGGCAACTTTTCTTCTGAATGGCTTACTGCATTATTGTAAATCTCTCGTTTAGGACATTTATTGTCCTTGGGGAAAAAAAAGGAATAAAAAATGCCCTGGTTAGTGCTATAAATCAATCAGCTGAAAAGCTCAACCTAAATGCTTTAAATTACTATGAATTTAATGTTCTTATTTTCTTTGTACAGCTGCCTACTGTATGTATGTCCTTCACTCTCTTTCTTTGTAGATTGAATAAATCCTCAGCAGACTTGCAACAATCCATTAAAATTTATTGCAAAAGCTTCCTTAAATATGTAAAACTGAATTATTCATTAAAAAATTAATCACACATTAAAAAACATCAGCAAGGCTGCTCACAATAACGAACATTATGACCCCAAAGCAACCTCCATTGTCCCATTTAAAATATGAAATAAACACAACCAATTTTGAAATAGTTCTGTGAGAGCAGATTTCCCAGACAGCCCGGGTGCTACAACAAAAGAACTACAGGAGGTGTGAATGTAGACACTACGGCACACCGAGGTTACAACCCATCTTGTGTTCTCTACACATGCCTTGAGCTTGCTGGAGATGAGCCAGATCCCATTTGGAGGCCATGTAGCTATAGCAGTATGCCAGGGCAGCTGCAGGCTGGAAAGGTCCCTGAGAAAGTTCTGCTCTATCTGGCCAGGCTGTATTTCTCACACTAAAAGCTGCTGTATCACTGTGCAACGGACAGCCAATACAGATCACCCTTTGCCAAGACCCCACCATTTCAGACAGCCACAGCTCTGGAGGTGAGGTCTTCTAAGAGAAGCATTATCCTGGACCACTCTCTTCCTCTTCCACATCTGGCTTCCGTTATACAGGAGCCAGTCTTGATATGGATCTCATCCTGCCTTATATTTTACATTTTCATTGTTGTCCTGTCCTTTTTCCCCTTACTGCAGCCTAGGCTCATCATACATAGAAGAGCAGGTGCAGGGCAGCCCTGTACTGGGCTGGTTCCTCTGTTCACCTACTACGCTTAGGAGCTGTAAATAGGACAAGTGGACACAGGCTGGAAAACAGAGATGTGGTGCTCAGTGATGGCACACAGAAGTGTTGTGAGAATGAGATGAGTACGAACGACAGGAAGGTGGAAGAGGAGTAGGGGAAGGCCTCTCTTCCATTCCTATCACAGTGTTAGGAGGTGGCAAGATTAAAGGCAGCAGGAAGAAATACATGGGAGGCAGTGCTGCATGCTGAGGGCTGTCTTGAGGAGAGGGAAAGGAGAATATGAGACTCTGTGTCTCTGCTCCCTAAAAGAAGAAAATATACTGCTAGAAACTCTGATTGTAATACATAACTAGAGAGACAAAGGAACATTTTTATATTCTTTCTTGACCATTCTTCTTAAAGAATCACAGCTTGGCTTGTATTTCCAGTGGCAGGACTGCTGGAAATATTGATAGCCGAGTACATGGACTGATTGCCCAGTAACTGAGCTGCAATACCTCTGCATGCACTCTCTCCCAGATCCTGCTACATGTCAAAAAGTCTTGTAGGCTTATGTGCAATAGCAACTCAGAGATACAAAGATAAGTTTTGATGCAGTCTGCTGGAGAAATAAATGCTTGGAAGCAGCTTAGTTTTTGTTAGATGCTCATCTTGAAACTTCTTTGCAAATAAAGTGTAGTGGTTTTTCATTAACTTTTTTTTCTGAGTTATATAAGGCACGTCTGTGTTTAGACAGCTAGAATGAAACTCATCAGAGTGTTTTGCATATCTTCTTATTAATTTACTTAGGGTTTTATAGCTTCAAACTTCTCTCCAGAAAAAAAGAACTCTAAATCAAACCAGTCAAAATCTGCAGTGATGTGTAGTGTTTGGGAAAAGGCACATACTGCAAAGTCCAACTCAAGTACAAATGGTCCTGAAGCACACCACTTAGTGAAGAAATGCAGATGAAGCTTTGAGATATAAAAGGAAGCCACATTTACTGACTTTGAATAGTACCTTACCCTGCCAGCTGTCCCACTGAAAGAGAAACATAGAAAATGCACTTCTAGCTGAAAAAAGTAAAAAGTTTTTATTCCCAAAATAGCTGTAAAGAGGGAAGAGCACAGCACGATGTGCTGATGTGCAGTGTTCCAAGTCATTCTTTAAGAGTCCTCCTGGAATTTGCATTAAGTGCTAGTCTTTGCTTTGGTTTGCTTTCATTTGTATATGTGTCTGAAATCTTTGAGGAAAAATTCACACTAGCATCATTAAAATTCTGTGGAATTTTTAGAAACCTGTTTTCTTCCATTCACCATGGTTTTCCTTGCAAAGTGACCTTTGTGCTGTTGAAGGAAAAGCAAACAGACATAATTGTTCAGTGCTTTGCAGCACTATGAGCATCATCAGACATAGAACAGCTCATTTCCTCTTGTCCTTACCCATGTCAAAGGGTTGAGTGGTGCTAAGTCCCAACAGGCATGAGCACGAAAGGGGCTGAACCACAAGCAGACATTTTCATTCACTGTTATGATGAGATGCAATAGCAAAATGAAAGAAAAGGAGCTCCCTGGTTGGGTGCAGAGCATAGAAGAGTATGATATTATTACAGGCTAATGCAAGAATCAAGATGCGTACACAGGATGGATACAGAGGGATGTCAACAATTACCTGAAAAGAGGTTGTAGGAAGGTGGAGCTCTGCCTCTTCTCCCAGATAACATGAGGTAATGAGAGGCAATGACCTGAAGTTGTGCCAGGGGAGGTTCAGGTTGGATATTAGGAAAAATTTCTTCTCAGAAAGAGTAGAGAGACACTGGCACAGGCTGCCCAGGGAGGTGGTGGAGTCACTGTCCATGGAGGTGTTCAAGAACCGTGTGGATGTGGCACTGAGGGACATGGGTTTGTGGGCTCGGTGGTGATCAGTTGATGGCTGAATACGATGATCGTTTCTAACCTCAGTGATTCTATGATTCCATGTCAGATGTGTCAGATGTGTGTCAAACTCAAAATATATGGAACATCTCAGCTCAGAGAACACACAACAGACTATGGAAATACGCTGGGCTCTGCTTAGACCTCTGTAAAGCAATTTTTCAAATATAAATAGCACTTGAAGAAAACTAAATTTGAAATAAACACTCATTATTAAAATGGCAATAGTATGTGGTCTTACCTAACCTCACAAGTAACAATCTATTAGGACTTTATAAAAATCATTATCCATAATTACCTCACATTAAATGCAACTATGCTCTGAAATTTCTCAGTGCTTTCTCAGTAATTTCTTTTGTTAACAGAACAGAAATATATTTAATAGAACTGAAAATTATTGAGAATGTAGATCTGAAGCTTACTCTCCCTTCCTGTCTCTCTCTCTGCCTCACTTAGGAACAAGAAGAATTTTATTGTTTTTTAAAAAGGGCGAATTACTGCAATATTTCTTCGTTATGATGGTTTCGGGCTTTCTATTTTATGAATAAATGCATATATTCTTTGTAAAGAAAGGTCTTCAGAGTTATTAAAAACAGATTTAAAACATAAGCAAGATACCCTGCCCACAGCAGCGGGCTTGGAGCTGGATAATCCTTAAGGTCCTTCCAACTCAACTCATTTCATGATTCTTTGATTCTAAGATAATGTCATTCTAAGATAATGTCATCATTCTCTCCTTTGAGAAAAGCATGTTCAAAGATGAAGAGAGGTTTCTAAGTGGATTCTTTTTAGCTCTTTTTACAGTTGCTGGACGTTTATCTCTAAGAGAACTCTAAACTGGTTTGATACGTTTACTAGCCCTGAATGTTTCATTTCCATCAGCTTTTGCCCACAGCGTCCTCCTAATCCTGAACAGAACATCTGCAACACAGCTTGGTGCACTGAAGACATTTTGCACTGCTTCGCCAGTGTATGGTCTACCTCAATGTGAAATGCATTCCAAGTTGGAGTTGGCATTTATTTTAGTTCATACCTGCTGCTGAGTGAGTTCATCTTTATGCTGCATGGACTGGAAAGTGCGGTGATCCCAGCAGTCACACTCAAGTCAGCCAGCAGAACTTGGCAATGTCCCATCTTTTGTCATTAGCTCCTCTCCTGATATAGTCAGCAAGTGTCATCTCTTCTGTGACATGAAGCATTTATTAGGAGCTTATTGTAGATTATCAAAACAATTTTAGAAAACAAAAGAACTCAGACAAGATTAACCTGCATCTAACATGGACCATCATGAAAGTGAAATGCTCTGAAGCTAAGATCCTGAACTACCACACAGTATGCATGTTTATTCCCTTCATCTAACTACCATAAATTCAATACCCAGTGTCTTTTTTTTTTTTTTCCTCTTTTCAGACTTCATGAACTATTTTATGTTGGTCTTTGACTTGTTTGCAGTCTCCGTCAGTATTTGTATGGCAGTATTTGAACCTGACTCTTATCATACAGTTACTGTGCAGAGAAGAAGCTGTTTAGAGGGCTTGTGGTCGAGAAAAGAGACAACAGAAAAATACAGATAGAAAATTTGGAAGGAACATTCAGTATCCTCTTAGAACACAGTATAATTTCTCAGATAAAACAAATAATTCTGATCAATATTTTATTGTATTTATATCTGTTTAAGTGCCAGCTTCCTGAGAAGTCACACTTTCAGAGTATAGAGTCTGCACTGCTACTGCTAATGAAAACTGAATGATGATGAGATCAGTAAACGTTATATACTCCTGTGTTTTAGACTATGGTTTTACCCTCAGAAACAGGGCAAAGGTGTATCTAGAAACAATTTTTTAACAAATCAGCCTTGCATTGTATAAATATAACAGCAAAGGCTTAGCAAGGAGGTTGTGTAGCTCAAGGGCTGGCAGCAGGGAGCTTTCAGGGGAGCACCAAACAGGCAAGGAGGCACACTCATTATGTAAAGAATATATGAAAGGCATGCCACTAGCATATAAAAGAGGCAGTTCCTGTTTTTTTTTTTTTTTTTTTGCTTGCTGAGATACCTCAAGACCTATTGCAAATATTTACAGTACTAAAAGTTCTTCAAAAATGACAGAACTAAATTTGCAGTATTACCTTTCCTTATTTCCCTGGACAACCTTTTCCTTTAGATATCCAATATCTGTAGCTAATATTACAGATTCTTCAAGAAAAAACACTTATTTGCACAGCAAAAGGACAATGTACAACAGTACAATGCTTTCTTATTGCATCATAAAAAAATCAAGAATGGTTTGATTTCTAAGGCAGATGTAAATTAAAGAGCTATGATAGTTTTTTTCCTCAAATAAATTGAAAAAGTATTTATTTTAGCTGAGAAAAGATTGCTGAATGCAGTATTTTGTGTACAGTGTACCATAAAGTTACCTATAATAACTGAATCATAAAGAGACAGATGCTATTTTTTAATATTTAGATAACTCAAACATAAATCCTTGAAAATATCAATTTATTTCATCATAAAACTTCATTGAAAGACAAATCTAACATATAAAAATTTCACCCCTCTCAAAAATTTGCTCTTACTGTTTGCTTCAATCTATTATTGCTCTACCAGGGATCTTTGTATCTCCACATGCTTGTATCCCCACTGCAAGGTAGCAGTACTTTGCTGCACCTTAAGCAAAGATGCAAGGCTGGGCAGGTGCTGAATTCCCTGAACACTCGCATTTCTAACCTGATGCAGTGCCTCCTGCTACAGTACTGATCAGAAAGAAGGCACAGAAAAGCAATGTTGAGCATTCTGAGCATTTCATTGTGCTCATGGTGCACTTGCCCTGTGGCCACTTCCTGCAGCCACCTCCACATTTTGCCATTCCTCTCATGGTAATGTGGTCTGACTGTCCCTGGGCAGACACAAATGGTTCCTCCTAGAGAGACTCCGATTTCTCCTACAAGGGCAGATGAGATTTCGTAGCCAGCTCAGTCTGTGAAGGAGTATAAAGTGCCATATAGATGAAGTACAATACTCAATCACTGGAGACTTCTTGTTCATTTCCAAGGCTTACCCCTCTGAAGCATGCATGCAGCCACTAACACCAAAAAACTTGCACACAGGAGAGAAAGAGCTGCCAAAATATATCTTCTAAGTGTTCTTAGGAATATAAGACTGCTTTGTTTCTTCCTGCTGCTTCTATTAAGCTTCTTCAGAAAGCTGATGCATTCATGTTAGCACTAATACTTAAATTTGATTGAGATTTTAGTAGTAAAAGGCATTCAAAAAAATGAGGCAAAAGCAGAGAAATGTTTCTTGAAAGATGAAAGCCTGTACAAGGGCAAGCTGGCATGGAAGAGACAATAGCTGTTGTAAAAAGAAATAATGAAGACAGCTGACAAGCTGGGAAATGCAAGTAAATTGGGTAGTATTCAACCACTTGGTCACTGCTGCTTCAGGCACTTTAGAAGAAATATGAGCATCAGAGACAACTCTTGTAATGGAGACAGCTGCTCAAATATTGGAACATATAGCAGGGGAGTATATGCTTTGATAGCCTAAGACTGCAAGTCCCAGAAGAGACTATTCAACCATCTATTTTATTTGAAATATTTCCTATTAACACACAATTCCTTGTGTAGAAGCTTCTGATTCAGATGTGTGAAGTAGATAAGCCCCACTGATGAGTAAGATATGGTTGGCCTTCCAGCTGCACTAAACACATGAGGTACTTTTTGGAAAGAAATAATAGACTTTATTCAAACCATCATATAAGCAATGTGATAGTGATGTCAGGTGGCCCATAAACATAAATTTAAAATGTATCAATGCAATCCAAAGCTTTTTAAAGCCTTGGGTATCATGCCCAGTCTCCAATGCAAGATCATTATTTGAATTGAATGAAAAAGGATGACAACTGAAAGGATCAAGGAGATAAATGATGCCGTTCAAAATTTTGACTACAACACATTTTACTGTACTCAGTGGAATGTTTCTTTAGAAGATCTGCATTTAAACTGAAAATGAAAATCTACAGAATTAGAAAAGATGGCATCTTTTACCTTGCTACAGCCTAATAACCACAGACTGTAAGAAGAGAGCACTGTGATGCATAGGACAATGTACACAGATGCGTGCTGAAAATGTAACAGACGGTGCCTCTACCACTGCAGAGCTAACAAGGCTCACAAGACACATGCATTTCGTAGGATTTTCCTGAGGAACTCATGCTGGTTGTCCATTTTTTGTCCCTTCCTACATCAGTAGACTGAATCAGTGTAAAAATTGGCACCACAACAGCACAGGACTTTGTTCCAGGGAATGAAGAGATTTTTGTGCCAGAGATCAGAACTATAATATGGGCAGCTCTCAACAGCAGAGCTGTGAGACCAGAAACAAGACAGCTGCCAATATTGGCACTGCCACCTTTATAGACTGCAGATGCCTTTACTTACTGTCAGAATGAATGCCGATTTTGTTCATAGTCACAGCTTTAGTTTCAAGAATATGAAGTTCTAAGCAAAAAAGCTAAGCAATCAGATATAAGTTAGCAAGAAACTCTGTGGTAAGAATGGGAAGAGCTGATTCCATAGGGTGCATTGCTAATGATTTGAAAGTTACATATCAGATAACTCTACAATATACCCTCACTATATCCTCCAAACATGACCCATGTTTCCTCAGTGTTTCCTCACTTGGGGAAAAGATCTCTAAATCCAGGCTACATCCTGGCTTGCCATCATTGTAGTCCCTTTGGAGTTCATTATTCAAGGAAACCAAAAGTTCCTCTTGACCCAGTGTGCAAATAAATGTATACATTGGTTGAATGAAGTCAACAATTTACCCCTCAGCCTGTACCTGGAGGCACATCCATCTGCTGTTGCAGAAAGAAAAAAAATATTTGACTTTTGCCTGAGAAATATTTACCAGATTATTCTACCAATTTATTTCAAATACTTAAGAGCTTTTAATTTCTAACCGTGGGACAAGCTTGTTTTAAGGGCTGTAAGTGCAGTCTCAGGAGGTAGTCTAGGTTTCAACCTTTACAAATCAATGAAAATGAAAGTTTCTGTATTCCAAACAAGCATGGTTGTTTGTTTGTTTGTTTGTTTTTCTGATTTCCAAGCCAAGACTTATTTTCAGGTAGTACAGGGGAAAGAACATACATGAAATTTCTTTCAATAGTGTTACTATTTTAGTGTTTACAAAATAACAATAATAGCAGCTCTGGTATCCTTTCATTTTTAACCCCTAGGTCTTAAGCATAGAATCATAGAATCATAGAATTAGCTAGGTTGGAAAAGACCTACAAGATCATCCAGTCCAACCACCCACCTACCACCAATAACCCCACTAAACCATGTCTCTCAACGCTATATCTAAATGTTTCTTGAACATCTCCAGGGACAGTGACTCAACCACCTCCCTGGGCAGCCCATTCCAGCGCCTGACCACTCTTTCAGAAAAGTAGTATTTCCTAATGCCCAGCCTAAATCTCCCCTGACACAACTTGAGGCCATTCCCCCTCGCCCTGTCACTAGTTACTAGAGAAGAGGCCGAGCCTCAGCTCACTACAACCTCCCTTCAGGTAGTTATAGAGAGCGATAAGGTCTCCCCTGAGCCTCCTCTTCTCCAGACTGAACAATCCCGGCTCCCTCAGCCGCTCCTCATAAGGCCCGTGCTCCAGACCCCTCACCAGCTTTGTTGCCCTCCTCTGAACACACTCCAGGGCCTCAATGTCTTTTTTGCAGTGAGGGGCGCAAAACTGGACACAGTACTGTGTGTCCAAAAACAGAAGCAGATTTGGATCATAAGTCATTTAATAAACTGAGGCATACAGTGGCAAGATTATGCAACCAAAATTACAGACAAAGGAGGGAAAAATCAAAACTGCATCCAAATCTCCAACATCCTAACTTGACACCATACCTCCAAGCACTCTCTCTCCTAAAAGGACCTGACATAAATATAGTGGTTTAAAAACATGCCAACACAATAAGGATTATTTCAATACAAGCCTCATCACTCCCTGTTGACCACCAGCTACTGCAAATATTTAAAGTTCCTCCACCGTCCAATTTTCAGTTCTCAGAGTTAAATGAGCTTGTCTGCCCCAGTGCAACTGAGAATGCCTCGGAGACATGTCTGATATGTTGACTTGTCTGACATTTACTATGAGCAAATACTTCCTTTTTTTCACGTGAAACTATTGGGGCTGCAAATCTTTATTTTTAAGAATTGACAGGATCAAAAAAAGAGAGACATAAAGTGTTGGTAGAGACTTTAAAGTCAATAGAATATCACAGCTGCATGTGAAAAATTGTATGTATTCTGTGTATTCAGCAGCTGTTGAAGTTCTTATGCAGCAACCGATGTTCAAGAGCATCCTGGCTGTAGTAATGACATGTAGCATTGCACTGACTGGGAAACTACTGGCTTCGTAACATTTCACAAAGGTCACTTTAGGAATGGGAGGCTAAAGCACACAAAGAAAGTGTGGCTCTTCCCCAAGAGCCTCCCAAAGATGCAGAATAAGAAACAATCCAGAGCTCTTGATTTCCAGTCCACACAATTATTCATTAGGCTTGACTGCAAAACTCAATGTAAAAACATGGGTTTATGCACTCTGTGATGTTGATTAACACAAATACAGCTATTCTTGTTTAATGCTTTGAGGCTTTGAGACACTGTATCACTTGTACTTTTGCTAGCTACTTGAGTGATGAAAAATTTAAATCAATAGTTACTTCTTTCTGCTGAAAAGAAAATAACCATATTTTTCTTGGCCTGCACAGCAATACAACAGCTCAGTAAATATATCAGTAGTTGCAGCAGAGTCCAAAATGACATATAGGCTTCTGTTAAGTCCTCTGCTCACATAGCTGAGAAAAAGAATATTTATGCTTTGGAAACAAAGACTCATGATCCTATTACACTGAAAAGGAAGTTTACAAAAGCTGTGTCAACTGACTTCAGAAACACAGAACACTGTGTTATGGCATATAAAGAAAGCAATGCATTACAAGGCTGAGGGTGAGGTGAAGATGTGGATGCAGTATACACAAGTCTAAAGGAGAAAACAAAAAGGATCAAGAGAGAGCGTGGCTTAAACAAGAGTCCTGTTTGGGGAGTTTGTGATTCATGCAGAAAAATGTTTCTGTAAAATAGCTTACATGTTTCAAAATTTGGTGCAAAACACTTATGATTCATCCACAGATGTCATGTAATAGCTGTATGTAGCCAAGTGAATTGACCTAAGACGGTGTGTTTACTCATATTTTCAGTAATTTCCAAATGACTACCTCCAATTTGCACCTCAAAGGCGTTCCTTTTTTCTTTTCTTCTTTTTTTTTCCTGTATGTGCACACCTGCTCTGTCTCTCTTCTCAGTACTGCTCAACCTCAAGAAACTTCTAGTTCCACCAAAACAGAAGTATTTGTTTTACATTTAATTTTTTTCTTTCTTACACTAAGATTTTTTATCAGGCAATTATCAACCTATTTTTTAGAACAAAAATGGAGGAGGAGGTAAGTCTTGGCCAGACATGCAGTGACTAGTCACCTCCAGAAGCCAAGGACTGAATTTGATGAACATTTGTTGTGATCCAGTATGGCAATTCACATGGCCATCAGTTAAAATGATACTGCCGTGCTGACAGACATGCCTGAATACAGCAATTTTAATACCTTTTTATTTGTGCTGGTCTATTTGACAGGGTGCATTGTGGAGTCTGCACATATTAGCATCTGAGTCTGCCAAACGTTTCTTCATTTAAATCTCCCATTTACTGTCACTGATTAATGGGTTGTTATTTTTCCAGGACCTGGGACTCTTCTTCCTTTATCTGCAAACACTGGCTGCTCACACATTTTCTCAAAAGCCATTAGTAGACTTTTACATCTCTGTTCTATTTAAATTTGGAATATTCACACTTGAATTGACTTCTCTTTCTCTGGGCAACATTCTATATATTCATTGTCTAGAAACCATCTAGACAAAGCTTACAATGTTTTTCATGTTGTACACTATTTATATTAAGTTATCCATGCACAGTGAGGTCACATTTAATTTTTGCTCTTTGCCTAGAAAATTTGGGAAATTATTCTGTATTTTTCTGGTTTGCAGTCATTTTAAAAAATAATATTTCACTAATGGTATTTGTTACTTGTCTTTTGGACTCCAAAAAGAGAGTGGCACTTAAGAGTAGATTGTGGTGAACAATAGTGCAGGATATCCTGGTTAGCACCTTGCTTTCATGGCAGCTTAATAAGATAAAATAAATGTTACCCGTGAGTGTAACACAAAGGATGAAGATCATACTGCTGGCAGCATAGCAGTTTTCCAGAGGAAGGTTAATTAAGGGCAGAACTTATTGTGACTTGCTCCAAGAAAAATTATTCCCTCAATGAGTTTGGACAGCTCTTGAACATTGTAATGTATGTCTTAGGAATTCTTTTGTTTCTCCTCCTTTCTTTTTCAAAAAGACCACCCTCCAAGCTGGTTATTTCCTTTTGGGCAATTTTGGTAGGACAGTAACATTTGTGAAAATGACAAGGTAGCATAAAGATTTTTAGATATCCAAGGATCAATATATCCCAGCCATGGCTTCCTAAATATAGCCTGCTTCTCAAGGATAAATGTATTAATCATTTTGTTCAAAGATTGAGCACGTATTTTTTAAAAACAAGAGGGAAAAGAGCTAGAGTTTGGTTTCGGTTTCCATTGCAGAGCTCTAACACTGAGAAAAGCCAGTGTCCAAGTGACATTCGACAGAGAGGACCGCTAACCAGAACATCAAACCCTCTCACCTGCTGTCCTGGGATTATAATCACACTTAAGTCACTCACGCCTAGTAAACTCAACAAAGCTTCCAGGTTCTATCTGAGAGTAATGCCGGTTTTGTGCATTAAGAAAAGCTTTCTGATGAGTAAAGCCTGTGAGTAGAATTCCCAGTAGAAGAAACACTGTTTTAGACAGTTGCACCAATCTGCAGTCACTTGAGGTGATAGCATTACCTGTGCACAATGGTAGACATGTTCTTTGCTACTCAGTGAGGCCTTATGAGTCTAAATAGTTCTTGTGGGCAATGCATTCTATGTAGATCACACTCATGCTGTGTAAGAGTATGTGCACAGAGCTCCTGCAAACATCAGGAATGGCTTCTGCACTCTGCCAAATCAGTTTTACATGGGTGAGAGGGAATTGCGTTGAAGCCAGTGAAGTAACACTAGCATCAAGCCAATGTAACAGAGAGGAGAATTAGGGCGCTTGCCTCTGGCAAAGACTGCGGCATTATGCAGTTTCTTTTTCAGCCACTTTGCTGCTTCTGTGTATGTGAGATTAGATGCAGGATTAACTGAATTCCTGAAAAAATGAGAGGAACACATCTGTGACTCTAACAAAGCACAATAATGCCAGAAAATGCTGGAAACAATCACTTTACTGGCTGTATTGCCAAGATTAGCACCGTAACATACCACTTCCCAAAGCTCTGCAGTCCTTTGTGACTACAGAAGTTGACAAGGTCTGTCCTACATGTGTGGTGCTTTTTGATAGTGAAAACCAGAACTGGTCCCTCTGGGGAGGAACTGTTCTTTCTCCGTGCAAGCATTCTGCTGGGGGAGATAGATGATACCTTTGTGATAAATCCTAATTTAAGGCATTTCCACACAGCTAATTTAGAGAATTATAGTTTAGAAACTTCTGTTTTATTGCTGTACTATCCCTTTTAAGAGTACAATACATGTGGGTTAATTTCTTTCTGCCTTCACAATGCATCTTGCTATACTAAAGGATTTGTCTCATACATCATACAGTGCTGTGCATCTGGATTTTTTGCTGCTTCCAGCCTACTGCCGTGCTCCTTTGTAAATTACACAAAATATGCAGCCAACCTCATTACAGGTACCCCACTGGCCTCCTAGAGAGGAACAGGAATCTTATGTCCCATTTGCTACTGCTTGAATAAAGAAGGTTTTTGTCTTTTGTTTTTAGTTTAACACAGTTTTCTTTCATTCTCCATTTTTTTCCCATATTTTGGTGGACTTAAACATCCATTAGCTGCTACAAGAAAGACACAGGTTGCAAAATATAGATACCATCCTGGCATACACATCCACAGGAGAGAAAAGTCTGTATTTATATGCCTACACACTGTCATTCTCAAGCTGTTCTGTATGCTGTTTAGCAATCAGTGAGACTGTAGACCAGCAGCTTTTGTAATCCTTTTCTTCACTCTTTCTATTGTTGTAACTAAAAAAAATAAAAGATGGCATTTCTCCAGTGACCAAATTAAGAACTCTACCACATTTTGTCCAAAGCTATTCATACAAGTGGTATTAAAAATGTTCTAATTAAATACAAGGTGGCATATATCTTATTTCTAATTTCAGAGAAGTGCTCACCATACAATTATTAACAAACGAAAATAAAGTATTTTAAAAGCTACTGCAGTCAAATCCATTTGTGGCTGCACTTTTATGAATAGCTCTTCATTTTCTTTAGTAGTGCATGATGAAATTCAGCCTTCCTATTTTCATTCCTGACAAAATGGACAAAAGGCATAAAGTTATGCAACAGTGACATAAGGTGTCAGCAGCAAAAGATGTTAAGTGTATTACCTCCAACATATCTTTCTTGGCTGCCAGACATTCAGGTCCTCTACATGCAAGGTCAGAGATGGGCACCACAGTGTCTCAGCAGACAGGGAACTTTTAATTTCCAGTAGGAAATGTACAGTAGGAATGTACAGCCTCACCAGTAGGAATGAATACATTTTTTATCTGACATGTCTAGCAAATTGGTCCTCTTTGCCAGCGTATGGTACTGCTCTTTGTGGTAGCTCCAGGTGATGTTTCTGTCTGAAACAAGGGCACTCAGATGGGAACTGATGGATACCAGCACCATGACTGCCTGGCCTCTTGGAGCAGCTACAGCCAAGCTTTTGAGCTCCAGCTATTGAGTAACTGAGTCTCCTTTTGCCATTCAAGGTTTTTGTTTTGTTCTGTTTTGTTTTTTTTCTAGGGGTGATACTCGTGATTGGCAAATACTAACAATTTCTAGGTTTGTGTTTCTCCTTATTCCCCCAGTATATAAACAGTCATAACCTCATGAGTATTACAGAGTATTAGGGATGTTTCTCCAGCAGTACACCCCTCTAACACCAGCTGTAGTCGAAACAGCCCAAGTGGCAGCAGCTCATCAGGAACAAAATATCTTGCACCCTACCAAAATTTCAGTGATGTTTTTCCATCTTATCCTACAGCAACAATGCTGCAGAAGTTGACCCTGGCTCCTTGATATGCAGACCCAATTGATAAGGGTTTTGAGACTGCCTTGATAAGGAGAAATAAAGGCTTCATGACTGCATTGATTCAAGGATCTGCATATTACAAGAGTAGGACACATTTTTTTACAGTAAATTATGAATTCCTATGTTTGTCTTATTTCTGCCTTTCATCATGGAAACCTTTTGTTTCTGAAAGAATATTACCTCACTGGTCTGACACAGTAAATTTATCTATAAAATATAGAGACATTTATTTATCATCTGGTTTGTATTGTTTACCATCTGCCTTTACTGCTTTTCTTTTCAAATAAAAGCACTCTGAACAATTGCAGGAACTGAACTGCCATTTCACTATAGATATTCTCTGTAGCCACAGAGTACAGTAATTAGTCTGCATGCTTCATGAAAACATCATACTTGTATTTCACTTTTCTCTACCTGCCAACTTCTTTATAAAAGCATTTACTTGAAGTTTTCACAGCAATTTCCTTTTCTGAATCAATCATGCCATATCTTGTTATCAAACCCTTATACGGAGAGATAATCTATTCACATAATAAAAAAGTGAGCATTGGACAAATCAGTATTAAGGCTGCATTGTTTCTGCATGCAGTATAAGCTGTACATGAAACTGCACGAACCCAGCAATTTTGTTCCCTTTTCATTTCATGTACATACACAGGAAACATCTATGTGAAGACATTAAGCAGTGTTTTAATATGTCAGATGAGACCTGATTGTAGCCTTTCAATATCTAAAGGGGGGATATAACAAGGAAGAGGACAGACTCTAGCAGAGTCTCTTGTGACAGGACAAGGGGAAATGGTTTCACACTAAAAGAGGGGAGATTTAGATTTGTCATGGTTTTGTGATTTTCGGTTATTGGTATTCCACATCATAACATCATGTAGTGGATATACCTGGTTCTCAGAAGAGAAGGACTACTACAGTCCCCACGGTACTTTGCTCCTCTGTTACCATTTTCCAGCCGGAGGGAAAAGATAAAAGCTCACAGTATAAAAACTTGCAGATCATGAGACCTCGTCCCTTTTTCCGCCGTCTCTCATCTTGGCAGTACCTCGCTCTCCAGCCGTCTTATCGTCAGTAGTAGAGTAAGGCCTACCTTGATTTTTGGGACATTCTCTCTCTGTATTGGATTTATCAGCTTAAATTGTAATTATATTGTATTATAGTGTGTTGTTTTGCATTCCGATATCTTATTTAGTAAATTAGTTTGTTTCTCCTCAGATTGTTGCCGCTGTTCTTTGCTCTCAGGGCCATCTCCT
The DNA here is from genome assembly GCF_002078875.1 of Numida meleagris. Lineage (NCBI taxonomy): Eukaryota > Metazoa > Chordata > Aves > Galliformes > Numididae > Numida > Numida meleagris. The sequence continues at coordinate 98,509,448 of NC_034410.1, forward strand.
TACCCTTTTCCCCTTTTCCCTTTTCACGGGGTGTGGACCCGTGGATCCCCCGTCCCCTTTGTCACGGAACTGGGCCGAACGCCTGTAAACCGTTGACAAGATTGCATGTAAGGACAAGGTTTTTTTAAAATAAGGGTGGTGAGGCACTGGAACAGGTTGCCCAGAGAGGTGGTGGATGCCCTGTCCTTGGAGACATCCAAGGTCAGGCTGGATGGGGCTCTGAGCAACCTGACCTAGCTGTAGGTGTCCCTGTTCGTTGCAGGGGAGTTGGACTAGATGGTCTTTAAGGATCCCTTCTAACTCGAAAGATTCTATGATTCCATGATGACTGGCAAGCATATTCATATTCTAAAACTTTCTGATTACTAACGGGCGCAAAAAAAGTGGAGAGTCTTATGTAAAGTACGGGTCAGGCTCATCATCTAAATTTTTTAATTAATTCCAGGATGTGACATTTGCATAATAGCTGCTTCATACTTTCAGACCCAGTTAACAGTATACAATCCATCATAATAGGCTTTGAATTATAATACTGCTTTATTTAATTTACTGTATTCAAAAATGCAACTAGAACATAGACTGCTAAAAACATTTATAATTTTGCATTCAAGTAAGTTAGATTATCCTAAAATACTCTTCTGTTGGTCTAAATTAGCATAAAGCCCTGAACTTCATGTGATATTCCCACCCTAATTAAAGTATAAACACAGCCCATGTTATATCCCTCAGCTGAAGTTACAAACTCTGCAAGGATGATGTTTCTCCAGCATATTTCTTCTGTTATATCATGTACTGATTGGTCATCTGTGGCAAAAGATACAAAGGTTGTGACCCAAAATAAAAATCAGATTACTACTACTTTTGTGGAAAATATCCAGCATTTATTGTAAACTCTATCCCACATCTTCTGCACATGCCATGTTTTAAGAAACTTACGGACATCACTTAAAGTTATTTAGAAGATAATTGCTGATTTTTGTTATTTCCTCTCCATTTTCATCCTCTGATTCTCTCACTGTCTCTCTCAACACTTTTTTTGTACTTCCATTAATCCCAAATTTCATTACTTCTTATTGCATCAAGTGCTTTGTTTTGTTTTGTTTCATTTATAATTTGTTTTCTTTTTGAATTCTGTTCTTGCACGGATGACAATAATGGCCAGATAATTTCAGACAGAGTCCTGTGTAACAAATCAGCACTGATATTAAAGAAAATAAACATCTTCCATAGTTTTGGAGAAACAGCTATCTTTCCTTTACTGACAGAGACCACATAATAGGGCTTGGAAATGGCAGAACAATTCCAGGAAGAGGAGGTGTCTGCAGAGGTGAAGTACCTCTCCAGTCCTATCTTCTGCAGAATTTCCTTCTTTAAGCAACACAGCAATCATCTCATCCATTTGCCTCCCTGCCTGTTCAGATAGAGCCTTGCTCTTCCTCAAACCTTCCATTCCACATCAAACAGAACAGCAATCCACTCCTGTGTTTGCTTAGAACTCACTCAAGGGAGGTAGATATTCTATTATTTACCCTCAGTTGTAGAAAAAAAAGCAACAAACAACACACAAAAACACAAAAAAGCAATAAAAACAACAAAACTATGTTGGGCACATCAGAATTTCCTGAGGCTATACAAAATGTAGTACAGAGAAGTCTGTGTTATAATTATTTTTTTAATTAAATTTTGCTTTGCCTGATAGACTTTTGTTTTGCTGTCAAAAAACATTATTCTGTGCCCATTCTCTGTGGGATGCTTTTCCAATCAGTTAATAATAATAACAAAGGCAATGGTTCTTCCAGCCATTAGGTAATGTCAATATCTTTAAGACTCAATCTGAAGGAAAAAGGCAGCAGCATTTCGAATAAAACAGGAAAGAGTGACATTTGATAACACAGAGTCATGCTCCCTTCTCACCCTGCTTCCATGTTCCAGTCATTTTTGCAACATCCAGGTCAGACCTTCTTGAAGAAACAGGTAAATTCAAGGGCAGGCTAAAGACCACACCACATCGTTCCATCAAACCGTTTCCCTACTAAAGGTACATGATGCTTGTCTGATTCCTTGTGTAAGTATGAAGCCCATTATCACCAAAGGTCTGACCCTGTTCAGTACCTCCTCCAGTTGCACCAATTTCAACAGGAACGAAAACCCTCAGTTGTCGTTCACTCAGCACCCAAAATGTGAAGAGTAAAGCCTGACAACTGTAGTAAACATTTTTAATGTTATTTTTGGTTCTTTTAATTCCTTCCAAAAAATCACTTACTTCTCTTTCCCAGGAATTTCAACAGCATGGAATAGTTCGGGCAGAGATATTCATGTTGGGTTTTCTTTTTATGCAGAATATCTAGTTCTTCAGTTTTGTATTACTTTATAGCCTTTACAAAAACAATATCTCCTGTACCCACAGTATGCTTTTTGATAGGAATCCACTAATTGCTGCTCGAGTAAGAATTGTAGCAACATCATAGTTTTGCTTCATTTTTCATTCAAGTAATGTATGCCTTGCAATGAAAGGCCAAGGTCCAAGGCTTGCAAAGAATATTTTCCACTAACCTTGGTTTTCATTCCTTTGCATTTTATGCACCTGAAATCCTTTGAATTTTACACAATCATAAAAAGATATAGATTCAAATGGACCTCTGTGTATTAGCTGGTTCAGATGCTGTGAAAATCAGAGCCCATTTATAAGACACATGGAACTGTTCATTGGAGCTGTGAATATCTCTCAAGATGGAGACACTGCAAGTCTCTGGGCAGTCTGGTAGTGTTTGGACAAGGTCATAGAGAAAAAAATATCCTGGTATCTTAACAGAAATTCACCCATTCTGAGCTGTGTCCTTTGCTGCTCATCCTTTCACTGTATGCTTCTAAAAAGATTACAAATCACTCAAAACAAGTATATATATATACATACATACATATGTATATATTACTTACACAACATGTGATTCTCAATTTCACATTCAATTAAAGGGCTTAGAAGTAAATGAAGTCTGTGTTCTGCCATGTGAATTATTCCTTTAGTTTTCTTTAAATTCACAATGAACATTTAGAGTAGACCTATTAAAAAGTTTCAGTGGTTTAAGAACTTTTCAGTCCTAAGACTGAAAGCTTACTGCATTTCCTTCGCAGTTCCTTCCAAGCTAGCAAGCAGGGGTGTTTTTTATTATATTACTGGCTCATATATTTCTCTATAAGGAAATTTTGAGCAATGACTTTGAAAAAGCTCTCTACTTTATGTATTCTTCCTTTATCATACTGGATTTGCAATGTCATCTGTGGCTTTAATACACCCATATCCACATTAAAGAAGACATTTAATGAGATGAAAATAAAAGTTCAATAAAATGTAAGTTTTCAAATATAACATTCTAAATTAATGAGGTATAACATTATCAGTTTCACCTTGTATACAAAACAACAGTGATACATGCACACATTTACAATACTGGTGCTGAAATGGTAACAAGTAAATTGCTGAGTCTCGTACTGTCCAATGTCCTTCTTGACCTGACACCAGGGCTGGGTTCATATGCCTGACTTGGGTAAAGTGGTTCACTCTGCAGCAAATTTGAGGAGCTGTTTATATCCATAGAGGAGGAAATGGGTAGAAATATGAAAAAAAAAAAAAAAAAAGGGGTGCTCTCCAGTAATATGGGAGAGGTAAAATAAGAACACTCTGGGTGGAATGGTCTCTCAAAGGCATCAAGTCTCAGGAGGGTGAAAGTCTCACATACCATTTCCCATGTCACAGTGCATCTCAGCTCAGTTTGGTGCCTGCTAAGTATTCTGTCTCTTGATACAGGAGAAGACTTGGCTCTGTGAACTCCTCTCCTGGAGCTGGGCCCCTCTCTTGAGGCTTTGCAGCACTGTCAGCTGTATAGTCTTCGGGCCTTTTTTTTTTTCCCAGTCTATACCTCAGTACCAAAGGTACGCTTGATCTGTCTCTTACTGAGAGGCAATTTTGGTAAGGGAAATTTCAGATGTCCAGAGTGTTCTAGTTTCCTCTTCCTTTTTGTTTCAATAAAAAACAAAATTGAACGAGTAGGAGGCAATAGCAAATGGGGGAAATGGATTTGATGACACTTAAGCTATTTGAACTACCGTACTTCTTTATATTGGAAACCTCTGGGCATTGCATGAGGACAATAGTTTTTAACTGCAAAGTTAGTAATCATTAGAAAGAAACATAAGAATCTCTTTCCAGCCAGCTTTCAGAGATGGGAGAAAAACTGAAGGTAAAGAAGGAAAATGAAGAAAAGATATTAGAGAGAGAGATATTAGTTTTTTGTTATTAGAGAGATATAAGGTTTTTGTTTTCTGCCTTCTCCAGAAAATTGTTGAAGAGAATGCTCTTACTTTCACAAAGGTAAATTTTAACCACACCATTTAAGAGCCATTCGGTGAGATGCGCCAGAAGGAGAGAAGTTATGGAGCATAAAGTAGAAGAATATTCACAGATGCTTATGTACCTTTATCCCCGATGCAAACTCCACAGCAAGATCTCAAGCTGGTGCTGTTACTCAGACATATAGCCAAAACTATTATAACCTTATTTTATAGTGTTTCAGTGCCAGAATAGGTCCACACACAGTAACTGGATTAAAACAAAACAAGCAATACGTTCAAATGTGTTTTAGTTGAGGAAAGTGGACATATCTGAAAGGTTGTCTACAAAACCGCAGTTACTAGAAATTTTGCAGACATAACCAAGCTGCCCTTATGCAAGCTCCTTTGAGTGGCCGTTTCACCCTGGAGTTTCTCATGAGCATTTGCAGTATTGATTTTGCCAGCTTAAGGAGAGCCTTGTGTCCAGGGCTCTTCAGACATAACAAGGAGAGCATGGAGGGGAACTGTGTGGTGCTCAGAGGTAAGATTGCCTCTCTTGCTACTGACAAAAGGGTGACAAATTGGGAACAAGGGCTCATGTTTCTGGGATAATCACACAACCCTGAGTAACAGCCATCAACCTTCGTGTCTTTATTCTCCTCTCAACTGCACTTGCAAATTCGAAGCAGAGCTGCTTCAGAATGGTTCCTCAGATTGCTAAGGCAGTGAAAGGTCCATGGCCCTCTTACTCATGCTGGCTGTGTTTCGGTGCTGTAGGTTCCTCTCACAGAAAGCACTGTGTATACTTTTGGCTGAGCTCTGTAGCGGCTGTGCCAGCACATGTGGACCTTAGGAAGTACCAGGTGCAGTGAGGGGAGATAAAAGCCTGAGAGCCTAAGAAATACACCCTACGTATACCAGAAGCTAAAATAAAATGTTGGTGTGCTAGTCTCTGTCAAAAGAGATGCCATATATCTAGCTAAGTACAAAACTGTCTGTGATGTACATCTATCTCTCTGTTGCAAAAAATGCACAGGATTCTATGCAACTTGGTTAAAACGGTGAGGGATATTCTTAGAGGCCAAAATAAAACACTCAGCCAGACAAGAATCTGCCTAGCAGTTGGCTGGAAGTATCCAAAGAGGAATTCAGCACAGTGCCCCTACTACAGTCAGTACATGTTGTCTGAGCATACTAAGCAACTGGAAGTTTGGCATGCAATGTCCCCTGACACTTTAATTCCCTGCCTCTGCCAGACTACTTAAATATTAGGTTCTCAGTCACCTTCTCATTCCGTTAATCATAGTCATAACTATTTTAAGGCAATCCATGGTCTATCGCTTAAAATGGAAAAGCCACCAATGCTGAGAACTTTAGTCACCATGTGTCACAGCAGACTTCAAACTTATAACATCAATTATGAGTACAGCTAATTGGAGCACAGTCAGGGCTGGCTGATCCAACAGACACTCCCACCATTAGTTTTACCATGGATCATGGTGGCTTCAAATGACTCACCCTCACTGCTCTGAAATGGCTTGGTTCCAGAATGTTGTTAGGCCTGTGCCATCTGTTCCTATTTTATCAGCTCATAGAAGAGCCTGCACCTGCATGAACCCTCAGTGCTTAAAAACATGGCACGGACCTGTAGGTACGGAAATCATCACACCCCGAGAACCGGAGAAAAACAACTTGAACTCTTTCCCTGCTTTCTCCTGTATTTTTCCCTCTTGAACCTTCCATTATAGCCCTGCTTTCTCAATGTGGATCAAGCAACACAAGCATAAATCCAATAATCACAAGTTATTCTTGAATTTTTCAAGTCTAGTCTGTGAAGGATCAGTAAGGTCACCCACTAGGATATTAATCTCCTCCACAAAGATACATTGGTGCATAGAACTTACTTTCTGTAACTCAGTGTACAGACGGTACACTTGAAGCGATGCAGATACTCCCACTGTTCCTAATGCAACTCATGTGCGCTTGTACACCTTGTGATGCTGTCCTTCCATTGTACATTAGGCCTAAGCATTCCAAATAAATCACACCGAAGTAAGTGTTCTCTGAAAAGGGAAGTGGGGAGGAGAAATACAAAATACATAAAGCCATGTCAGAGAGGGAAGCAAGTGCCAATTTTGGCATGAGTGTGCAGTCATCAGAACTTAGGTAAGTTTGAAGAAAAGGCATTAGCACAGTCCTTCTGCAAGAGACTCTTCAAGGAACCCATTGCTGACAATCAAAATCTGTGAATGAAACCAGGCACAGTTCAGAGATTTGCACTGTCACAGAAACGAGGGTATTTAGTATAAACTATGGTGACTCAAATAAACCCACTGCAAATCACTGCTATATTCACAACACTGGCTCTGTGATGGCTGAAGTACAGCAGGGTTTCTCCTTGAGCAATATGTCTTCACAGTGCCAAGTATTTGAATCATTTCAACTAAACCCCGAAAATAGTGGGTTGTCAAGGCCTAGGCCAAGGTAGGGCATTATAAATGTTACTACTACATTCACCAAGTGAGGTGATGGCAACTTGTTTGTTTTGCAATGAGTCTTCAGCATGCTTTCACTGATGTGTCTGGATTGCCTATGTGTGTCAGAGGCAAGTCAGGTCTTCTGTTAATACAGAGCTGCACAGACACCAAGGAACACAGCACAGATTTGGAAGGTGCAGGGCTGGCATGCAAATTGTTTCTTGATATCATTTACTCCTCCGGGCCTCACAGAGGCATGTGGAACAGCGTCATGAGCTGCTCCTAGTCGCATCCCCAATGCCCTTCTGCACAAGCGCCTTTTCACTTAGTTCCTCCCCGAACTGTCACCAGCTCATCTCTGATAAAAACCTTATCAACCCTGTCACGAACTAGCTATTTCTAAATCCTAAATGTTAAACCAATGCTTGTCTCTAAGCTAATTAACTTTAAAATTTCAAATTTAATCCAATTTAAAGTGCCAACAACTGACTCACTAACTTCTGCCCCTAACACTTACCTTTAAGAATACACGTACTACTTCAATCACATCTTCTTCCTATGTCAGGTTTCTATAAGCATCATTGTAGGTCACCTAGGTAAGACGTATGTGACAATCTTTGGAGGAAGGTGGGGAGGCTGCAGGTCCACGGATGGCTAACAACAATTGGAAAGAAATTTAGGTGTCCAGAATTTCATCTGTATTCGTGAATCAATTCAGTTTACATGCATATGAGAATCTGGTCAAACAGTTATTAGTACCCTGGACAAGATTTTGATTCAGTGCTTGCAATGCTCAAGATAAAATGTAGTTGTTTTTTAAAGGTAAATAGCCTGACCTAGCTTATCCCTTAGCCATTTGTGCATATTTAAATTAATCCCATTTCTACCATTAAAAATATTTAGAATCACCAAAACCCATAGCAGAATGCATCCCACACCTGTAGAATCCAAAATACATAGAAGGAGAGAGAATAGGCATCTAGATTTCTGGCAAATGTTTAGAGTTCAAAAAGAACTAATGCTAAAGCCAGTGGCAGAAAAGAATTCTTATCTCTTCTTGGGCTCAAGGCCAAAGTAATCACATGCATTTAGTGTGAAAGTACTACATTTACCATTTAAAGTCCTGTTCCCATCTTAATCCAAAACCGTTTACAAGGAAGTACATTTTGTCAGTGAAGGTATAAAATCCATAATAGCCCACTTAGAAAATATAATAGTTATTAGAAAAAAATGTTCAGTATATACTTTGATGGATTAGCCCCCCTGGTCCTACTCAGCTTTTGCAATTATCAAGATATTAACATTAAATTCACTCTTGAAGACTCTTGGGGACCTACACGAGAGAGTTATGTGAGCTGAAATCATGTGGACTATACTAACTTACTGCAGATATTAGCATAGAACTGTTCACTCAGTGGTGACCTGAGGTGAGCAGAGATGGACTGTCTGGAAAGTATTATTAAATCATACAGCTATGTTAACAATAGCTAAAACAATATTGTTTATGGAACTGAAGAATTTCTTAAAAGTCTGCCATTGTTAGCCAAACCTGGAAAGACTTCCTAAAGACCAGAGTTCACCAAAACAAACCTATATATACCTGAATGCATGTGGTTTACTTGTCTGTAAGCTTGACTACTTTTTCCACCTCCAACAGCTGATCTTGTCTCTCTCTCAGAAGTTTTATTATTATGGCTACAGCGCTTCTCATCTTCATCCAGCTAAATGGCAGTCAAGTATTCTCATAAAACATAAAACACTGAAGAGAGTGGCTAGGCCCTTGAGGGCTCCTGCACGCACTTACCCTACATCTGGGGGTCTCCCAGGAGTGCTCTACAGAAACCTCTGCTTCCCCTGGGTCTCATCAACATAGAGCTGGGACCATACAGCAGCACACTGCAGCTACAAACTACATGCTGCACAAACACAGCATGTCCAGGCTCCTCATCCCTTGGGAAACATTTCATGTAAAGACGCTTGTTGGTGTGCACTGCCTTGGGGTCTCAGCAGCATTCCACTGAGCAGGAGAGACACCACTGCTCTCTCAGAAAAGCCAGATATTGCCTTATACAGGTCTTAAGGACTGAACAGCAATCCACGTGCTAAAAGATGCTATCCCCATACAATTATAGGGCAGAGTATGTACTCATGAAAGAGTAAGAATACAAATGCATTTTTATAGGCACGTTTTACCTTTATTTGCCTAGAACCCGTTCCTCATAAGAAACACATTCAAGTCTCTACCTGCTCACAACCAAGTACAGAGTATTTTTGCAGTGAATTTCCTTTTCATGGCTGAAGAAAAGCTTGTAAAACATTTTCAATGCATAAGAGAATAGGTACAGTTTTTTTTTCCTTGATATCACCTATAAACAATACCCTTTATATTCAGCCTTAGAGGATTTTGATAGGCAGATAAATAAGGACTTTTACTACAGTCTCTTATTCCCATGTGGGTGGTATTTTCCAGAGTGCCATTACCACCTGTATAAATAGTAGCACTACTGCTGGTGTAATTTGAACTGCTGTTGCTGTGTACATTCAAAGCACAATTGGATAGTTCTTGTTTTGTTCACCTATAAAATGATAACTGCAGTCACCTGGCATTTGGTAAATACAGTCAGCAGTCTCAGCGCTTCAGAACATCTCCCTAATTTGCCACAAATAAAGAACACTGAATAAAACCTGGCATCCTGTGTGAAGCATCTTGTAATTGCTAGCAGGAGGGAGCACACAGTGTAGTCAGATGCCAATGTGCTTCAGCTGCAAATATCCACTAACAATTTTTATTACATAAGCTCTTAGTCTTGAACAAGAGTATTTGTACAGCACTGTGATTCTCTGATGAAATTAGAGAAGGTTGTACCCGAGTAAATATACAGAATAAAATATATATTTACAGAGCTTAATTCTTAGGCTGAATATGCAGTAGGAAAGTTGAAATTTGTTTTGTCTTCATTCAGTGGATATAATTTGTTACATAATGGCCTATATCCTCATGTCAGTATTTCTAAGAAGAGTCATTCCAGAACTATAAGGGTTGTACCTCATAAACATGAGCACGGAAGGCTTTGAAGGGAAATGTATTCATACCTAGAGTATATTTTTAACAAGAGCTGTGTGGTTTCATGGAGATGCATACAAAGAAAGAGCTATGCCCTTATACCCTAAAGAAGTAACATTACATCTGTAATAGTGATACAGCATCATCACAGTAGTCTTTATCTATACAATGCCATTAAAGAACAGAATTCTTGGTATTCTTATTTTCCTCTCACATCATTTTAAGGGCAGCAAAAGCTTTAAGTCATGAAATCATTAAAAGAAGCTAACTGATTGAGAGAAGCTATCTTTTAGTCCTACATTTAGGGTATTCAGTCTTATAATGTTAGGGGATGTATTTACATCATATGTCATCTTTCAGTTTCCATTTCTCCCATTTTTTTTCAAGTTTATCAATTTACCACTGTAGAATATGATATCCTCCTATGAAATATTGCCTTCCCAGATAGCTCTTTTCTTCACTAGATAAAGCAAAATATTTGGGATATAATTCCTGTGTGCTGTTGGAAAGAGTCATTTGCTTCTGAGATTCAAACAGTTTTTGACTTTACTTTACCAAAATAAATCAATTTTTCAGTATTCAGATCAATCAATTAATTACTCCAAAAGCAACACTTACGTGATTACATTCTTAAAGTCTTTGTGTCACTGTAGATATTAATAGTCAAAGTTAAGAAGCTTGATTGCCATATCTTTGTTGTACTTGCAAGTTTACTGAACTTATTAAAAGTATGTTATAATTGATGCAATTTTAAAAGTGATTAAAACAGCTTCACACAAGGAGAAAGATACTTGAAACATCAATTCTGCCCAAGTGATTACATCTACCATGACTGAGAGTGCTCATAATTCAGAATTTTCATTATGTAACAGCAATGTTCTCTTTCTTAGAAATACAACTCTTAAATTCACAGTATTTTCATCTCTGTTTTAATTGCAAAGATAAATCAAGTGTGAATTTAGCAAAATACAATTTATCAAAAGGAAAATACAAAAAGGAGCTTTTCCATTTACTTTAGTGGATTGAATTGCACCCTGTGACCTTGGCAGGTAGAAGTGAAAAAAAAAGCAAAACCTCTATTTCTTTTTTTTCTCTATACCTGGAAATATATTATGTGTATCATAACAATTCAATATTACAATATTCTAAGTATGTGCTGTGATTCCTCCTCACATTATTTGCAAATATTACAGCTGGTTAGAATATAGACTATTTCATCCAAGCAAAAAAAATTTAATATGCTGCTCTCCTTATGCAACCTGGAAATAAAAATTAGCAGACACATAATCTAAGGCAGGGCAGGTTCAGTTGCATTAGTCATTATTTCTCATTGTTACTTTCCAATGGAGCTGAATTCTGTACTTAGAGAAATATTTGCAGTATTTCCAAGGAAACCCAAGTTTCCACAGTAAGTTTTAGCTGTTCAGATCTAGTCTAAATATCTGCTCTTTTTCAAGGTAGCAAATCCTCTTTCTATGAAAAAATAAGACATCTCTTTACCAATACCTAAAATTCTTCAAATGGAATGATAAATACATTACTGTATGCAATGTACTTTTATTTTAAGACATTAAATCCTGGACGTTTCTCTTTTCTTCACCTAAATGAATCTCCATGACCATCTGCTTTGGAAAGCACGGAGGTCAGAACAACCTTGTTCTATTGCTTCCCAAGGATTAGCCTTGCTTTATCTGTTACAAATACTGACCCAGACTACATTTTAGATTCTGAGTTTTACTTCTCTGAATAAATACTTAGATATGCCGTTGTTAAACAAGTGAGGCTAGGTCAGTGCTTGAATTTTGCTTATATCATATAAACTGTCCACAAGACAGAAAACGTTCTTGGCTTAGAAACACTTGGAGAAGAGTCCCTCATGCACAGTGGATTTCTCCTTTAACTGCCAGATTTCTTCATTAACTTACATACTCCAGTCAGATGAACAGCTTTTGTTTCCCACAGTTTTACCTCCTCCTGTTATTATGCTGGACTTTTCCCAGGCTCTGAAGTCTGCCCCCATCTACATGACAGAATTCACAAGGCCTAAATTTTTCCAGGAAACTCCCAAGGGAATTTCAGGGTGCAGCTGAAAGGTAACTGTAGCATATGGATCTTTTGCTTAGAAATCCGTTCTTTTATTTCAGATAGTGTTTGCAGCTCCTAATAAGATTCAACATGTCAGTTAAAGGAGTTGGTAGCTGCAGTTCTCCTCTCATTGTTTACTAGGAATCAATGACGCTCAGTCTTCATTAGAGGTTCCAGAGAAAACAGAGCCATCAGATAAGGAGTTTAAGCATCTCAGCCACATATTGACAACCACACCACTAAATTACCAAGTAAAACCCATGTATTTGAAGGATTAGCAATGAGTTTAGCATTACTAACAGAAATAGCAAACCAACCAGCATATAAAAAAAAGAGTACTCAAAGAAAATCTGTCTGTGAGCATATATATGCCAAATGACATGCAGAGAGGCTCAAGAGACTGTGAAATTTATATCAAAGCAAGTCAGTTTTATACCACTTTTGAGATTCTGTGTGAGGCAGGTCCTATTGCATAGTTTAGTCAGGGATCATAATAAATGGAGCTATGTTGTTCTTGGGAATGGCAACTTCTCATGGAAAATACTGTGGTGCCTGCCCTGTGCAGACTTGGGTGCCACGTGCCATTACACATTGTCATGTCAAATGGCAGGTAGCAAGGAGGAAGTACATAATGGAATAATACAGGAAAACAGAAGTTGGACAAAGTGAGGAAAATTCCATGTTAAAAATCTAGTACCACTTTCATGAAAGTCACAGCAAGAATTGAAGAAGATATAGATACAGTACCTCCTAAGCATACTTGGAGAAGCTTTGTTTAATTTAGTGACAGAGCGAAGCAAGGATTTTTAGGGCAAAGTGGCAATTAGAAAAGGAGGAAGGAGACACAAAACATGAGTCTGATATGCAGCACAGTACAATAATTATCCTTCAGTATCACACCTTGGAGTGGTGACTGGGAAAATGCTTGTTGATATCTCATTCTGACTGCATTTTACTTATATTTCACTTTGAACAGAACAAATATCCTTAAAATGCTTAAATACACAAAGCTGCCAGTAATTATATGTGCAAACAGAGGCATGGACTGGAGCTATCTAAAACAGAATTGGAAATATATTTTTTATCTACAATCTTCTGCAACAAAACTTACAAAAATTGGTTAAGCTAAAATATAATTTACTGTACATAGTACTCAAGAAACCCAAACTGAAGCATATTTCTGTTTATCATCTACTCCATCACAATAATTCAATATGAACAACTGCAAGCTTATGTTAAATTTATGTTTTAATTTGAAGCCCTTTTAGCCACAAAAGTCAGCTCCTGCACACACTGATTTGAAATACTGACTGGTTTCCAAAAAGTAATTGATGCATGCCTGGTTTAGTTTTTGTGAGACAGTATGTCTACTAAAATGCACTTGCTATTTTTTCTGGTAAGTATATTGCTGGATGTATGAACGAACACAGAAATTTATGGATAGTTGTCCTCTACTGTAAATGGTCATGATTTAATTATTTTAATATAACTTCATGACAGGTTAATGGCAAAATATTCTTGTTGTTGACTTATAGTAAAGGTAATATTTATTAAAGGTATTTAATTCACCACACACCAGGAACAAAAGTAGATAAATACATTGGTGTTACAAATTAAAAATGTTGTGAGAACAAATATCCAGGCTAATTCAGGATCACAGGAGGTGAAAGAAAACTCTTACTCCATGGAGTGTTTGAATGACAATTCAAACAGGCTGGACACTGAAAAACAAAGTGGATAAAAATGATTTAAGCAACTTCACAGTTTGCTTGAAAAAAAAAAAAAGAAAGAAAGCCTCACCTTACATACTTAAATTCTGTGGCAATGAAATCAAACAGTATTTACTAATGATTTTATCTGAGGATCTGGCCATCATCAGAAAAAAAAAATTGCAAATCAGCATTCAAAAGCATCGTACTGTAAAACGAAGAAACTCAGACATACACAAACAAAAAAAGAAGAAACAAAATCAACTCAGAAATATCTATTTGTAGTGCTTTTAAAAGTCTATAACAGAACATAGAAGTAAAAAAAAAAAAGAACTCTAGTACAAAGTTGATCTGATCTCTAGACTACTACAGGAGAGGTGTCTGAGATCACCCTGTATTATATTTAGGAACAAAAAAAAAAAACAAAAAAACAACAATGAAAACAATCCCAAGGAAGATTTCTCATCAAATGTGAAAATTCAGGAAAAAAAAAGGAAGTAAAAAGGGGCTCAGTGGACAATTAAATAATTAATTGGGGGTAACTCTGAAATTAGATTGCTTATTTTACCAGATTTGTATTAGGAGAATAGACAAACAGGTACACTTATTACTCTATACTTAGGAAGTGAATGCCAATCGAAAGCTTTTGGAAAGAGTTTTGTCATATGAGTTGGGAACAGCTATGACCCAGAACATGGGTCCAACAGCACAGTGAGAGAAGACATGTTACAACTGATCCAACACTAAAAAATACTAAGTTAGTTTCATGTACAAACATCAGACATTCAAGATTTGAATTTGTGTGTACATGTGCGGGCACACACACGTATTTGTACACACATATTTTGGTTACCATCTGAACCTCAGGAATTCCCCAGATTTTATTCTTTGAGTCTTCTATAACGATTAGGCAAAGTTTTTATTCTTTTAAGAGATTCTAATGACCATGAGCCAAAAACAACTTAGGCCCATTCAAGTAAATGCTTGCAGTCTTTGACGAACATTTTTTAGCTTTGATGCATCATTGTGAAAGGTCATAGCAGAATAACATCTACTAGAAAGTGATTACATATGTTTATGAGAAAATCCTAAGGTGAATGAGTAGTAAAAGCAGTTTCCATAGATATTTTCTAAATTTTTTTTATCAGCAAAAAAGAGCGATGCTCACATGTTTTTCCATCTGGACTAGAAGGAATTTTCACTTACACACTGTAAAAGGTAGGAGAACTCGGTGCTTAAGAGATTGTTGAAGTGAGATTTGTGTGTGCTTAGAACAGTGAGAAAGCATTTATTTCATATCTCATAAATAAATAATATGTTCTCATTTTAACTCCTCTTCTTTGTTCCAGTTATCACTTCTGTCACACACAAGAACTGTCCAGCCTGGAAACTGGATGGAAAGTTTGACACCTCCAAATGTGAAACCATGTGGATGTTTATCACTGAAGATCAAGACGCAGACAGGATTACTTTTACACAATAGGCATATTCAAACTAGACAGAACAAAATCATATACATGGAGAGACATTTTCTTTAAAAATTTTCTATTATTTTAATGGAAAAAAAAATGGAGATAGCTCCCTGAAGATATCATAGGCTTTTTTTTCATAGACTACAGATAAAACCATCATTTTAAACTACTGACTTCTCTCACATCGTCCCCATAACCACCTTATCCCAATGCATCTGTACAAAACAGAGGCAAAGGTTGACTAATGGGTCTTTTAGTCTACAGCTATCTTACTCTTAAATTTCTACCACATCTCCTCTTTGTCCCTTTTGTACAACTTTCACCTTCAAGCTATCTCTGAGGAATCTTAAGAACAGCTCAAATGGTACAGTCCCAAGCAATAGATGTAAGTGGAACAACACAAAGCAGATCAGTCTCTCCTTCAGGCCTAGTCCAAACGCCTACCTAGGAAAGATTATTCAGAAGTATGTTAGTGTTGTACCATATCAACAACTCTCTACCAGCAACACATCCCCTCTTACAGATCTCAGCAGCTCATTCATCCTCTTCATCCTTCTTCCTAACAAACATTTCCACCCTCAAAAGAAGGTTCTTCACACCCACATGGTAGATCTCATTTAAGTCTAGTAAAGATGTTTTAATACCAGCACTTTTGTGCGTTTTTTTTCCTGCTTCACTCTTGAACTTTTGAAAAGGCCCTTTTGTTTTTATCACACAGAGGGATTTCTACTAGTTTTCAGGAGGTGCCAACCCACACTACAAGAATCCTCCACTGCAAAGAACAACCAAATGTTTATCATAATAATCCAGCTTTGATTTCCTTTCACTTTAGATAAGCCATGTGGTTATCAATGTCTGCCACTATCTGCAGCATAGCAGAAACTAAGCTGTAAGCTGTCATTTGAAAGCATTTCACCAGCATTTCAAAGAAGGCTATGGAGTGACGTTGGCCAGGAGGATGGTTTTAAGGCACCATCCTCAAGCAGCAGGCTTTCTCCTTCTTCTAAAACAAGCCTCTTGTTTATTTTTGGTACATGCTTCTCCAGGCACCCGCTAGTGCTGAATGTGTTTGTAGACACTTGAATTTCACCTATGTGCTGTCTTTCCCTAATGAACATGCCCAGACTGCTGTAGAGAGGGAAATCTCAGTGGGTTTTATCTAAAGAGATTTGAAGGGATGCCAGATGGTCCCAATGAGTCAGAAACAACCTGTGTCATCTCTCTGTGGTCAGCCTGGGTCTGTGCTCTCACTCTTTTACATATATATAAAAAAATATATGGAGTCTAATTAATGCACACAAACCACAGTAAGGCACTTACTTTGTATGTAAATAATTACTATTGCTTTTCAGTCTTCTCTCAGTAAAAAACAAACAAACAAAAAAATAAAACCATTCCAAGATTATATATATTGAAGAAGGTATTTCAAAGGAGAAAGGAGACTTTACCCCATGATATAGACTGGAGAACAGACAATTTAAGCCTTATGGCTCTACATACTTGTCATGGTTTTATGATTTTCGGTTATTGGTACTCCACATCATAACATCGTGTAGTGAATGTACCTGGTTCTCAGAAAAGAAGGACTACTACAGTCCCCACAGTACTTTGCTCCTCTGTTACCATTTTCCAGCCGGAGGGAAAAGATAAAAGCTCGCAGTATAAAAACTTGCAGATCACAAGACCTCGTCCCTTTTTCCCGCCGTCTCTCATCTTGGCAGCACCTTGCTCTCCAGCCGTCTTCGTCAGTAGTAGAGTAAGGCCTACCTTGATTTTGGGACATTCTCTCTCTCTGTATTGGATTTATCAGCTTAAATTGTAATTATATTGTATTATAGTGTGTTGTTTTGCATTCCGATATTTTATTTAGTAAATTAGTTTGTTTCTCCTCAGATTGTTGCCGCTGTTCTTTGCTCTCAGGGCCATCTCCTTACCCTTTCTCCCTTTTCCCTTTTCCCGGGGCGTGGACCCGTGGATCCCCTGTCCCCTTTGTCACGGAACCGGGCCGAATGCCCGTAAACTGTTGACAATACTGTACCAGTACATCTTCAAACAGGGCAATTCCTGGTCTCTCCTGGTTGACAGAAACCAAACCCAGGAGTTTCAGGGTGTTGCTTGTCTGGAATGTTTATTCTTTAGTGGAGCTGGAACAGCTTCCCACAGGGTCCAAGATGTATTAAACGTCACCATGTTTTCTGTGCTAAGATGCAGACAATCTTACTGACAGTCCTAATGACCTTTAACTTGCCCTGAAAATACACCCAGTGGTTACTTGATAGAAACAATTACTTGAGCAGTAATGCACACACAGAGTTCACCATAAGAATCAGACTTCAGGTACTAGGGCAGCGTGCCAGTAGTAGGCAATTTGCTATGCAAAGATGCATGCAGGCGGGTGCCTTCATGCTATGAAAGCTGATATTTTGTGGAGCAAACAGAATGCTGCTTGTGTTGGGAGGTATATGCCAAAGCTTCAAACAAGCCATACTCTTCTAGCATTACTGACAGTGTCGGGAATTAGCTGACCTGAAGACTTGTGAAGTCACTGCTGAGGACTCCCTTACAGTTATAACAATTCTGAGTCTTCTGATGTGGATAAGTATGTACCTATTTATGACTGGGAATGAACACTCTGTCTTTGGTACTATTGACACCTTCTGAACACCCAGAGAATGCTCTAGACATTGTGGATGTTCATGAGGGTAAATCAGCTGGACTATGTCTCAGAGACCTTCACAGCAAATGTATTTATAGGTGGATTTGACTTGACAACTATCCACATGAGACTGCCATGGCCAGCTTCCAGGAACTGATGAATGCTCATTCTTGAGCTATTGTAGAGGACTGGAAATGGGAGCCTAGCTAAAATAATTGCCTGTCAAAATGAGTCACTTACAGAAGCACAGCATCAGGCACATGTTAGGAGGGAAAAGGATTCATTATCAGGGCCCTGCTATCCCCAAGGAGTATCTGATTTGAGAACCGTCAACACAGCTTTTTTACAGTGTAAGAAAGGGTCAATAAATATGCAGATAAATGTGATCTAGTTGATACACCTGAAATTCCAAGAAGTTTCCAACACTTTATCAAAGATGTAGAGAAATAAAATGTGTATAGAAAATTAAACTGGACATAGAACTGGAAACAAAATGTTGGAGTAATCATCACTTCTCAGTGTAGTAACTAGTCAAAATCAATATGGATTTTTGTCGGAACCTGTTTGTTTAACATACTAAAATATCACTTGAAGAAAAGAATGAGAAATGAAATAACAAAATTTGCAGATGATACACATCTATTTAAGGTAGTAGGGACAAGAATCAACCATGTTGTTTTTTTTTTTACCTTAAGGCACCTAGTGACTGGACAACAAATTGGTGTACGAAATTCAGTGCAGATGAATGCAAAGTGATGCACATGGGAAAAGCAATTTTAGCTTCACACAAAAAGAGCTCTGAGCTGACCATTACCACCTGGGAGCAAGACCTGCTTGTTGTGATGTATATGTCCACAAAAAACATCAGCTCAGTGTTTTGTAGCAGTAAAAAGAGCAAAACAAATGGCTGGAATTATCAGGTCTTTTCTGAAAAACATTTTAATTTTCAAGCTAATCTTTTCAGTATACACAAATGTAGCATCATTAAAAAGCCAACCCTTGCTCATACCAGTGCTGTGAGATAGCACAGTTATTGATTACTTCAGGAAAAAGAAAAGTTTGAAGTTCTTCAGGAATGCCACTGCAGTGACACTTTTCACGTAGTCACTACCATTTTGCTACACTGCTTGTTCTGCTCCATCTTTTAAGTCCGTTGCTAGTGCATAGATCCCTACTGACATACGAATGAGCATCAACGTGATCTTATTCTCTTGATTGTTCGAGACACTTCACCTCAGCTTTCTGTATGCTAGACTTAATTGGCATTGGACTAGAGTCTGAAACAGAGAGTCTCAGCATAGCAGATGGCAGCCATGGATACATCTCTGCCAGAACTGGACACTGTCTTGTGACCCTACCAAAGCTTCTCTTAGTATAAATAGGATACCTCTATTCTTATTGTTTAACACATTAAATTTTGGCACTTAACCCAGGGAAAGTTTGGGACTTTATGGTATCATCTATATCTATTATCACTTCAGGAATGAAATAAAAGAACCTGTGAGGATGAGCACAGCAGGGGGCTGATTCATTTTTAACATCAAGAGTAATGAGCTAACACCTCTCCCTGCTACAGCAAGCAGTATGAACATACATGGAAAAACTTGGTTAAGAAACTTCTAAAGATAACATTAATTCACTTCTCTCTTTTATGTCAAATAATATTTCTTCCTGTCTAAATATTCTGGATAAACAGCAATGCTGGATCAAGAGGATCAAGAAACATACTCAGAGTATGAATTTTATTACAGGATTCCCTTTTAATGGATTTGACAAATATAGGAGTTATTCCTCTTTACCTCACTGAATTCAGGTACCCCAAAGATTTCCTGTCTCTCACTACAAACTTAAAACTGGACTGCATCCTGAACCAGCGCAGGTTGGTTGCCTTAAATGTGAAAATTTAGATCTATCTCATAAGCCAACTGTTCCATGCAGATTTTGGTCTCCTATCTGGTCTGTGAACCTCTCAACTAATGAACAAGCACATCGTACGCAGCATCCCAGTACTGTGCACCTTGTCTGTGATGATCATTCTCCCCAAACCCACCAGTGGAGCAGATCCAGACCCACTTCTCAGCCACAGAACCTCATGTTTTGTGCTGGGGGCCTTCCATAAGGAGCTGGCTTAATCCACAGAATGCATGTGCGGCAGCCCTTGTATCAGTCTCCAGCTGACATGTTTAGCAGGATTATTTAGAATTGGCAAGCTTTGCCTGGAAAATTTGGACCTTTTATTTTCAGATTTAGCCTGGCAGATTTACCAGCAGGAATGATAATCAGTTTCTACCTCCCAAATTTCCAGTTCAGCAGAAACCTGTATCTAAAGGAGTAGCTGTTGCTTTAGCAGAGCCTCACTGTTTACACCAGGAGTACCATTTTCTTCTCGCCCCATTTCTGCTGCTGTTTGGGTATAGTTTGTGCCTTAGAAAAGGTGCCAAAAGGGACTCCTTTCTCCACTTGAACAAAATCACCACTTTGAGTTTCTTTTTCCTTTCTGTTTCATCTGCCTTTCAGAAGAAACCCGGCACTTTAAACAGCAATTTGGAACCAGTGTTTCCTGCTGTATTTCTCTTTTAGGCAGTGCTGATGTCGGTGCATTTTGAAAGGACAATCCTTCCCTGTCTCTCAGGCTGAACATTAAACACTGCCAGAGCAGAGGGCCATCGGGAGGTGAGCCGAGGCTGCAAGCCAAGCAATCTGGAGGAAGCAGGATGAAATTCTCCTCTCCGTTACACTGCCTGCCTGCTGACATCTAGAATATACTTCCTAGAAGATGCCTGTGGCATTCAGTCATACATCATGTATACTCTTCTGGAAAGTAATGGCCAAACAACACAATATTAAAGAGCCTTTTAAAATGATAATGGTGCATCTCAGTCACAGAAAATATTGCTCTAATCTATTCCAAACCTCCTTGCTGTTCATTACAGCCACTTGACCATAGTCCCATATTTTATCCATATGTCGTATATTCCCTCTTTTTTCTCCCTTAATTTATATATAGGTATAACATAAATACAGAGAAACGGACACACGTGTATGAACACAAACAGTATTGTAGAGCACACACTGTATTTTGTTATATCATGTTTTGTAGACGTTTTGAAATTCTGTTGATAGGAAGATCAATGCCAATAGTTTCCTACTACATATAAATGGTAAAGCCAAAGATGTTGCAGGTCTAATGAAGGCTTCTGGCTCAATTTGTGACCCCCTGATGTGAACGTGGGATCTTCACCTCCTGACGGACCAGGCTGCAGGCCTTGGGGTACAACTGCTGATTTTCCATTTTTATTAGCACTGATTTGTGCTTCAGACTCCCCCACTCCCAAGAGCAGCATTTCTCACTGCTCCGCCCTTCCCCAGCAGAGTGTTACAGACATTATCCACACTGCAAAGACTCTGTTCCCTCTCCACCCCCACAGAGCTCTCTCACCTCCGTTCTTGCTGGTCTCAGTGGGACAAAGATCTCCTCATACCCATGGCCAGTTCTCTCTCTGCCTAGAGGAGGCTTCTCCACGGATGCACATGCCCTATCTGCTGCGTGATGATGGATCCAGGCAAGGTCTCTGAGTGGGAGTCGGGGAATCTGAGGATGCTGCAGCTGCTGTTTGAAGCATCAGCTGGTTACTGTTTTCTCTCTGCAGGCATCAACCTCTGCTGTCAGCCTTGTTCCCCTCGATGACTAAGGATCCAGTGCCGCATACACTTGGTGTCAGCTGCTCTGGGGAGATAGGAGGCAGGGTGAGAGCAGTATGGAGAATTTTCTTGCAGATGTAAAGCCCAGAAAGCCTACATAAGAGTATAACACTGTTACTGCCTTTCTTGTGATGTAGCCTAGCCTTTGAGATATCCTTTGAGGCAGGGATTAAGCAAGAAGGAGTTTTGCAGCAACTAATTTCAAGCATCTGATTCACTCCCTAGCCCTGCCTCCCTCCATGCTCTTGAGAGAGCTCGGCCCAGGAAAACACCTGCAGCAGAACCCCAGGCCTCATGTAGCCGCACCCAGGATGGTCTGCAGCACAAGTGGGCTCACAGCTGGCATTTCCCAGACACTTGCCTTGGTAAGCCACTGCTGCAGATATGTACCATATTTATTTCAACACAGGGAGCCCAAACAGTGCCTAAACAACCCGCCATTGGGCCTCCTTCACAACTAAGAGCTTGGTTAGTGACACTGCCCCCAGCCTGGATGCCATCCTGCTGCCACACCAGCATCCACACCCCACGGTGAACCCTCACACCAGCAGCTCATAACAAAGTGCAGATGGTTCAGTGACTAAGGGACACCTAAGTGTGACAAACCCCAGTGCACGCACCTGACATGCACAACACAAACTGCATGGGTCAAAGCCAGCCATGCTGCTTCAAACTTTGCATTTCCAAATCATGATTTTATTTTTTTCTGTTCTGACTAGATTTGTCATATTTATGATGCAAACAGCAGGTACTTGAATACAGGAACCATGGTGCACTCTGTCTTATTCCAGAAGCACAGTAAGCATTTTTTTTTATCAGGTAGTTGTCACTAGTCAGTCAGAGCCCTGTCATTCTTTTTACTGAGGATAAATATGGAATTGACTAAGATTTCTGAAGAGCTGATGCAAAAGCAACCATTCACCACCACCAAAGGAAAAACCAAATACGCTACATTTGTTTACACCACTTGATTAGAAAAATACAGGTTTCAGTAAGAGATCTATTTGCTTTTATTATTTAGCACATGCTATAAGTCAAAAGGGCAGATTACTGAGTGTACAGTACAACTTTCAAAGCAAAGTACAAATAAACATAGCCAGCACACAGCCAAAATCCAAAAGAACAGAGCTCACAGATTCTCTAGGTGGTGAGCCTTGAGACACAAAACTGAACATTTCTCCTCAGACCTAAGCACCTGAGTTCATCAGAGCAGAGAGATGACAATAGATGCACTCCATTTTCTGATGTCCAGCTTCAACACAATATAATGAAGTAAACAGAACATCTTGTTATTACTTGCTGCAAGGCAAGAACAGTTAATTTGGAATGATTATAAAATTGTTCCCAAATAGATTATGTAGGCATATACACACACACATATAGATACATACATACGTGTATATATAGATATACACACACATATATTCATGTCTTACTGGCATCAGGTGATAATTAAGAAAGAGGAGATCAGATATCCTTCTTATGAAAATGAATTAAATGTTTTTCTCCCTAGCACTTACGTATTTTATGTTACTGATTCACTGAAAATTCTTATAATTCAGAGCGCAGAATCGCCTCACACAGTGTTGGGAAACCAGTAGACTGACGCAGCCCTTTTGTAATCTTTGTACCTAAAACTAAGATGTTCCCCAGCACTTCAGCTGGTTCATAGCAGTAGCATAAACTTGGCACATATACCTGACTGAACCTCTTTCTCTAAAGTTTCTTGCAACCCCACATCTTGAGGGTGGCCACGTATTTCAGAATTGATCTGCAAACCAGAAATAATCCTTCCTCCCCTGCTCAGGCACTTTGAATGCTAATCACCAGACTTTCCTCATTTAGTTTGGTCTTCAAGAACCAAAACAGTTCTGTTTCGCTTCTAGCTTCTACTAAATGATGCTATTACAAGATTCATTGCTTTTTTATTTTGACTGCCTATCAAATGTTTGAAGAAAGGAGAAAATACAGAACATTCTCCCAAAAAATGCATGCTGATAAGGGAGAGGAACAGAAAGAAAGAGCCATACAGCCTCTCACTGTTCCCAGGGGATGAGGCAGAGAAAATGGTCTTTCTGTTTCTCTTCATTTGGTGCAGTATTTTAGTCTGTGGCATAGCCATATGAAAATCTAACTCTGCAGTGTTTCAGCTCCAAGCAATTTTTAACTCATTAAAAATCTTTCCCTTTAGTAGCCTTATGACAGTGAAGGCACATCGGTGTTTCGAATTCAAATGCTTTGCACTCAACAAAACTATAGGCTGGTATAAAATCAGGATGAGTTAATCCTAAATATAAGACCCCTTTGACTACTCAGAAACCTTTGTTGAGGAAATACGTGCCTTAACGTTTCACTGTACACACAGGAGTTTATTAAACATATTCTTCTCACACTGA
Source organism: Numida meleagris (assembly GCF_002078875.1). Classification (NCBI taxonomy): domain Eukaryota; kingdom Metazoa; phylum Chordata; class Aves; order Galliformes; family Numididae; genus Numida; species Numida meleagris. The sequence continues at coordinate 98,533,338 of NC_034410.1, forward strand.
ACTAAGGACTGTCAGAGAAAGAAGTACTCAGTTATCTGGAGACGTTATGTTATCTTACTCTGTCATCCCAGCCACACTTATACTCATTCACTTCCTTAAGGCTTCCAAACTGACTTGTTTCTCTGATACTACTGTATACTGTTTTAAGTAAAATATCTTTAAATAGTAGTGGGGTTTTTTTTGTTTGTTTGTTTGTTTGTTTTTACTACAGGTAGCAAATGACTCTGATTATAAGCTCTACCTCTAAGTTCCTAACACAGATACCATTTATTTCTCTTCCAGATACTACTCTTGATGAAACAGTTCCTTGTCCAGTGCACTCTAGGCTGTATCAACTCTAGCTAGGTATTTACTTCTACTTAAGACCGTATTGGATCTCATTCCTTATGTTTAGTCAAGAAAATAAAGCAAAAAATTCTGAGTTTTCCCAGTGCACTGGTAGACAATTTTTAAAACTTGTCTGTTTAAAAAGAAGGAAGGTACTCGTCTTTCTGTAGATAACATAGGTGTATAAATTTTTTTCAAAAAACTGTACTTCCTTGAAGAGGGACTAAGCCAGATAACCAGACTCTCTCAAAACACACGTATCAGTGAATTTTAGTGTTTGTAGTAGAATTAGAATTTCTAAAGAACAATAAGTGTATGGCAATACCCAGGGTTTGTTATTCTCCACTCAATGCCCTCATAATTTGAACTTATCCATGACACAAAAGGATATAACTACAGCAGCAGAGTTTTTGTCAGCACTTGCAAAAGTACTGGCAAAAGCACAGTGATTTTGTGCTCCTAAAACATTATATTCCCTGACTGTCTACTTACAAAAAGACATGAATAAAGATTCTTTGGTATGAAAGCTTGAAGTTCCCTGTGGTAGAATTAAATTTATATCACTTTGTAATTGTTGAAATAATAGAGAAGCAAATCTGTGGTTAAATAACTCAGGGAACTGACCTTAACTTTTAGCTGTTTTCTAATCTACCTTAAGATTTGTCCCCCGGGCTCATTTGCACATAACCTTAAGAAACGTCTAATGCTTCCCACTGCTATAGATCTTTCCATCTGAGGAGTTCAGAAGAGCTTTTCAAACATAAATGCATTGCACATCACACAGCCCCTGTGGTTCTGAGAAGTGCTGGTACCCCTTAGCAGTAGGCATCAGGCAAACAGTATGTCTTTCTCAAGACTACTCAGTGAGCTTAGATAGACCTATGCCTTGGTCACAAGCTAATTTTTTCTCTGTTCTCAAGCATCTTAAGGATCAATCCTGACAAGTCTCAGGAACAGTAATGGTTCAAATACTATGCTTTTATTAAAATAATCTTTTAATAAAGAAAAAAGTGTCAATTCTTAAGGAATTCAAAATTAAATAATTTCTATGTCCTCCTCCTACTCTTCTCATAAGAAACATTAAAAAAAATGAAAAAGGAGAAGGAAGAGTAAAATGGAAACTACAACACACAATCACAAGAAAATCTAAATAAGTTAAGAAGTCATACATTTTTCACCACACTTTTAAAGCATGCAGTGAACGTTACATGTTGTAATAGGCGGTTGCGAGGATATGAGGTGTAACGAGAAAGGCCCCCTCCCCGAAGGAATAGGGACAAGTTGACCAAAGAATGTACCCGTGACGCAGGGAAAATGGCAAACTAAGATGATCCGATAAGCTACCTTTTGATATGTCAGTAGATGGAAAATACTGCTTCATGCTTCACTGCTACATGCCTCAGCAAAAATATCCAATCAGCATTAAGGGAGTAAGCTTTAGATGGCAATAGTGGATAACAAGTATTATAAAAGTAGTGCCATACCTTTGAATAAAAAAAAAGCTTTTCTTGCTGCTATTGTGTGTGTGTGTCTGTGTGTGTGTGTGAGTGTGCTATCAAGTGGTGCCGAAACCCGGGAACGTGTATGTGTGCTTTCAAGTGGTGCCGAAACCCAGGAACGTGAGTGTGTGTTTTCAGTTACACTGATATCTTCAGTTATTAAATAAGAATTTGTACAGAATCCAAGGAGGGAGAAATCCTTAGCAGGTATTTTGAGGACAGCTGATTGTCCAAATAATCTTAGTAAAACTATTTGCATTCCAGGCTCACACAGAAAATAAATGAAAAAGGAGAATATTTTTTTTAATTCTGTTTTATTCTTATCTCAAAAGAGAGAATATCAAAACCGTGATTCCCTGTTTCAGTTCACATGGTGCTTCACACTAAGGTAGCTAGACTTCACAGAAGAACAAAAGAAAGAGTAGATGATGAAATGCTGTTCGTAAGAAGCAGATGAAAAAAATAAAAAGAACAACCCCAAAAACTTGTCAAGGGAACAATAACTGTCATTGACTTTTTTTTTTTAGAGCTATAAGAACTTCCAGGAGACCTCTCTGCTCTGAATCCCATCTCATGAATTAAAATACCCAGTAATATGCAATATAGGAAGGACAGCTCATCACAATTCAGCCCATAAATATTGAACAGATATCATGAGGAAAAAGAAGTTGAAGGATGTTCATCTCAACCCAGTCTTCCCAGTGAGCCTTTAGAAAAGAGAAGTTTTGAAAGTTAAAAAGACAGACTGAAAAAATCTGTAGAAAATGCACCAAAACATCTTCAGGAGTATCAAAGTCAAGGATACTGCAGAGAGGGAAGCATTCAAAAGGCCTTTTCAGCATGATACCTATGTATATGCTCTGTGGAGAATGAGACAGTGATCACAAAGAGTATTTAAAGTCATTCACTTAAATACCCAACATGATGCACCTGAATGCATGTGTAGCCACAGAGAGGAACTTGAATTTAAGGCACGCCTTAAATTTAAGCTATACTCTTTGTGCAAGGGAGAAAGAGATCCCCTAATGGGGATCAGCCAGACAGATTTCTATCCTGTATGTTTTAGGCAGTCTCTTAGACATAGGAGAAGGTGATTGGAAATTTAAATGCCAAGAATTTTCTACCTTAGAAGCAAAAAAGAACAGTTTTCTTCTGATTTCAAGTCACCATCACAGCGAAGAGAAAATTTATGATTTTGTTGGTTTTTGAATGGTAATTCTGAGTAATCAAATTGTGAGTCATCTTTTCTGATGATAACTGATGATGCTTTTTCTCAACAAATTCTTGCTGCTAATGGACAAACAGAAGAAATGCATTAGAAAGCAGCACCAAATCTGTTGGACACCTTATTAAGCAACCCAATTCTAGTATCAGCTGATCTTGTATGCTTTGGAGGAAGAGCTATAACTTTAATAATGTGAAACATGTAGAAAATATAATTAATTCCACAATATATTACCCAGTTTGCTTTGGATACCAAGGTCTCATAATTATGTTTTGTAGCGGAAATGCTAAGTCACGCCTTGAAACAGTGATTGAGCACCTGGTGGGAAGGCAGGGCCAACCTAGGGGAGCTCAGGTGCATGCAATGCACCTGAGTGACTGGAAGGGGTGGAGCCAGGATCCACACCTTCCCAGACTTCATTTAAGGGTTGGCAGTGGAAGGAAGGGAATCTTGATGGAGATCTCTGCTTACCTGAGGTCTTCTAAAGGTAAGCAGCTGCTTTCCTTTATTTTTGTGCCTATGGCTGTTGTGTTTGGGCAACTCTTTACTTGCCATAGCCAAGGACATTAGTGCTCTGCTGTTATTGCTGCACTTTCTTTTGCATTGCAGTTTATATCCACATGTAATTATAGGGATTTCCATTAATCACCCTTATCTGTATCACAAACTCCAGCAAATGCTGCTAAGAAATGGGAAAAAGCACCCAGTGCCTTGTTGCTCTGTAGCACTAGTTTTGACAGTTTCAGGATAGTTTTGCCACTTTTAGGTGGAGGTGAACATAGGTCATGCTTTTTTTTTTGTTGCTATGAGCAGTTGTGATGTGGCTGTCCTGCTAGATAAAAGGAAAACTTAAAGAGCAAGCATGGCATTTGTCAGCTTGTCTGATACTTGTCCTTTTGTGCATACAGTTCCTGCTTTGAGTGTGTAGTCAATTCCTTTCCACCTTCCCTCCAACCTACTACTGGCTTCTCCTTGTATCTAAGTCTAGGCAAATATTTAATGTTTTTGTTGTGCTAAGCATCACAAAAAGGTGCAGGAATCTTCTCCACAGAAACTAACTCAAGAGGAGTCCAGCAATAACATGACAGTACTTTCTATCGGCTTTAACATGACCTATTACCTTTCCCTTGTTTAATAATACACAGACATATATACATATGAGAAGCTTAAATCAAAGGGATTATACCAATGAACACTGTCAAATCAGTGGAGAGGAACTCATTTTGAAGTTACTACAAGATAAAAGAAACAATACATCCTATCTAAAAAGCTACAGGAGGAGGTAATGGAGGCAAAGTCGAAGCCACAGATATGTTATCCTCATGCAAGGAAGGCACTGGTATTTATATTCTTCCACAGTTTCTCCTTGAAGAGAAGGATTAGCTTTCTGTTAAACCATGGATGCAGTAAATTCTTATGTTAATGTAAGAGTTTCTGAACAACTGTACTAAAGTTGTGCTTACAAGGTCTGCAGCATTGGAAAAAGAAATAAATCATCTTTTCAAATTTCCTTAGCTCTCTGCAGCACTGCCCAAGCCTTAGTTTTTGAAAGATCACAACAGGTTTTTTACTAGCACAAATTTAGTTTGTTTTCTGCCATAAGACAACTCAATAGAGTCTATACTTCTCCTGGCGTAATTCCAAGAGTGAATTTGTCTGTCTCCTTAAGACTGTATTCCCTCCATTTTGATTTTGCTTGTATGCAGGTATCTGTAGAAATAATGTTATCAGTCCACTTGTATCTCTCATGTTATTTAAGTAAATAAAGTAGGTCAATGGTCAGATAAATCTGAGCAAAAAAAAAATGAGATATATGACATCTTTTTCTCCCTCATTTCCTTTCTAATCCTTGGAAGGAAATCAAAATTCAATATTGTGCTGATGAGAACATGAATAATGTATAAAGAGACTCTTCAAACAGTGTATAAATTGAGTCACAAAATGTCTAACAAGGCTTATACCAAAGGCTTTGTAAAAGTTACAGAAGAACCAATTGGTTGAGTGTCATCTTATCTCATTCAGCTGCAGGTGTCAATAACAAACAAGTTAGGATTTCTTAGCTAAAATTTCATATTACCCCTGTAAATCAGAAGATAATTTTCAAGACTGAATTTGGACCAACAAAAAATCTCTTAATCAAGTTCACACATACAAAGATATTCTAAAGTAAAATATATAATCTCTGCCTCAAACATCAATGTATTGTGTTGGGAGATTCAGTTTAGTCCCAATACTAAGGCAATGCATACTGATGGGTAGAACTCCAGTAATGTAGAAAGCCTCTACACTGAGACAGCCTGAGTTTATGTAAATTTCTAAGGTCTCCTCTACATCTTGTTTACTTTCTCTCCCTTTTTTCCCCCTAACTGAAAATAACTGTTGAATTTCCAACACCATTCTTTATCGCATCACTCATCTTGGTCTTCAAAAGGTTCTTGATCAAAAGCAATCTTGAAGGGTATCACAGAGCTGTTACAGAAGAAATAGCCTCTCTCAATGTGAAGCATGAAGGGATGAAGCAACACTTAGAAAAATGAACCAAATCTCATAAATATGTTAGACACTGAGGTAGTTATTTTCTCCAAAACATCTTCATCATATAACTTCAATATATAGAGTAATAGACATTTACTCAACACTGTACAGAGAACAGAGGTCCTTCCTTCTCTTTAGCTCTGTGCTCACTTCCACTGACAAACATGAATATTGCATACTGCTGCACATTCAGAGTCATGGATGAGTGGATGTATATTTTATCTGAAGCCTTTCAAAATTTTGTGCGTTAAATCCCTTCACCCATGCATATGTAAATGGGTAGGTGAGCATCTGGAGTCTCTGTTTAAAGAAATAATACAATTATCCACCAGAATACCTCTTTCTTTGTTTTAGAAATAGTGAATGGGTATGCTCAAAATAAAAAAAAAATAAAAATAAAAAAAATCATATGTTTCATGAAAAATTACAGACCGTTTCTTTTGTTCAACATCCAGGTGACATTCATATTTTACCATTAGAGCTTTTCATCGGAATTCTTGAATCTTGAATTGTTCCCTGTGAATTAGAGCTATAGAGTGAGATGGACACTTAAGCAGGGGTATGGGGGCTGTGAACCTGATCTTGAGCATGCCTTCTCCAGAGCTTAGATTCACTTCCACGGGAGTGAATGGGAATGTATTGAGCTGGGAGAGTAAGAAATAATTCTTAAAGGAAGAAAAAATAATGTTGCACCCCCTGTGAACCACTTGTGTACATCCCACATACTTATGCACATATATATACACATGTGTGCTGATCAGCATAGCTGAGCTGGTTTAAGGGCTAGTTATGTTCACTGCTACATAGGCTAGTAGCAACCTACCATCTGGATGAAGGCAAGGCCAAGGAAAAAATGTGCTATTGCATAACATATTGCAATATCTGTCTGAAGGCTATGCCTAAAGGCAGAATGCAGAAATAGGAAAATAAATATAGATGGTATTGTAAATATTCTGGTCCTTCACAAGGTATCACTCAAGGGAAACAGAAGGAAAAAAAATCAGTAATGTAAAGATGTGAGATGTGGAATATGTTCTGAGGATGAAGGAAGCCAACAAATTAGGAATCTGCATAGTAATAACGGCGAGCAAGACTGAACATCCTCAGAATTGTATCATCACATTCACAGAGCTGTCATCAAGGGTTAGGAGCTGTTTCCTTTATAAACAGTGTCACTTGCTATTTCACTATTCAGCTGTTTTCAGCCATTGTGGGCTGTAACTTGGCATTCACTTAACCAGCTCAAATGCAAATCTGTCTCTAAAAATGACTTAAATGGGTCAGGCCAAATTTAGTACTGAAACAGTAAAAATAATAATTTAGGTATAGTTATATTTGGGCTGACAATAGTGATATCGCTGCTAGCCAAAAGAAAGTTTGAAAGTTCAAATTTTAAAAGCCAAAAAGTGCAGAAGATGCACAAACCTTCTACATCACAATGTAAACTAATCAAAATAAAGGAAAACAAGCATATTTTTTCTTTCCCTGTGCAGTAAAAATAATTCTACAGCTTACATCAAAATTGATATCAACTGCACTGTTTTCCTCATGTAAAGCAATTCCCCAAGCCCATAGGATTATGGAAGAAGGAGAGCTGCACAAGACCTCTTGGGTCCAGCCCCCACTCAGAGCAGGGCAAACTTCATGTTCAGAGAAGGAGCTCTCCTCCAGGGAGTGCATTCCTTAGGAATGGATGTATTATTTAATGTAACAGAACTGAGCCTAAAGAAAGAAAACAACTCAAGACCAGCCTTCGAGCAGACTTGGTTTTCTCAGTAAAGAGGTCCGGTCCCATAAAAGAGGCTCTGAGCTCCCAATGTTTCAGCATCTCTATTTTATAGCAGCTTCAGTCTGCTGCTGCTTTCCAAAACATCCCAGCCTCACACCTTCACCTTCTCTCATTTACATCAAGGTCAACTTATATTTGACACAGTGTGGTTATGACTGCAACAAAAGCATGTGAGAGCAGAATCAAATGCAGTTGTTTCCATTTCCTTTCAGTTCAATCCTGGTTAAGTCCCTATTCACTAAACTCCAGCATTCCCGTATGCGCTTTCAAGAAGCAGTTGTGCAGGATAACAAAACAAAGTTACTGTCGAGATTTCTTACAAGACTCCTAGCTCTCTTTCCTTCTTGTTTTCAATTCCTTGCTAGCTGAAAGTAACGAGCTCCTGAAAATATTTACCAAATAGGGAATAGCATTTGATTCAGATCTTCAAAGAGAGATTAATTCTGGAACAATTATTTATAGTAAATCAAATTTGGCACATTTAAAGAGTTGTTCTTTTAACTACAATTGCCTGCATCCATGACTCTTTCTCACCATGTTTTAAAGTACTTTGCAACATCATGGAGAGGAAAAATAGGGTTTCTTCTCGTTACTACAGTAATTACTGAAAGCAGGGAGTACACAACTTACCTCACCCTGCATTGGATTCCCAGTGCTCTTCAAATCATGAAAGGGAAAAAAAAGTATTATTTTCAAAAAATATAAGCAGAAAGTGCTAGCATGTATGAATAGACCCCATGCATCTGTGAATATGGAGGTTTGTTTCTCCGTTTACAGAGCCTGTGACAAATGACTACCATGATTAATTGCTCATTTTCAGCCAAGCACAAAACTGGAGTCATAATTTGTTATAAAGGAATAGTCCCATAGAAAAGTTTGAATAACTACTAAAAGAATATGTTCATCATCTCTCAAGGCATCAGCCAAACAGAATAATACGAAGACTGAAAGGCAAATAGATTTTCAGACTGGGTTATTGTCCTTTCATCAGTATCACCCACATATATCAATTGGTTTCATACCTGATATACTGATAGCATGGTCATTGTTACCCACATGCTTATTAGTTTCTATCTTATTAATATACTAATGTCAATACAAATTGGGATTTTAAAAGTCATGCCCTGACAGTTGAACTTTTAGCCAAGCTCTGTCCTTGGATGTTGATACCATGCATTCCATTTCAAAAACTGAATTATATTTAGCTCTGTTGTGAGCTACCTAATTTTGACTCACCCATGCTTTTAAGAAATGGATGCAGCCAATGTAGGTAATAATATTTTGTATTCACTTCTCTGCTGTGTTTTGAGGGTGTCTATTCAAGCATATAGCCACAGCAAGACAAAATCTGGAAGGGTAATTTCAGAGCTGGGGCAGTAATTACCTTCCAGATAGCCTATAAAGACAAATGATTTTTGCACAATTCAGAAAATATGTAAGGTAAATCAAGCTCATAATTGTGGATGGTCCAAATTAAATAACAAAGTCTCATATTATTACACCATTTTCAGGAGGGTACAGCACTTGCTTAAAGGTAATTTTTTCTATGAATTCTTAGGTTTTCCTTTCTTCATAATAAAAAGTCCTCTATTTTAATAAGCAAACATTACCTTCCCTGACCCAAGCCGTTAGACTGGGAAACATGAAATATACTTGAAAGAAGAAAGCTAGCACTTTGGCCTTATTTCCAGACTGTTCTCCAGCCAACATTAATCCTGAGGCTTTGCATTCATCTCAGAGTCACATTCTCAATGTTTATTCAGACCATGTCCCTTGGCTCTTATGGTTCAGTTTTTTCTTCTTTGTAGCATATTCTGTTTCTTCTGCTTGTCCCACACAAATAAATTCTCTTAAACATTGAACAATAGACAGAAAAATCCCATTTACTTAAGTGGTTATGGATGCTTACGTTGCATTTGGAGGCTGCAAACAGTTTGGGTTAATAGATTCAAAAGAAGCCTGTTTCTTACGTTTATCAGCAATGTTATATTTACTTCAGTGAAGGCTAACCAAACTGATAATTGATTTTCATACACAAAATGTTATAAAAATGAACCTGTTTGCTCAGTGGTAGGTCTGGACGCTTTCAAAACTGATGACTTTAGTCCAGTTTTTAAACTCTTTGTCTAATGGCAGACAACTAGTCATCCCAACATTTTGTGAAATCATGCTTTAAGGAAGCCAAAATACATAATGACAAAATGTACAATTGTAGTGTATATTTTCATTAAAGACTTAAGGGAAAGCATTGGAAAGTTATGGAAAACTTACAAAAAAAAAAACTTTTACAAGACAATGTTTTAAGAAAGCATTTTGTACATCTTAGGAAGGATTAAACAAAATGTTATCTGTTGTTTTGGAAAATAAATAGCACCTGTTTCTTACCCAGTGTTGTAGAACACTGATGTTAATTTCTACTGGCTTTCTATCCCTGCTTACTGGGTTTTTTCTGTAGTATGTGTGACTGAGAAATTGCTTCAAATTAAGTTGCAAGCCCAGACAGGTTTCAGCTCTGTTTGCAGTTTTCTTGATGTTGGATACAAATGAAGCGTTGGACATTTGTCTCTGAGTGGGAGCTAACAAGAAAAGTTCTAGACAAGTGCGACAGTGGAATTAAAAATTCAGCTCTAGGATATTCTCATATCTATAACATTCTTCAAGGATGATGCTCTGAAATAAGTGGATTGGCTGTAGAAGAACAAGCCAGAAGTTGGTCACTTCCCGTTTCATAAATTGCCGGTGACTTTGCGAACAGCATTTTGACAGAGCAGCACTGCTTAAGTTAACAGGAACTTTATCTCACATTGCAGTGGCAGAAGGTTTTGGTAGATTGCACCATCCCAGGATCATGGAATACTGAGTGCCTCATAACATCATAGCCTTTCTGCAGATGAACATGGCTTGCTAAAGTCTGTGAATGTTAAGGTGTGAAAGGCTTTCTGACATCCCCAGAGTTGGTTACATGGAAGCCATAAATTTTTAGATGGGTCTCCTAGGAGTTGGATCTCAGTTTTTAGTCTGCTGGGTGACTGTTGTCTGGGGACGAGTTAGTTTCATTTATATTCAATGATGTAACAGTGCACTAAAAGTAACCTCTGATCATTTTGTTCCACATTTAAACTTCGCTCATCAGAAGTGTGAGTTTATATTGAGGTGTTAATTGACATGCAGCATTTTAAGCTATTCTCTAGGTAAAATAAAGTACAAAAGCAGGTGTTGTGAAGAGTAAAACTAATAGTGCACAGATTTGAAGATTCACTTATCTGAAACATGAAGGCCACCTTCTGTTAGATGAATTTCATCATTTGAGATCAGCATTACTGAATTTGTATAGGTATGACAAGGAACAAATCTGTTCCCTGTTTTTTCACATCAATTAGTGAAAAGTCAATAGAAGAAAATTTGTTACCTATTCCACTGGTTTCCAGATCACATTTACGTAAATGCCAAGCATCCAATTTATTTTATCACTAACTGTAAAATATCTGCACAAAGCTCTGGAGGATAGAAATTCATCACAGCATCTTGTCACCACAAAATTTAACACTCTGTGATGTGCTTTCCTTGCTCAGATAATATTTTTGCATTCTTTTTGTTTCAGAGAACAAACAGGTGAAGCTTTTGTCTTTACTCCCACTGATATGCTTGTAATGTATTTAAATCTGATGAAGTAGCATAATCTCATTTCCAGAAGCCGGGTTGGACATTAGGAAATACTTCTTCAATAGAGGTCAGGTGCTGGAAAAGGCTTCCCAGAGAGGTGGCAGTCACCGACCCTGGAGGTGTTCAGGAAACATTTAGATGTCGTACTGAGGGACATGGTTTAGTGGGAAATATTGGTGATAGGTGGAAAGTTGGACTGGATGATCTCAGAATCGCCAAGGTTGGAAAAGACCTCCATGATTATATAAGCCATGAGTAAAATTTATCCGTATCAGCCTTCGTTATTCTCTCATTCAGTTGAATGGAGATTCTACCTAGACTTCAAATTAGGGTGTCTGTCTCTTTTAAGACCTTCTTTCTTCAAAGAGAATTCTTCTGCATCTTTCCTTGGTCTACAGAAGTAAAATGCTTGCTGTAACCTTGCTAATGGGGTACCTCCTGTGAAGGAGAAGTTGTGGGAGCCTCAGGAGCCAACCTGACTTCAGGAGACTGCTGCTGAGGCAAAGATCTTGTCCCCTTTAAGGTCCCAAGTGACAAGTAGTCCTTTAACCAAAGTAACAGATCCTTTATCCTTCAAGATGCAGTTAACTGAAGTTGATGTTACCTAACTTCATGCTGAGAAAGGGCATACACAAAGTCATGGGGGAAAAAAGCAACAAAAGCCAAACTTAAAATATTTAAACCCACATTCAACAGTCTTTTGGGGTTAGATACTATTTATTGATTATCTAAAGCTTAGTCATCCAGAGCTCACAATGAAGATGTTGCCCTTCATGTGAGGGGGAGTGTGACTTACCTCCTGCTTTAATAAATCCTACGCTTTTTAGCTGATATATCAATTTTTTTTGTTAGAATCTCTAAAGGTATTTAAGACCCCAGCATGTTGATTATGATAAGCAGGAAAGAATAACACTGCCTGCACCTTTATTGCTAAAATGAACTTTATGAGTCTTCTTTATGTAGTCTTCTAGGTAGAGAACTATATCAAGTGATTCAGTAGCATATGCTAATGATTGAATGGGGACTGTGAGTGGATGAATAAATTAGGTAAGATGAAGAATGTTAGAACTGGAGTGTCTGTGGACCACACTTCTACCACAGCTCCAAATCCTCCCTTATTACAGATGCACTTTCCAGGATCAGAATTTTGTGAATAAGCATATGCTTAGTGGTCTTAAATATGTGGTTATTTATGAATTCCTTCATGGCTTTCTAACTATGCCTATCAGGAGGTAAAGTGCCTAGTGTTTGAAAGTAGATTGGGTTAGCAAGCTTTCAGAAAGCAGTCAATGCGTTTTCACTTGTTACCAAAGCGTCTCTCATTCTCTTATCTTTTATGAAAGGCTGGAGCAAATGTAATACAAATTCAACAATATCTTTCCACACCAGAAGTTCTGTGACTGCTTCTAGTTATTTAAGTCACTACTACAGTGTCATCCTGCCTCTTGGGAGTTTACTATTCTCAGAAATGCTGCTTAGTGGAATACAAGTTCTGAAATACAATTATTCTGAAGTGTTTGTCCTATTCATTCATTTCCCTCAAAAAAAAAAAAAATTCTTAATACAGATATGGGGAAAGACAGCCAATCTACAAGACAAAAGCAGAATTCCTTCAAGGATCTATGCTCATACTAGAAGTAATAAGAGATGCATGAAGACACTGATGTATGTATGTAACTACATATTGTGATGTAGTATCTAAAGATTGTGATATAAAGGGATGCAGAATGGATATTTGTGGAACTTGACCCTGAGATCTGCCACTATGCTGAGTTCTCATGATGCTATGCAAAAATGATTCATAGGAAGCCATGTAAATACTACACTGGAGGGAAAACACGAAAAACTCTGTAATGTGAAAATCTTCAACACAGTAATCCAGATTTTAGGTTTCTGCTTTAATAGGAGGAAACAGGTAATTGCAGAAAATAATTCAAACTGTCACTCCTACAGAAGACCAGATCTGTCATACTCTGGAAATGACACAGGCATGTTACAGCCTTCCAGAGTTATGTGAGATAAATTCCACCTACTTGTGTTGCAGTATATCCTCAGGAACTGACACAGCCTTTCATGGTGAGGAGATCTAGGAACAGTAATGGTAACCAAGAGTGTAAGCGTGTGCTCAGATGGTGGTTGACTCCTTACCAGAAGGCAGTTAGTTATTTAGCCATGGCCTGATTTAAACCTTCAATTTTTTACTTGGAAATTTCTGTTTTAATATTTTCATAAGCTCTGATTGGTTACATTTAAATAAATAGCTCTTAATGCATCTGTGATTCTCATGTTCCTGGCTATGCATGAGTAATAAGCATGCACAAGAAAAAAAAGTATATGTAATAAATGAGGGAGTTGAATCTTTCTAACCAATGTATATAAAAAGCATAATTTCACTCCCAAAATACTCAAGCAAAGAGAAAAAGAGCATGAAAAGGATGTTTCCATCCATCTGTGGAATATAGGTCAATTTACTCACAAATGAATTTCACTAAAAACATTATTTCAGGTTCTGTTTTTTGAGTGCCTTAGTGTATAATTGCCTTCTCTGTACCATTAATATCTACAAATAAAACTCAGCAAGATGATTGCCAAAAAATAACTAAAGATATAAACATAGGCTATAAATCATCTACGCTCTGCATCACAGAATGAGGAATGTACTTTCCTCCTATCTAAGATATCCCCATTATTCAGGAGTGCCCAAACCTACAGAGTCTCCCAAAGCTCTAACTTGACTTCATAAACAGTAAAGTTAGTGCTCAAGATTTGGGACCAAAATCTAGTTGCTTTATTCACGTCTAATCCCATCCCAACTGCAGGGCCAGGTTTTGCTTTTATTATCTCTGGTGAAATTTTATAGCAAGTTAATTCACTTTGGTTCAGATGTACAGATTAACCAGGTCAGAGCCTATGCCAGTGGGAGTGTTGAAAAGAGTAGAACAAGCAACATCTTTGTAATACAAACATGTTTCTGTTATTTTTTCTTCTTAAAGTTAAGAAGATAATGTTATTTGGTAATGAAGGCAAAGAAACAGCAAACTGTGTGACACTACTAACCCCTTTTAATTTATTCTGTTTCACTCATTCAGGGAAATGTTTCCTGTAGTAAAGAAAAGAACGTACCTGTCAGCTTTCACAGAATCACAGAGTTATATAATTGCAGGGGTTGGAAGACACCACTGGAGATCACCCAGTCCAATCCCGTTAAAGCAGGTTCCCTACAGAAGGTTGCAAAGGAAAGTGTCCCCATGGGTTTTAAATATCTACAGAGGTGGAGTCTCCATGGCCTTTCTAAGTAACCTGTTCCAGTGCTCTGTTACCCTCAAAGTAAAGATCTTTCTCATGCTCAGATGGAACTTCCTGTGTTTCAGTTTGTGCCCCTTGTCCTGTCTTTGGTTACTGCTGAGAAGAGCCTGGCCCTGTACGCTTGACTTCCGTCCGTTAGGCATTTATAAGCACTGATAGGATCTCCCCTCAGTCTTTTCCAGGCTAAGCAGTCCCAGGTCTCACAGCCTTTTCTCATAAGGAAGATGCCCTGTGCACCTAGTTATCTTTGTAGCCCTCTGTTAGACTCTCTCTAGAAATTTCTTTATTGAACAGAGGATGCTAGAACTGGATACAGTGCTCCAGATATGGCCTCAGCAGAGCAGAGGGGGAGGATCACCTTCCTTGACCTGCTGGTTGCACTCTTGTTAATGCACCTCAGAATCCCATTGGCCTTCTTGGCCACAAGGGCACACTGCTGGCTTAAGACCAACCTGTTATCCACCAGGACACCCAGGTCCTTCTCTGCAGAGGTCCTTTCCAGCAGGTCAACCCCTGACCTGTTATTCCTCTACAGGTTTAGGACTCTACACTTGCTCTTGTTGAACCTCATAAAACTCCTCTCCACCCAACTATCCAGCCTGCCCAGGTCTCTGCTGAGAATGTCACCTGATTTGGGCAAAGATAGGATGTTTCCTGTAGATCTAAGTCATTCTGAAAATTTAGCTCACTTCTATCATTGTAGAAAAGAAACTTAGTAAGTTGTGCTTTTTTTGAATTACATAATTTGATACCTTTGAAGTTACAAAATGGATTGAGAATGATTACTGTGATATCAGCCATTTGATTGATATACTTCAATATTGTAACATTACCATTTAAAATCAAATTAGAGGTACTGTATATAATCAATAACAAATTAATAGTGGTCAAGTACTTCTAAATAGTTATTAATTACATTCAATAAGCAATGTCCTGTGGTCTGAGAGCCTAAGTATCAGTAACTACAGAGATCAAGTTCTAATTGTGAATATGATTTTTTTTCCTGTATCTTTTTAGGATTTAGTACTTACTGTTCACTGTTAAATCACTTTCAGATTTTTAACATTGTTATGAAAATATTCTCTGCTAGGTTTGTCATATAGAATAACAAAAAACATGACAAATGTGACTGATGAGAAAATATATCAGCATATTGATCCTGGTGCTTGGGACCAGAGCATGGCAGATCTCAAATAACTCTACATTTCCCCTTTGTGCTACTCTCAGCCTGAGAAGTGTTTAGCTCCTATCACAAGTAAGAAATCCGCTGGCTGTTCACACCTATGCTGCTTAGCAACAGTATCTAGAGTATTTAAGATGTGCTCTTGACTTTACCCTGACTTTCTTTCTCCAGAGAGAAACTGTGAAGAACTTTCAGAAACAAGATGACTATTGTCTTCTGGCAACCCAAGGGTTCCTCCATCAGGGTCTTGATGTGTTTTCTGAATTCCTGTTTGTTGCCAAAATGTGCCATTAAGTCTTGGGCAAATCTGATCCTCGAATCTGAGTAGATCTTGTATCACTCTAAGGTGGTAGCCCTGAAGCATGGAGCTTTAAGGGGCTTCACAGTTCATCAGGGTTGTGACAATTTGTGTTAACAGTCTATAAAGACTACTGGTAATGGGTAAGTACTTTATGCTACCTTGTGGTCTTCTCTCAGTGACAATTAGATGTCCATTGTAGAGTAAAACCTGATTGCAGGTCATGGAGGAAGGGAAAAGGCATGGAAAAAAAAAAAAAGGAAAAGGAAAAAAAAAACAGGTCAAAAATTTGGGTTAATCTCTCTTGATAGCATATAAAAATTATACTGTTATATTTTCCATTTATTAAATGCTAAGTTAATCCCTTAATAATGTAGGGCAAAGACACCTATCAAGCTGCACGAGTATGTACATATGTAGTGAGTACTGATCTGAGACTTTCCTTCTCTTAAAAAGGAAAGATACAATCATTGCCTTATTCTCCTGACTGATAGGCTGTGCTTTCATGAAGATTGCCGCAAATCATCTTATTAATTATAAGCATTATTATGCTTGACTGCATTGTTCTAGTGTCTCACCAGACCAGTGAGGAATTCCCCCAACTGACATAGTCATTGTGCATTTTATGTAATGAAATGACAGCCCTGCTTCCCAGCAGCCTGAGGATATGCTGGGAAGCAGCAGGTGCATACAAGAAACAGATGGGGAAATGGTGAAATGATTACATTTGTAGAATATCTGCTAACTAGTCCTGCTCGCTGTGACTGTAGCTCATTGTGGCTGAGCAGTTCAGCTCTTTCATCACTTCATCCATGTTCTGGCCCTGCGTGGAGGAGGCAAAATGTCCGCAATTCCTCCTTCTCAGCAGTCTTCATATCACCAGAACTCTCTGATGTCAGAACTTGCAATGAGCAATGCAGACAAAAAGCACAAGCATCTCTCTCCTTGTTGAAAAATCCCTGCGCAGAGCTGCAAAAATGCTGGTATCAAGTTTTATTTTTGAACATCTACAATTTTAAATTACCAAGGGTAAAAATTCCTCTAGCACTTACTGCCCTGCGAAAAAAAAAAAAAAGACAGCGGGAGCCATATGTTACTGGTGTATTCTAATGTTCACCTCCTACAACAAACGCTTTGGCATGTAAGTAACTTATTTTTAATATCACTTACAATAGAGACATTTTCCAATCTTCAGTCCCATATATGTTGTCATTATCTCATAGACAAATGTGCTCCTACTGACTCAAAATACAATTTCTAAGGATTGAAGGTAAAATTAGTTGTTTTATAAACTCTTCTTTTAAAATACATGTTCGTTTCTACCAGTGCATTTGCTGTAGACCTTCAAATTGTCAGCAAAACTGTTCAAACAATAAGGAGATACAGCCATGTCGTGATTAGTACACAGAAATGTCATTGCAATTAAGGTCAAGTTGTCTTGGGATGGACCCCAGCTCAAAGAGCTTACATTGTAGAGCAATGAAGTAGGTAAAAGGGGAACAAGATTAGAAAATACGTATTTATTGCAGAGATTTGGTGGAAATACTGCACTGATCTTGCTTTCTCAGCCAGTAGTTTGGGAAGTATTCATGACTAACCTTCATGTGTTTTTATGTCCTCAAATAACAGCACAAAAGTGTATGTGTTTGCAGCTGTCTAGTATCAACAAACCAAAAGTGAAAGCAAATAACATAGCTGAATGGTTCCTACTTCTTTTTAAGCCAGCTGAGAAGTCATGCACAGAACATTTAAAAGCAATTGAGTGACATACGCCCTGAGCACAGTTCATAACCAGAGGGTCCAACCATCACAGATTTCCTGCAACATGTCACAACTGACTCAGGAGCATTTAACATTGCCTCCTCTAGTTTCAGTCTTTTTGCAAGATGCCAGTTAAAAATGTGCATATTTACAGAGTTGCAAGTGTTATTGATATCTCAAAAATAAAAGTAAAAATTTATTCACAGAGATTGTCAGCAAGAACTGATTGTCAATAAGAAGTGAGATTAACAAGCAGTTCCTTCATTTTTTTTCTCTAAAATTGTTCATCTTAAAATATTTATTCCCTTTACCTTTCAGTCACCAGATCTCACGGCTGTGAGATCCTTCACCCTGACAAATGTTCCCAGCAATGTTTATCTCTGCTGTAATTAATTCTGAAAGAAGAGTAGACATGCAAATTGCCGTTCACTCTCAGTGGATTTTCAAGACTCAGGTTTGCTATGCAATGAAAGGTTGCCTCTGATTCTACCATGTATCAGATAAGCCAGATGGATCTAATAAACAATAAGGATGCACTCTTTCATGTAAGCCTGTAAGGATTTCAAACATAAATTTTCTCAGTGAAAATGATTTCTTGTAATTCATTCACTGTGCTGCTTTGCATTGGTTGTCAAATCATCATTAATCATAACAGGATCACTATCATTAATCAAAGCAGAATCTCCACTGATGTGGGAAATATACTAACAAAAAAAAACAAATGTACGTGGGGCTCACATAAGGCAGAACATACACTATGAGACCAGTGCTCAGGCTGAGAGTGATGCTCTTACAACTTCCTAAACTATTGAATAAGATGAGGCTATGAACTCCAGCAACAAAGACTCAGGAAATCTTGGCATGCAGTACTATATACTTGGAAGCGCACGTACGAAATGTACATCAGCTCTTATTTTTATTAATGTAATAAGTTAGCTAAGGCTAAATTTAAAATTAAAACATGCTTTCAGGCTAGAGCCACTGTTATGACTGGAAGCCATTCTGCTTGGTAGCAGGATGTAGGTTGAGATGGAAATGACCCTTTGAGACTTCTGTTACTCTGTGTCTGAGAAATTGTGAAGATAAATCACTGAGGGAAACCTGAAGTCTGTGCAATACGTCTCTCTCTTATGCTTTTAATAGCACTTGTCTAAGAATCTTTTTTCATCTTGTGCCCGGTCTACAAGTATATCTAGTAAGGGCCTGCTCTCTGTTTTGTTTTGTAAGATCTCTCTCTATGCTGGGAACTCCTGGTCCATGGCTGGAGTCCATAGGCCCTGTAATATTTTCTGTAAGTACACCAAGTACTTTAGGTTGTCCTTTGAATCATTTTTGGACCTTGGGCCTGCTGAGGGCTGAGGTATATTAACTTGGCTACGCATCTCCTGGATTAGAGCTGACATATCCAGCCAGCCTGGAGTGGAACTTATTCAAGTGGATATACTAAAATTGATGGTGTGGTTGTACTGAAGCATTTTCCAAGATGGGCCATGTGAAGGTTATCATCTTATGCACAAACAATATAACAAAAACAGGTATATGCTTAAAAATTAGTGATGGAGGGGAGAGGGAGAGGAGAGAGGTAACCCAGGTCTAATAATTTATCCGCAATTCCTAATAATTATTTAAGTTCACCACAGTTTAATGATAAATATCATCATGCGTTAAGTTATAGAAAGGTAAGGCATATTCTGAAACTGTCAGTAGTGCTCAAACACTGCAGAGTTACAAATTAACTCAGGCAACCAGTAAATCAGACTGATAGGAAAGCTGTCTTTTGCAACCATTCCACTTCTGGGAACACACAATCCATGTCAATTAAAAATAAAATAAATGTTTCATTAAAGCTCCCAATGTATTTGTTAAAGAACAAGAAGAATTTGTAGGATACCTAAGGATATGTAACTCAGCATAGTAACTTGCTCTAAGGGATTCAACCTGCCTTTGTAGAACCAGTCCTTACCATGTAGAGTCAATTAAGATTGCATTGCTTGCTACTGCATAACATCATCTTCAGCAGCTTTTCATCCAAGAACACATTTCTATTTTTCCAGGATTTGAACTCACCTACAACAAATTTTGGTAGGAGTAACTTGAAAACTGTGAATGTGATGATAGCCTAATCACTCAAAACTTTAGCAATGAAAATATGGAAAGGCTGTTGTATAAAAAGATGGCTAAATAGAATGGTTTCATTTGACAGAAATAGAAAATATGACTCAGATAGGGAAAAGAGCTCTTTGCCCTTTAAAAACTCACTCTTGTTCTCCCTCTAACACAGGAGCTTTTCAGGGAGAGTCTGATGATGCTGCATTATTGATGTGATACAGGTCTCTAGTGGAAACAGATGTGATATGTTTGGATTTCTGTGATAGTCTGGGCTGAACACAAAGCAAATTATCGAATGTCGGAAGGCTCAGGTTCAACGAGACTGTTCAAAGCACAGTTTTATAAGAAGTTCTTAAATAATAAATCTTAAATTTCAAGCCTGTTGCATAACCAGAAGTTATATATGTACTAAAAGAAATGTGCCCCAAGTGATTTTGTAGACAGACTGCAACTGAGATCAAAACGCATATGTGCAGATTTAGGATTTGTTTGTTCTCAAATCAGGCATTGATAGTTGGGGTAAATGGCGTGCACTAGCAGTCTCAATGAAAATTCATAGAACTACAGAAACATTGAGGCTGGAATATGTAAAACTTAAATGAATATTCATAATCTCTCCTACAATTTTGTCACCCTGTGTTGGATCACTTTAAAAAACGACAAAACAAAACATCACCATTTGGAACCATAACAATTCTATTTATTGCTTCTTGGCTCCTGGCATGTTGTTACACAAAGCAGAGTTTTCCCATGCAAGAAGAGGTCAAGCAGAGGTAGAAGAGGGCTGTTTTGGCCTGGGCTGAGTCACACTCCAGCTTCAGTTGTTATCCTAGACCACTTAAAAAGGGTGGGTTCAGTTCATCCACCCCAGCAAACCACACAATACATGTTTGTAGGAAACCCACGTTTCCCAGGATGAGTTTTCAGTACATATTGAGATACCTGCCAAAGATTTGCCCTCACAGTGAGCCTCTGAGAAGACTCTACTAAAGCAATGAACTGCAATCTCTTAAATAAGACAAGCAGTATGATGGGATGTGCTAGATTATATCTCCCTGTGTGACGGTGTAATGTGGCTTCAATTTAATCAGAATTTCCACAAAGATGCTCAGATGATAATACTCTTTCCTGGTCTCTGCAGAAAATGTGAGAGCCAGTGTGACCACACTGACATATCTCAGCTCTGACTTTCATCTTTCTTCCTTTATTGCTTTCTTCATCTTCTCATCTGCTTCTTGGCTGTCTTCCTCATCATTCCTGTAAACTCAAGGGGAAAAAAGTCTTGATCTTGCTGCATGTGCCATTCTCCCTTTTAAATCCTCTATATTGTCATTTGAGATGTGTGTTCAGGATGAGCATTTTGTAAAGAGATGCAGAGATAACTGGTTGTGAGGGCACCAGGACACCGCTGATGGAGGATTCCCTGGAGGTGTTCAAGAAACATGTAGATGATGTACTAAGGGACGTGGTTGACTGAGGGGAATATTGGTGGTAGATGGACAGGTGGATTGGATGATCTTGGAGGTCTTTTTCAGCCTTGGTGATTCTATGATTCTATGATTTTACACCGCTGGTGAGCTCCTAAACTGGAGAGCTAGCAGGGGACAAGGGCCATCTGGTGATGCAAGACCTTGAGCAGCCTGGGAGAGGTGCATGATGCTAAAGGACAAACCAAGAGGAAGGGAGAGGATAAGTCTGCACCTCTCCCTTGGCCAGCTACTTGTTGGACCAGGAAAACAATCATAGCTGAGCACATGACAGGATGCTCCCTCCAAGCCCTACTGCTACACCTGTGCTTGGGAGCGCCCTATTGCTCTCAGGAGGAGTGAGAGGTGGCTGTGCGGCAGGCATGAGAAGGAGCTGCACATCTCCAGCCTCCGCCCAGGAGCACGGTCGGCCGCCCCTAAATCTCCACAAGGGGCAAAGTGGCAGGGAGTGCCGGACGGTACCTGACCCCGCCGCCTCAGCACGCACGAAAAAGGCGGGCCGAGGCGGGGCAGGGCGTGGCGGCTGGGGCGGGGCCGGGCGGCCGGGGGCGGGCCGTGTGAGGGCAGGGCCGAGGCGGGCGGGCGCAGGTGCCCAGGTGGGGGGGCGGCGGCGGCGGCCGTCCTGCAGCCATTTCCCTGTGTCACGGCTCCGTCTCCTAGCAACGGCTCCGAGTCCGGCCGCCAGCCGCGGCAGCCGCGCACCGCCCTAAGCGGCAGAGACAGCGGCTCCGCCGGGCCGGCGGGCGGGCGCTGCCGAGGGGCGGCCCCGCGGCGGG